>NW_027187359.1:2502753-2648156 GCF_028583685.1 Petaurus breviceps papuanus
GGGGGGCGGGGGCGGCGGGCGCCGCGGGGGCCGGCGCGGGCGCGGGCGCCTCCCCCCCCCACAGATGGGTTCCGATCTCGGGACCCGTCGGCGCACTGGCGGGGCTGGCGCTCGGGAGGGAGTCCCGACTCCGCGCGCGCCCCGCCCCGCCCCTCCCAGCTGCGCCCCCTGCCCCGGTGCGGTCCACTCCCCAGCCCACTCTCCCCGGTCTCCTGGCCGGGGCAATGTGACAGCTCCGGCGGGGCGCACGCGCAGATCCCATGGCCGGCATTCTCCCCGGCCGCCCCCTCTCCTCCAGGGACTCTGCCCAGCTCTGGGCAGGATCCTGTCTCCCTGCCCCCTCCTCGAGCAGCGGCCAGTTTGCGTCCGTGGGATGCACCTCCACCCCCAACTGCATGCATGTGGAGGGGGAGTGCAGTAGAGGAGGCTAAATTACATCATCCCCCTGGCTAAAAATTAGGAAAACAGGTAGAGTAGTACCGGCTCTGGGTTCTGAGGTCTTGGGTTTGAATCAGCACAACTCCTTACTGTGTGACCTTGGGCAAGTCATTGCCTCTCCTCTAGGCTTCAGTGTCCTCATGAGTAAAATGAAAGGTGTTGGATCAGATGACTTACAAGGTCTTTCGCAGCTCTAGATCTATCATCCATTGGTCCCATCTTAGAGCACAGGCTGCTTAATTCTTAGGGCAGCAGAGAGAGCCAAAGGACTGGGAGGTTGGAATCCTAACTAGTTTGCCACCTGTGTGACTTCAGACAAGCTACTTCGTCTCTTTCAGCCTCTGTCCTCCTTTGGAAAGTAAGGAAATTGGACTAGATGATCCAGTTTTACTGATAGTTCAACATGTCTGACAGTCAAGGGGTCTTTGTGGATTTAACTCCACTGCTTACTGTACTATGTACTCATTCTTGGTCTATAGATGCTGGTGATACAGGGTTGAAATAACTTCTAAAAGCAGGCCAAACCAACTGCCAGGAGGCCAGGGGGTCATAGTTGTGCTCCCTTTGAGAAGATACAAATTATCCCTCCATGAGCATAGTGGTCAAATCTCTCTCCTTGGAGAACTCTAGCCTTCCTCCTGCCTTTGTATCCCTGGGTAAGAAAGCCATGGATGCATTAATCATTAAACTATGTTCAAGGTCATCCATCCCAGGCCTCCTGAACAAATTAGAGTATGACTTGATTTGAAGCTTCAGCAGGAAGAGATTTTGGCCTGGCTTACTTGGGTCCTCTGATAACCCTGTGGCTGAACTGCTCAGAATGGGGCTCTCTATGCGTTGAAACAAAATCAAGATTAAATTCATCCACAGAACTGGTAACTCTGTGGCTTAGAGAAAGTGCTAGATTTGAAGTCAGAGGACTCAGTTTTGATTCCCCTCTGCCACATACTACCTGTGTGTTACTCAGTCTCCATAGGCCTCAGTTTCCACATCTGTAAAAGGATGGGGCTAGACTTGAAGGCATCTAAGGGCTTTTCTAGCTTTAAATCTGGGATTCCATTACTGGATATGTTAATTCTACCATGACAGTCCTCAGTGGTTCAATGGAACTCTTTGCCTTTTTTTCCTGGTATTTCCATACTCTGATTAGGAATTTAGCCTATTCTTTGTAGAGACTCACTCCTCTGATCTGAAAGCTGTTTCCCCAAGTGAACACTTCTTTTGGGGTCAGGTAAAGACCTGAGCCTAGCTCTTCTAGCACTTTACTCATGTCTCCAGCACAGTATCTGGCATATAGTAGGCATTTAATAAATGCTTGGTGATTGATTTGATGGATGTGGGCTATCGTGGGGCACCATTGACATTGCTTAGAAAAAACTTGAAGTTAGGTATCATGGTTCTTGCTCTTGGCAAGCCTTTGAGCAGAGGATAAGAAGGACCAGGCCATTTCTTGGTAGAAGATGACTCTTTAGGTCACAAGTACATGGATTCAGAAGTTCTGTTTTCCAAGCTGGGGCTTTGACCTAGACAAGACTTATTGTCTCCCAGCTTCATAGATTTAGAATTGGAAGGGAATTCAGGAGGCATCTTAGACCAACCCCCTAATGGTATTGACGAGGTTGTATTGAGATTGATTTATAGACCTAAGTACTTTATGGTCATGAGCTGAGGGACAGTGCCATGTGGAAGATCGTCTCAGACATATTGATTGAATCTTTTAACCTTCCATCTCCCCAGGCAATACATTAAGAGTCTGAAAAGCAGGTGCCCTGCATTGATAGAAAGCATTTCCTGACCTGGACCAGCTCCCCATGCCAGGGAAGTAATAGGTCTGGATAAAAAACAAAGTGTTATTTTATACTTTCCATTGTGTTCTCCTGGGTGGAAGTCAATTGAGGAATGATGCCTGTTCTCCTAACTTATCTAATCATCTGTCCTGGGGAAACCCTGTCTGTTGTCCTTGCCCACCTGTGATCCCTTGGGGGAAATATGATCTCTTGGGAGAAGCACTGGTTCTGGAGTCAAGGGTTCAAAAAATCCCATCTCGAATACCAACTCTGTGACTTTGGACAAATCACTTCACCTCCTTAGGCCTTGGTTTCTTTATCAGCAAAATGGGGGGGGGGGATTAGAGTGCAACTCTGGATCTGTGATTGCATGAGTGTTTCTTGTTCCTGTTTGGAGGAGGGGGACAGAGAGAGAGTTTGTTCTGTAGGTTACTTGTTCCTGGAACAGGGTTAAGAGTTTGGTTTTTATGGGCCAGAAGCCTCTTTTTTATTCTGCTCTTCCTGGTTTTTTAGCTAGACTTCTGTGTTTAAATCCCGCTTATATTTTAGGGTGCTGTGATTGTCTGGAGCTGAGCATTGTTTTTTTTGCAGGGTTCTGGAGCGATCAAGGCTGGCTTTGCTGGAGACCAGATTCCTAAATACTGTTTTCCAAACTAGTAAGTGTCACTCAACATGTCCCCCAAACCATTCTTCACTTTCTTTTGTTTGCTGTTTTCTTGCATGTTTGTGCAGTTGCTCTTTCACAGGGGCTCTAGGGTGGTAAGGTAACTTGTTTCTATGAGAATCAGCAACAGGGTTTGGGCCTAGTTTCTGTTTTAAGACCAATATAGTATCTAATGTATTTTCAGCCCTTCTTTTTGAACCCTGGCTGGTGCTGATGTAGGGAGAACCTGGATCTTTTTTCAGGGTGTTAATATGTCAGATCTTAAGTTCTTATTCCTGGGTGTGGCAGTGGGATGTAACAAAGACAGCTGCATGAGGAAAGGGTTCATGAGATGAGCATGTCCTGTAATTTTTAGATTCTACTTCCTGGCACTCTATACCCCCTTAGTTTATAGCCTCCAATACATGCTGCATGGGCTGAGTCATTGTGCCTGCAGAAGGCTGACTTGCTGCCAGGGCCCAGGCTGGCATTGAAGGGCTGGGATTCCTGTGCACTGAGTGTCTCTGACTTTTGGGGAAAGATAGGAAAGAGAGTACAGAAAGGATCTGAAATTAATTTCGATTGGTCTTATCTTTCCTTGAACTTCCAAACTTTCCATTATAGACCTGAACTCTTATAGAGCAGTGTTCTAACCTCTGCTTTACACCATCTTCCCCATGTGGGATTGTCATTATCTAGACTAGAGTTTCTTAATTGGAGGCCCAAGGACCTCCAAGGAGTCTATGAATAAATTTCAGGGGAGTAAATTTGGATGAGTAAAAAAATTACATGTTTATTTTCACTAACCTTTAAGTAAAATTTAGCATTTTCTCAAATTATAAATGTAGGCAATAAACTATTCTAAGGGGTCTGTAGGTTTTACCAGACTGCCAAAGGCATTTCTGACCCTTGCTCTAGAACTTTAGTGCTGGGTTTTGATTTCCCTGCCTTGTCAAAGCTTTGTACCCTTCCCTTCCACCTTCCAACTCCCATGTCCTAACACGTTTGTCCTTACAGTGTTGGGCGTCCAAAGCATATACGTGTGATGGCTGGGGCCCTGGAAGGGGATCTCTTCATTGGTCCCAAAGCAGAGGTAAAATCCTTTGACCCTGTCATTTCTGTGGTTTGGGGTCATCACATCTAAATAGCAGTGGTTGGTAGTTCAGTGCACTAGACTGTATCCAGACATTGACCATTATTTTATGGGTAGAGCTCTGGGTTCCAGAATTCTTTTCCTTGCTTCATCACTTCACTCATTGTGTAGCATACCCTTCCATTCTTATTCCCTACCCGAAAAATAAGGGTGATGGAGGCCATCCTGGAGAATATAGATTTTTGTCTTTTAGAAATTACTTTACATGTCACTCAGCCATTCCATTCTCTATCTGATATTTCTTTCCTCCATTCAGCAAATATATTATTTATTAAGTACTTAATATATGAAAAGCATTGTGCTGGGCCTGAGTGCATTGAGACATTAAATAAGCCATAGCTTGATGATGATTTTACTGAGAGACAGGGTACAGTTTAGGGGGAAAGAAAGAAGCCTTGTATTTCTGGGAAGACCATTCAAGTTTTGTTCTCATGGGTCTTGGTTCTGTATAGTGCATTTCTTCCTTAGGAGCACAGGGGATTGCTGGCCATACGCTACCCTATGGAACATGGTGTGGTAAAGGACTGGAATGATATGGAACGAATCTGGCAGTATGTCTACTCCAAGGACCAGCTACAGACCTTCTCTGAGGAGGTGTGTTAACACTGTCCTTCAGTATGCTATATCCCCTCCTCTCCTAGTTCATTCTTTAGCTAAGTTTTTTTCCCCCAACTTCTCCCAGTTGCTTTGATGAGACTTGTTGTCATCTTTCCCCCTTCTCAACTAGATACAGACCAACATTTTCTAAGTCAGGCATGTAGAAATGCAGAGCAGGGTGTCTTTGGAAGTGTTAACTACCGACATTACTGGATCATAACATTGGCAAGGGGGCAGACCAGGCTGCAGCTATTCAGTGAGTTTGGGGGGAGGCTGGGGTGGTGCATGGCATTGTAAGATGGTAATACACTGGGTAGTTTGGTGTCTTGTGAATGAGCCTTTAATTTTGCATTGCTTCTAGCACCCTGTTCTTCTAACGGAGGCTCCACTCAATCCAAGTAAGAACCGGGAGAAGGCAGCTGAAGTGTTCTTTGAGACGTTCAATGTGCCAGCCTTGTTCATTTCTATGCAGGCTGTTCTCAGCTTGTGAGTATATCTTCCTGCATTCTAATATATAGGCTTAGTTCTTTGATCTTCCTGAGACTTAAAGGCCTAGAAGACCCTGTGTTATGAGGCCACTCATTGTGTGGTATTCAATTATTGGACTTTACTCCAGAGCCAGCCACATTTTAATTATTCCTTTAAAAATAAGTTTGTTACAAAATGACATGCATTTTTGGACATTATCAGTGAGTGGATTTATTTGGCTTCTCTCTGCTTATTGGTAACAAAGCTTTTATTTTTGGTTTGCTTCTTATTTTCAATGGGAGGGAGATTTGTAGAAGAGGAGAGCTAATGGTAAAGTAAGAGAAGATCATTGAAGCATTTTTTTAAATGCATGGAAGAGAATTGAAGGAAATAGACAAGCAGGACAGCTTTGCTACTAACATTGAATTTATCATTTTTTTTTTGGAGGGGCAGTTGGGGTTAAGTGACTTTTCCAAAGTCACTCGATTAGTAAGTGTTGTATTAAAGTGTCTGAGGTTAGATTTGAACTCAGGTCCTCCTGACTCTAGGGCTGGTGCTCTATTTACTGTGCCACCTAGCTACCCCCATATATTTCTAAAAATCCATAAATCTTTTTTTTCTATTTTACTTTGTATATGGAGATGTCCTTTTTTTCTGTTTTGGTGTTAAATTCAGACTTTAAAAAAATAAAATATAACTTGAAAAAGTTGGTTATATGCCCCTTCAAGGTTATATGCATTGTCAATTAAACAAATATTTATTAGGTTTCTAGAGGCAGCTGGTGGTTTAATTGATAGAGTGCTGGACTTAGAGTCAAGAAGGCCCAAGTATAAATCCTTCCTTAGACACTTATTAGCTGAGTGACCATAGCCAAGTCACTTAACCTCTGCCTATCTCAGCTTCCTCATCTGTAATATGAGAATTATAACAGCACCTGTATTACAGGATTGTTGCAAGGATCAAGTGAGATAACATATATAAAGTGTTTTGCAAGCTTTGAAGTTATATATAAATGTTTGTCATTGTTTAGTGTCACTATTACCATGTGGAAAGTTTTCTGCTACAGGTATGCAACAGGAAGAACAACTGGAGTGGTTTTGGATTCAGGGGATGGGGTAACACATGCAGTGCCTATCTATGAGGGCTTCGCCATGCCACATTCCATCATGCGGGTGGACATTGCTGGCCGTGATGTCTCCCGTTACCTGCGACTGCTTCTGAGAAAGGAAGGAGCTGACTTTCATACCTCAGCTGAGTTTGAAGTTGTTCGAACTATAAAAGAGGTAACAGAGTGGTAATGGTCCATGTAGCAGAAATAAGGAGTGAGGGGACAGAAGGGTTTGGTGGGGGGGAGGTTCCCTTGATTTTTTTTTTGCTTTTTTTGGAGGACAGTTGGGGTTAAGTGACTTGCCCAAGGTCACACAACTAATAAGTATTGTGTTAAGTGTCTGAGGCCAAATTTGAACTCAGGTCCTCCTGACTTCAGGGCCGGTGCTCTGTTCACTGTGCCACCTAGACACCCCAAGGGAGGGTTCCCTTGCGACTATAAGGGGCTGAGAATGGGAAAGAGGAACTGGTCAGTGATGTCTTTATAGCGTCCTGCCTGAGACCTCTGTGTCCATGCTTATCCACAGAGAGCCTGCTACTTGTCTATCAACCCACAAAAGGATGAGGCTCTGGAAACAGAGAAAGTGCAGTACACCTTGCCTGATGGTAGCACCCTTGATGTAAGTGACAAATTTTAAAGGTGGGATTGGGGAAGCAAGTGTCTCTGGGGTCAGGAAAGGCATTGGTTGGGGCCTTAAGGAGGGCTATGGCACCCTGAGACACAGGGGAAAAGCTGAGGGATCTTTTGGGGTCCTTCCTACCTCAAGGTTGAGGGTCCTCCTACCTACCTCATTTACCTGTCATGAAGGTTGGGCCAGCACGGTTCCGGGCCCCTGAGCTGCTGTTCCAACCCGATCTGGTGGGGGATGAGAGTGAAGGTCTCCACGAGGTACTGGCCTTCGCCATCCACAAGTCAGACATGGACCTTCGTCGAACACTTTTTGCCAACATTGTTCTCTCAGGAGGTTCAACACTCTTCAAAGGTACTCTATGTAGGTTAGAGGATCAGCCTCTAAGAGCACATTGGTAGCTGGAACACCTAGCTTCTGTGCTGCTCTGGTTATTGGAGCTGCAGCTTAGTCCCATTTCCTCAAGGTGCCTTCAGACTCTCTGTATAACTGTGATAAATCAACTTGGGCCAGGAATTGATGCAGAACATCTCTTAGAATTGAGCTTTTTTCTGTTTCTCATCAGGCTAGGTATCAACTGACCTTTGCCTTCCTGCTAGAATATCTAACCCCTGCACCTCAGTACACAGTGAAGAAGGAACAGAACCAGCAGGGTCATGATAGGGTGGATGAGGGGAGAGCTTGGTTCCTAGTAAAAGGCATTTTTTGATGTTTTCAGGCTTTGGTGACCGGTTACTGAGTGAAGTGAAGAAACTTGCCCCAAAAGATGTAAAAATTAAGGTAATGTTGTGGGTATTTTGTTATCTCTTTTGTTATCATTTGTTATCTGTTTTGGGAAAGAAAATGAGGGCAGTGGCTTCTGAAGCCATTCTCTCTCCAGTAACATCCATATATTCTAACTATAGCTACACACACTCTCTCCATTAATAAAATGAGTGAGTTTTTGCATCTGGGAAATACTGCTGTAGTAGGAGGGGATGGACAGATTGGGATGGTGATTGTTGTCTTGACAATTTTTGTTCCTTCTTAGATTTCAGCACCTCAGGAACGGCTGTACTCCACATGGATAGGGTAAGGTTCGTGGGCTGAGTGAAGGAGCTTGGGGTTCAGAGCTAACAATTGGGGTAGATAATTAACCAAGCCATCATCAGATAGAGATGGAAAAAGGGATCTCTGCCTCATAGGATGAGGGGGAGGGAACTGAGTCCTTCTGAAAGAATGGTAATCATACTATTCTAAATCCCTAGTGACAGCCTTCTCTCCTCCACAGTGGCTCTATATTGGCTTCACTGGACACCTTTAAGAAGATGTGGGTATCCAAAAAGGAGTACGAGGAAGATGGAGCCCGTGCAATCCATCGAAAAACCTTCTAGTGCCGAGTGGGTGGTGTATATGGGAGGGGGTGGAAGGAAAAGAAAGGGGGACTGTTGTGTTTAACCCTTTCTGGTCCAGGTTTAGGGCCCCCCTGCATGCCCAGCACCCCCCCAGGTGGGTGGTGTAGCTAATTCCCTATTCCCTTCCTCCCCCATACCTGTTTCCACTTTTCAGCTGGGTAGATGGGGTTCTTGAGTTGGAACATAGGAATTGGGAAAGGATCTGGTTTGTTCTGGGTTACCACCCTTAGCTAGGATCAAGGTAGCCTGTGGTCACCTACTTGTGGACAGTTGTGGGAGCTGCTTTTCCTTGAAGTCCATATACCCCGCCAACCTCATTTTCCTTCCCATTGCAGGGCCCAGTTTAGAACAAGGGTACCTGGGAGACTGCATGACTAACTTCTAGGGAGGGAAGTTACAAGGGGCCAAGGCTGTGAGCATATCTTTGCTTCACATCTCGCTTGGTCAGATTTAAGCCATTCACCCATCTTTTCATTGAACGAACAGCAGTGAGAGTCTTGACTAAGGCATTTCTGGCTCTCCTTCTTCACCATTCTCTCTGCCTAGGGCTGGGATTCCCTAGTGCAGGGGTAAATAGGGAAGCCTTTCATCCTGGTACTAAGGTGCCTACCCTTGGTCCAGGGTTAAGTCCTTTAGTCTCAGAGCAAGGGGTTTAACAGGGTTAGGATGGTGGAGGCTCCTTTATCTCCTCTGCAAAGCACTTAAATGAACTGCTGCCCCCATCCTCCTACTTCCCTGCTTATTCTGGATTGGAAAGGGTTGATACTTTTCATTTGCTCTATGAAAGCCACTTAATGAGGAGCTAGGGCTGTGCCTGGTTGGTAGGGCATTTCCTTCCTCTCCCTTATTCCCCTAAACAAGGGAACCATGGCCAGGTCCCCATCCTCCACAGCCAGCCCTGCCCCCAAGACATGTACAATAATTTAACACAGTTGCCTGTATTTTTTTTTGTAAATTCATTATAGTAATAATTATGAACAAGGTGTGGTGTGTGACTCTACTTTATCCTAATTCTCTTTTGTTGGTTTTTGCAGAAAGCATCCTATCCTTCTTTCCTCCTTCCTGGGGGTAGACCTTTTCTGCAAACTGTTGCTGAACAGATAGTGCATACCATTTGTATTTTTTCCTCAACTGTCTCCAGGGTCTTTCAGAAATAGGCCTCTAAGGTAGAGCAATGGGGCATGAACGCTATCTCCAAAACACGTAGAGTATCTAGGGTTGTCAGGGCAACATGGAAGCCCCAAGAGATTAGGCCCCTCTACTGTGGCAGAATTTCCCAGCTTCATTATTCTCTTGTTAAAAATCCTTAGGGGAATACAGGGAATTCACTAGCCTTATCAGCACTTAACAGGATTTATTCCTGGAAGTAACCTTGAGTTGTGCTGTGACTCTTAGAATGATCTACCATGACTTCTAATTGCTGGGCATCTTTTATGTGTAAGGCATTTATACAAAGACAGGCAGGATCTGCCTTTGAGAAGCTAACAGTGTAGTCCAAGAGACATCATCTGGAAGTTTGAAAGCTAGATCCTCTGACTTAATTTCTCTTAATGACATTACCATGCTCCCTTTCACCTACAGTTAAAATCTGTCATTTTACCTTCTTCCTGTTGCCCAGTCAACAAGCATTAAATGCCTATGTTCTAGACAGTGTCAGGAATTCATAACAAAAAATAAACAGCTACTGCCCTCAGAGATTATATAGGGGATTATATATACACATATATTTACATGCAAAAATTCAAAATAAATACAAGGTATTTGAAGGGTGAAGAGACATTAGCAACTAGAGGGAACTAGGAAAGGCCTCATGTAGGCACCTGAGCTAAGCTTTGAAGAAAACTAGGGGCTCTAAGGGATGGAGGTAAGAAGGGACTGTGCTCCATGAATCCTGGACAGCCAGTGCAGATGCATCGGATATGGGAGATAATTTTTTTTTTTTTGCTTTTTGGAGGGGGGAAGGCAGGGCAATTGGGGTTAAGTGACTTGCCCAAGGTCACATGGCTAGTAAACGTTAAGTGTCTGAGGCTGCATTTGAACTCAGGTCCTCCTGACTCCAGGACCAGTACTCTATTCACTGTGCCACCCAGACACCCTGATGATAGTTCTTATATGATGAACAGCAGAACTAGTTTGGCTGGACCAGAGTGTTTTAAGGGGGAGTAATGCCTAAGTCAGGAAAAGTAGGCTGGAGACAGTTCTGTCGATTTTTCTTTTAAATTCCATCCTATTTCCATTCCCACTCACTGCCCTGAGGTCCTAGATTATTTGCAGTAGTCTTGTTTTCTTTCCTTCCAATCCACACTGCCCGATTATTCTTTCTCAAGCACAATAAATCATTCTCCTGCTTAGAAACTGAGTTGATCCTCTTTGCCTACTCAATACAGGTCAAACAGCTTGATGCATTACCTTTGTATGTTATTTTCACATATTTTTAAAGATCCTCTATAATTAGGACCCAAACTACCTTTCTGGCTCTATCTCTACTTTCTTCCCTTATGTGTATTCTACTCTGATCAAACTGGAGACTACTGACTATTTTACATTTTGCTCATGTTCTTTCTGTCTAAAATTTCTATCCCCCCCAACCTTAACTGTCCTCAAAAGCCCTGCAGAACTACTAGCCTATGAAACCTACCAGGAACACCCCAGCTAGCAGTGATCCCACCTTCATGAAGTCCTACAGCCCTTTCTATTTTTGTGACTCTTATCACATATCTTACTAGTTATCTGTAAATTTATTTTCCCCAGTAAATTTTAAGCTTCTCGATGGTCAAAGCCATTTTATTCATCTTTATATCCTATAGAGCCTAGCACATGCAAGTAGGCATTCAGATTTTTTTAACAGATAACCTAAGAGCTGAGACTCAAGCCCACGTTCTTCAGTAAAGATGGAATATTACTCCAGCTGACAAAGAAACAAAGTGCTTAAAATGGGGGCTTAACTTTTAACAGTTGACATGGTTCAAGGCCTAAAGGGGGCTGGGAATTAACTCATTTCCTTTTTTTTTTGTTTTTGCTTTTTTTAGAGAGGGGAAGGCAGGGCAGTTGGGGTTAAGTGACTTGCCCAAGGTCACACAGCTAGTAAGTGTTAAGTATCTGAGGCCAAATTTGAACTCAGATCCTCCTGACTCCAGGGCTGGTGATCTATTCATTGCTCCACCTAGCCACCCCATTTCCCTTTTTCTTAAAAATAGGTATTGTTTCTCACTATTCCTAGGGTCTGAGACAAAGAATGATTTCATTAATATGGTTGAGATTAGAGGTAGAACAAGAAGCTGCAGGAATAAGGGGAGCTCACTGGCTCAGAAGAGTGCTTTGGAGCCTTTCTCATGATAATTCATTTGAAGTTCTAATTTGTAGTGTCCACGTTGAAGGGAACTGGTTAATAAGGATTTAGATCAGCAGGCCTTTCGAAATAATTCATTTAGAAACCATAATATCCAAGAAATGAAGGAAGAGAAGCAATGACTGGCTAGAACTAAAAGATCTGTGGGACTAAAGTAAATTGCTAATAGTTGACTTAAAAGTGATTTCTAGAACAGCAATTTTTTACCTTATTGTGAGACCTCTTTGACAGTCTAGTGAAACTTATGGACCACTTCTCAGAGTATTTTGAAATAAATAAAAGTACTTAAGACTACAAAATAAAACAATTGTATTAAAAGACAATTGTTGAAATACTTTTTTTTTAAAGTTAGCAGACCCCAGGTTAAAAACCCCTTCTAGAGAATACAAACTAGTGGTGACAATCCAAATAAGAAAGCTCAATTGTTTGTGACATACTGATGAGCTGTTCATGACGACAGAAAGCTCAGATCTAGAGCAGTGACTCAAATTGCAGGGAGGAAGGGAAGGACCAGGGGCTGAGATGAGCTATGTACAGTCTATTCCTCCTAAGCTGATGAGGCTAAACATGTCCAGTACAGCGAAAAATCAAGTGTCTGGGAGAGAATGAGTGCAGTATGCTGGAAGGAACACTTGTTTGAAGTCAGATATGGGATTTCAGGTGTCACTACTTGTGTGATCTTTGCCAAATCAATTCCACTCTATAACCATTTCTTTATCTCTAAAGGATAAGGGATAAGGGAAGCAGACTAAATTATCTTTATCACTTCTAGTTTTAAGTCTCATAGAGACTGTTCAGGACCTTTACCATCAGCTGTGTTTTCCTTCTACTTGCTGTCAGAATTTACTGTGTGCCTACCTTAGACAGCAGGCAAAAAAAGTTAAGATCATTGAGCTTTTTATTATGGCTTTGCTAGTTGTTAATGAGTTTTTAAAAATAATTACTTAATTTTAACGTTAGGCCAAACAAAATAGTTTGTTTTTCCAACTACAAAATGGGTAGCTTATAAGAGGATAAAATATTGCTAAGTATAGAAAGTGGCAAGAAATGGTGTTCTTTTTTAAATAAGGTGGCTAGAATATCTCTTCTAGTTCTCACATGCTAACAAGATTATATCAAAGGGCAGTAAAATTTATGGGGTTATATACATGAAACCTCACCCTAGGGAAATGGAAGCATTTTCCTGATAAATATGAAACCAGTCATTTATATTATGGGAGTGCCAGGGAAATGGCTAGTCTTTTATTGGAGGGAAGAAAACATAACACATTTCAAGTAAACCAGTTCAGGGGCTCAGTGGCTAAACTGGTGGGGTACCAGCTTGTAATGGGTTCCACAGTTAGGGCAACGCTGTGTCTCGCCTTTGTGAAGCCAAAACCAGATGACTGCACTGTTGTCCTCTTCACCTGCAGGAAAGAAAGATGAATCCACTAGAAGGGGAAATCCTGTATCTGAAAAACTGCCAGTACCATTTTAGAATCTCTTCTTTTCCCCCTGCAGCATCTCATCTTGGGGCAAGTGGGTATGTCTCATATGTCCCCTAAGGTCAAGACCACCTCAAAATTCCAAACTGCTAAGGGTTCAAAGATGCAGGGAATAAGTGAATGCCTTCTCAACACCCCCAGTAATACATAACCTCTTACTTTTGCCCTACAAGCCGCAGACTAAAAGCAAAGCTCTACTTTAGAAATCTTTCCCCATGGCCTTAAGATAAAGCAGTATTAGGATGACTTCAACTCTATTTGAATGACACATCCTCTAACAGGAAAGACAATCTCTTTTCAAGAGTATTTGTACTTTATGATAATATCTAGTTTTTAAGAATACTCACAGATACAGCCCACTATTCGCTTGTCAGTGATGGAAGGGACCAGGTTGGGCTCCTCCTTAGTCCCTGGAGCTGCCTTTGGGGCTAGCATATTGTATGGATCCTGAAGAAACAATAATATTCAATAGTTGAGCTGACTGACCACTTCATGCAGTGGAGAAAAATGCTAGATCTGAAGATCAGCTGTGTCCAAATTCTGCCTGTCACTACCCTTGTGACCTTGAGCAAGACACTTTATCATCATTTCAACTCTTACCTGCAAAATGGGATTCGACTAGCTAGCATCTAAGGTCCCTTCCACTTCCAAATATATGATCTTGAAAGTGGTCAGATAAGCTATCTCTTTACCAAGATGATTTCACAGAAGAAGTTGGAGTGGGAGGTAAGGGGGTGAGAATCTGCTGTGAAACCAACTCAAACGCACCCAACTGTGGGGAAGGAGAGATTCGGGTGTGATTTAAAACTCACCAAATTATTCCTTGCGGCAATCATAATCTCTCTCTCCAAGCCAGTAGCCTGCTCCTCATCAGAAGGGATACCTACAGGATGATTCAATGAATGAGGGCGACAGTCTACACAGATGCGCTCCTTCGAGACTGAACAGCTCAGACTACTGGTGACGGTAACTGTGCAATATTCCTTAGGTCACCGACACACCGACCAAGCTGTAACGAAGACCTCCTTAAACCTGAGGCACACATTCAAAGACACGTCCTCGAGGCAGCCCGGAGGCTCGGCCCTGGGCCCTTTCTCCAGGTTCTCCAAGTAACTGCTACTGGTAGCAATCAAGAGGGCAAGAGGAGTAGGGAAGGCAGAGGTCCCTGGGTGTCCCGGCCCTCCGCAAGGTCACCCGGTGTCCCCACTTTCATGCATCGGGATAAAAGTCCTACCCAATAAGCATTTATCAGACACCTACCCTGTGCCAGGAGCTGTATTAGGCGCCAGGGACAAAAGGACAAACAAACCGTCCCTGCGCCCAGAGAGATTACGCTCCGCACCGGTGGACGACGCTCTCTATCGGGCCCCGTTCGCTCTGAGGACCTGCAGGGAGGCTCCACCGCGGGCCGAGAAAGCCCCTCTACTGTGGCCCGATGAAGCCCCTCCACAGCCTCCCTTCAGTCCCTTCCAAAGCCCGTGGGCCTCCCCGCAGGGGTCGCCGCCGAGACGGTCACCTGGGGCCCAATGCCTCACTTACCTCCTCCGGTCGCCATAGACCGAGCGGCCACCCGAGCAGGGCCACAGGCCCTCAAGGCCTGAACGGCCAGTGCCCCGGCGCCCCGCAGTAACCTTGAAGCCATCGCGCCTGAGACAATTACAACCGGTAGTAACAGCGGCGCTTCCGGAATGAGGCCTCCTCGAAAGGCGGGGCTTCCTCTTTCCTCGGCCACGTGATCTGGGCTAGCCTATCCCGGCTCTTTTTCCTCCCCCTCCTGAGCCTGAGCCCCGGATTACAGGCGAGGGGAGGGGCTCGCGCTGTCAAGGGGGAGGTGCGCAGCCTCGAGTAGGCAGCGGCTCCTGCTCGTGCAGCTTTCGCTGGGGTTTAGGCTCGAGCTGCTCCTGGGTCCTCGGTAGCGGTTTGCTGTTGTGCGTGTACACACACCACCCTGTTGTGGACCGCTGAGCTGCGTGCTAAATAAAGTGCATTAAGCGAAGAAAGAGCTCGGATTCTGCCTCAAGCAGCTGGGTGGTAGTGGTGGGCGCTGGGCCCGGAGTCATGAAGGTTTCAGTTCAAATCCAGACTCAGACCCTTACTAGCTGTGTGACGCACTTGAAACGCTGTTCTGTCAAATAGAGTGGGGATGATGACAATAAAAATAGAACCTTGTCAGAATGCTTGGCATATTCAGATAGTCGCGTGCGACTTTTCCATGACTTCGTAGACTGTTCCCGTACTGCCCATGCAGAATTTCTTGGCAAAAATACTGCAGTGGTTTGCCATTTCCTTCTCCAGCAGATTGAGGCAAGCAGGGGTTAAGCGACTTGCCCAGGGTCACACAGCTAGTAAGAGTTTGAGATCTGATTTTAACCCAGGTGTTCCTGACTCCAGGCTCAGGGTTCTACCCACTGAGCCATGTAGCTACTTAGACATAATAGAGGCTTAATAAATGCATATTTCCCTCCTCAGTGTGGACCAAGAACACTCACTTGCTTAGGAGTCTAAACAAGCACCTTCACTTTTACAGGAATGTGAAGCTGGGGTGGTCACTGACTTGTCCAAAGCTAGGAGAGTCGGGTTTCAAATTCAGGTCCTCTGATTGCAAATCCATCCAATCACTCTTCCACAGCACTAGGCTGGTTCAACCCTCCTCTCATTGGGGAAACAGGACCAGGAGGACTGACCCCTAATTCCAATTCTGCCACTGACTAGTTATGACCTTAGGCAAGCCATAGTATCCCTTCTCTGTGCCTTTCTGCTCTCCTAGACTGCCCCCAGAGACCAAGCATGTGTCTTCCAAACTGCCCAGGGAAGAGAAGCAGTTCCTCTGGAAAGGGCTTTCTATGTAGTGACCTGGGATTATGGGAGCTGAAATCTCTGTGGAAGTCCTCAGTCCCAGTCACCACCGTTTGTCGTTTAAAGCTAACAATTCTAATTGTAACAAAGTTCCAAGGGTGGATCCCTGGAGAAAGCATGAAGCCCAGCTGTGGGAAGGGGGCATAAATAGGGCAATATTCAAAAGGCTGATTTTATACTGTAGAATTTAAATAGGCTTTGAACTAATCTGTCACACTCAACCCAAGCTACTTATGTTATGACTAATATCCTAAATTTAGCTACTGTCAAAATTCACCTTCGAAGTAATGATTTGGCTAATGTATAAATTGTATTCAGGAATTCTCATGGTTCTAGAAAGATTGCTTTTTTCTGACCCTGAAAATCACAACAGGAGGAAAAACCCCCAGTTGTAATTGGGGAACCTTGGCAGATCAACTCTAATAGGCTCCCTTAAGGCAAGCAATTCCTAAACAAAACTAGCGCTAGACCTAGGAAGGTGCTCTTCTGTTCTACCATACCCCAATTCCTAATCTTTGCCTTACATATTTATCACTAGGGGAACTCTTTCCTCCCCCTTTTCATTTCCCACTCTTGTTACTGCCTTCCTTACTTCTTCCTTTCAAAATCCACTTACTCTCATGTCTTTCCAGTCCTTTCCTTCCATTTAAGGGTCATCTTTTTTCTTCTCCACTTTTCTTTATAACTGGTGCTAGATCCCTTACTCTAGCATACAGATTATACTCAATATTCAGATAGATGACCTATCTAACAACAGACAGCCTCTGCCTTATAAATTCTCTTTTATCAGGTCCTTTCTCATGAAAGTGAGCCACTAAAGACTCTAACCCAAATCTGAAAACACAAAATTGGGCAAAAAAGCAGGGAGAAGATCTAACAATCTTCACCCTAACCCTAATTCTACCTTCTGATTCTGTGAAAATAGTGCCTTCCAGAGCTAAAAGAATGAATTCCTGAATACAGATTATACATTAGCCAAGTTATTTCTTAGAATATTCTATCCTAAGTGTTCGTGACATTAGCTAAGGCTAGAATATCAGTCATAACATTTATTTGTCCATTTTTTGTTATATCTTAAATTGTATTTTCTGTTATGATATTACCATATCATATACCAAATATATTTGTATTATTATGGCATATACCAAATATATTCATTATTTGGAATAGATACCATGCATATTTAGCCAGATCTTTTACATTCTAGAATCTTACCCAGTGTAACAATAATAACAGATCACATGTGCATAGTGCTTTCCTCACAACTCAGGGAAACTATTAGAGTTATTGTACAGATGTGGAGGCTAAGGCTCTGAGAGATTATGACTTGCCTATGGTTATATAGCTAGTGAGAATGTGAAGCCAGATTGGAATCCAGGTCTCCTGACCAAGAAGTGAGCACTCATTTTACATATAGAGTGAGGCGCCAGAGAGGACCTACAGGAGGAAAATACAGAGTAGCAAATTTCATTCAGGATTTTTTTTTTTTTAGCAAATATAGCTGCCTCAAAATGAAATACTACTGGAAATGTTCAGTCAGATGCTACAGGGCTACTTATTAAGGAAATTGGGATAACTCAATTGGGAGAGCAGCTGACCTTTAGTCTATGGTTCAGATCTTTTAAAAAAAACCTATCCATTTTTAAAAAAATAGCAGTAGGAAACATTTGCAAAGAAAGTTTAAAAATGAGTGTAGACACGAGATTAGCACATATTTATGTAATAATCCTTTAAGGTTTTGAGGTAGTTGCTACAAGCATTATCATAAAGGACCGCTAGATGGCAGTGTGTACACTGTATTAGATTAGGCCCTGAGTCATGAATACAGGAGTTCAAATCCTACCTCAGGCTCTTGCTAACTAACCTGGGGGGAAGTCACCACCTTTCCCAGCTTCAGGTTTCACATTTGTAAAATGCAGATAACAATGGCAGGTACCTACTAAATGGTTGTAAGGATCAAATAAGAGAATATACTTGAAGCACTATATACATATTAATTATAATTATTAAATGTTAGCTATTGTTGAGGAGCTTAACGAAGGTCGACTACACCAGACTCCCTCCTTTCTGGGGAGTAGTTTAATATTCTATCCTAAGCGTTCATGTCTGCAAAAAAGATTTGAATTATAATTATGATCAAGTGATGATACTATCCAAATTAATTTACAGATTTAGTACTATGCTAATCAAACCACCACGGGAATATTTTATAGTGCTAGACAAAATGATAAAATTAATTTGGAGGGGAAAAAGGCTCTAGAATCTCAAGGGAAATAATGGGGAAAGGTAGGGAAAAAAGGGTAATGCTGCATTCAGACTTCAAATTACACTACAAAGAAGTAATCATCAATATTATTTGGCACTGGTTAAAAAACAGTTCAAAAGAACAGATTACATAAGGAAGAATCAAGAACAATTGGATTTAATAACCTAGTATTTAATAAATCCAAGAACATGAATTACTTGGGGAAGAATTCTCTATTTGACAAGAATTGCTGCAAAAATGGAAAAGCAATTTGGCAGAAGTTAGATTTTTTTTTTAGAACAACACCTTACACCATATGCCACAATAAACTCAAAGTGGATAAAGGACTTGAGTATTAAATATCATAATACCATTAAAAAAATCAAGAGAGAACCAGATCAGATACTTTTCACAAGTTTGGGCTAGGGAAAGAATTTTTTTAAAATATTTTAAGTATGAATTTTAAGTTAAATTAAGTTTTCTTCAATTAAAAAATCTGTTTCCTATCCTTAGTTCCCCCTTCATTGGAAAAAAGAAAAAGAAAACCTTTGTAACAAATATACATATGTCAAAACATCAGAAATTTTCACATTAGCCATGTCCAAAAACCATATATATCAATCTGCATCCTGAGTTCATCTGTCTGGAAGTGGGTAACATGCTTTGTCTTTGGTCTTCTGGAATAATGATTGGTCATTGCATTGATCAGAGTTCTCAAGTCCTACAAAGTTGTTTGTCTTTAGAATGTTGTTATATGAATTTTTCTCCTGGTTGTACTCACTTAACTCTGTTTCAGGTCATACAAGTCTCCAAGTTTTGTTTGTTTGGAGGGGAGAGGGCAGGGCAATTGGGGTTAAGTGACTTGTCCAAGGTCACACAGCTAGTAAGTGTTAAGTGTCTGAGGCTGGATTTGAACTCAGGTCCTCCTGACTCCAGGGCTGGTGCTCTATTCATTGCATCACCTAGCCACCCTCCAAGTTTTTATTAAACTGCCCTTTTTATCACTTTTTAAATAGCACAACAGTATTCCATAAGATTAATATGACATAATTTGCTCAGCCACTACCCAATTGATGGACACCCCTCCTTATTTTCCAAGTTGTCACCACAAAAAAAGCTGCTATAAGCATTTTTGTGTACATGGGTCCTTTTCCTCTTTCTCTGAGGTATAGACCTAGTAGTGATATCACTGAGTTGAAAGGTATACAGAGTTTAATAACTTTGGGAGAGTAGTTTAGAAGGTTTTATACCAAGCAGTGTGAACCCCAAAGGAAAATAGATAATTTCAAGTTACATGAAATTGAAAAACTTTTGTAGGAACAAAATTGCAGTTGGTTTGGGAAAAAATCTTTATGTCACATATTTCTGAAAAGGTTATGATATTCAAGATATATAGATTATTAACACAAATATGTAAGACAAGAAGTCATTCTTCAGCGGATGTATGGTCAAAGAATATAAACAAACAGTTCTCAAAAGAATCTAAAACTACTAACAATGATATGGAAATTTGTTCCAAATCATTTATAGTAAGAGAAATACAAATCAAAACAACTCTGAGATTTCACCTCACACCTGTTAAATTGACACAGATAACAAAAGAAATAGTCAAGGATGGAGAGGATATGGAAAGATAGCTACACAATACCTTGTTGGTGGGGTTGTGAATTGGTCCAGTAATTCTGGAAAGCAATTTTGAATTAGGTAAAAAGAAAATTACTAAAGTGTCATCTGGGTCAAATGACCCAGAGATTTATCTGTTAAGTATATACCCCAAGGAGGTTGATAACAAAATTTCCATATATACCAAAATATTTAGTATAGGACTTTTTGAAATAGCAAAGAATTAAAAACAAAAGAGATGCCCATTTCTTTTGTTAAAGAAATGTTGGTATATAAATGTAAAGGAATATTATTGCTTCATAAGACAGGATTACTATAATGAATACAGAGAAGCATACGACCTTATATCAACTGATTTGAAGTTAAGTGCCTGGCAAATAGTTAAGGGCCTCTATATTAACCTCTTTCACCAAAAAAATAAAAATAAAATGATGAGGCAGAGGACAGAGGCCTGTTTTCACAGGGCCACTTGTCAGCCTTGGAACCATAGCAGTTGGTTCTCAAACTGAGTGCATTGTGGTGCCCCAGGGCACCAATGAGAGAAACACAGCAGTGCTCACATCTGCCAGACCAGACACGGGTAAGCTCAAGGTAGGTCACAGTTTCAACATTAGATTGTGCTGTGTTCCTTTTGTTTGTGTTCTTGAATGCTTGAGATGTCTTTGTTTACTTGTTCCTTTAGCTATGCCAGTAACTTTTCTCCCTTACAATATCATCTTTGAGAAGTCAGGTTTTTTGCTGTTGCTATGATTAAAAAGCAAGTACTGTGGGGAAATCAATGAAGATGAGGAAATGAGGGTGGCAGTATCTAATTTGATTCGAAAGTTTGACATTATATGGTGCCCATCAGGCAATTACGTCTTATTAACTAAGTAGTTGTGGTGATGTAGGAATATAATAATAAATCATATATAATATTACATAATCAAATATATAAATACATAATAAGAATAAATAATATTTTCTTTCAATTTATATATATTATTATTTTTTCAAACTGCTACTGTTGTTAGGACATAAATACTTATTATATTTGTACTACTTATTAAACAGAACTATGAGGTATTTCTTATTTTCTAGGGGTACCAGAAACAAATTTCTGAGACAATTAAGGGTGACATGAACAGAAAAAGTCTAGGAACCCTTGCCTTACAGCCTTGTCTCTCACTTGACACTACAAGCAAAGGAGTCAAATTAAGAGCAGAGATTCAAAATGGAACAGTTGAAGAGAAAGGTGGCAGCTCTGTTTGACTAATGCTTTGGGAAGGGTTTTCTGTTGCTTTAAAAAAAATTAATTTTAATTTATTTTATTTTTAATTTATGCAATAAAACAAATATTTCCATAACATAATATAGGGAAAAGATTGCACTTGAAACTACAAATCTATTATATACAACTTGCTGTTCCTTTAAAATATATAATAAAGTTATCATATAAAATTTTTCCCTTTTTTTCTCCCTCCCACTATCAGATGCAAATATGTGTGTATGTATGTCTATATATACATATACATACATACAGAGAGAGAAATGCTAACAGTTTGGTTTTCACAAATTCTATCGGAACAACGGATATTGCAAAGACAGATGTTACACAGGACGTGCAGGAAGGTATAAAGCAGGATGAGGGAAGGAAGGGTAAAGTGACCCTATCCAACCATATAGCTGAGAAAAATCTATAATTTCCTCTTGAAGGGGGTCTCAGCTGAACCGGCCCAAACTGGCCAGGATCAAGGGATGGTCACTGACTTTTCATTAACAAGATCACTTAACTAGCCTCATATATATTAACTGGCACACTCTCCATAGAATTAGAGCCTCGTTATCTGAACATGCAACCCATGTTAGCCCATGTTAGGAAGGAGGGAACACGTCAAGGAGTAAACATGTAAAGAGGCAGTCCAGGAAGAGGGATATCTTGTTTGAGGGGAGCATGACGTGGGCAGTTCAGGAGGTTGCACCTAGCCAATGGAGGCAGGAAATTCCAATGGAAACAGCATAAAAAGACTCACATTTGTCTTAAACCCCTGTAATCTTTTGAAAGAGGCTACCCATTTATTCAGGAAGAATAAATGTAAAATAAAGGTAATGAAAAACTTCCTGGCTTTCCAACAAGTATTTTTTATTCCTAGACTAAGTATATTTCTCACAATACACACACACACACACACACACACACACACACACACACACTTCTATTTATCAGTTCTTTTTCCGGATGCAGATAGCAACTTCTTTCCTATGTCCTTTGTAGTTAATTTGGATATTTATAATAGTTATTTGCTCAAAGTTGTTCTTAAAACAATGTTATTGTTACTGCATACAGCATTCTCTTGGTTCTACTCATTTTGTTCTTCATTATTTCATGCAAATCTATGTTTTTCTTTTTTTTTTTTTTAAAGCAATCGGGGTTAAGTAACTTGCTCAAGGTTACATGGCCAGTTATTTCTGTGTGTGGTGCTGAGTATGTGAGCCCGGATTTGATCCAGGTCGTCCTGACACTGGAGCCGGTGCTCTTACTCACTGAACCACCTGGCCACCCCTAAGCAATTGGGGTTATGTAACTTGCTCAAGGTTACACAGCCAGGTGAAGTGTCTGAGCCCGGGATTCGATCTCCAGGTCTTCTCAACACTGGAACCGGTGCTCTTACTCGCTGTGCTACCTGGCCTCCCCAAATCTATGTTTTTCTAAGATCTTTGAGCTCATTATTTCTTATGGCACAGCAGTACTCCATCACAATCACATACCACAGCTTGTTTAGCCATTCCCCAGTTGATGGGCATCCCTGAGATTTCCAATTTTTTTGCTATCACAAAAAGAATTGCTATAAATATTTAGTATATATATATATATATATATATATATATATATATAGAACATATGTATATGTATATAACATCTCTATATATAGAACATATATGTGTGTTTGTGTGTGTGTGTTTTTTTTTCCTTTTCCCCTAATTATCTCTGGAAATAGGCCTAGTAGTGGTATTACTGGGTCAAAAGGTATGGGCAGTGTAATAGCTATTTGTGCATAATTCCAGATTGCTCTCCAAAATGGTTGGATCAGTTGACAACTCCACCAACAATGAATGTGTCCCAATTTTTTCACATCCCTTCCAACATTTGTCACTTTCCCCTTTAATAATTTTAGCCAATATGAAATTTATAGAATGATATCTCATGGTTGTTTTAATTTGCATTTAATTTGACTAATGCTTTTGGAAGGCATCCTCTATTCTAGCTATGCAGTTGGTTGAAAAGATTTTTTCTCACCACATAATTAGCAGAATGAAATTAGTTACAGAAGGTCTACATATTTCCAAGATGTCTCCAAGGCATTTCCATTACCCGTGATCACAACTCTCCAGGAAGCAGGCTCCCCAACCTCTTCCACATGGAGAATTTTGTGAACATACTCTGGGCATGCATCAATCAATCTCTATTATAGTTATAAGGGCTAGCTTTTCTGGGAGGGAGAGTGAAGAGGGATATAATGAAAAACATAGGTGATGTAAAAAAAATAAGTAAAAAGTAAAACAGATAATGCCTGTATACCCAACTTAGTGGGCTGGCTATTGTGGGCTCCAAAGGACCTTGCCTTTTGAAGAAGAAAAACTATCACAGTTAAAACTCTGAGATTCTCCTATGGGGAGGAAAATAATTGTTTTTTTTTTTTTCTTTTGTTCTTTTACTGGTGAAAGTCTTACTTCACTTAAAAGAGCTAAAGTTTAGGTTTGGCTCTAAACTAAAAGAGAGATATCAGGTTCTCTTTTCCACTAATGGGAAAGAAATAGAACCTTCAGGTGAGGACTCTGGCTGAAATTAAAAGCAGAGAAGATCCATGATATGATATCTTGCTTCCTGGAGTCATGCCTAGTAGCCACCATTGAATTAATGGAATATTTACATGAGGCCAACAGGGATCAAGGCCCAACTATATGCTACACCGGCAGTGACTACCCAGTCCTTGAGATCAACAGAGAGTAGGCCCATTAGGAAAAACACAACTATATCACCAGAAGAACATGAATAGTCCTGTTATGTCAAAAGCATGATTTTCTCCTCCACATACACAGCCCCAGCCATGTATTTGCAAAATTCCTGCCTCTCCCCATATATTCCTTAGGTGAGTCCACTAATTCCACTGCATTTGTGAGAAAGTAAACCCTAGTTTGGGGGGGAAATGTCTTACTGTACTGGTGCTTTTCTTACTTTACTTTTTTTCTTCTAAGTAATTGTGTCCTTTGGCTGATAAACAAAAGTATATTACTTATAAATTAAGGTTTTCTGTTAGGACTTGTAGACCCAAACAATACCTTGAATTTTGGGTAACTTTTTTTTTTTTTTAAAGCAATCGGGGTTAAGTAACTTGCTCAAGGTTACACGGCCAGTTATTTCTGGGTGTGGTGCTGAGTATGTGAGCCCGGATTTGATCCAGGTCATCCCGACACTGGAGCCAGTGCTCTTACTCGCTGAGCCACCTGGCTGCCCAGCTTTCTATGGGCCTCATACACAAGACTGGGGTGCCCTGGGTCCTACAAAGAAACACTGACATGATGTACAAATACAACTTGACTTATTCAATATGTATGTCCCTGAAAAGTTGTATAGATTAGATTTTTATATATCAAATAATGTTTTGGGTGACTATATATGGAGTTTCCTAGGGAACTTCGGTATTTCAATTCTTTTTTCATTCTTTTCTAATACAAACAAATATCCCCTAATGTATTTGTTTTGCAATTTTGGATTTTCAAATATGGCATTCTCTTGGGTCTAGTTTTATAAGTCCTGCTGAGGCAGCTTTCTGCTTCAGAACTTGTAAAGTTAAAAACATAGAGATATTCTGCCTGAATTTTTTGGATCTTTAGACTAGTCTGGTTGTCAGCAAAACGATCACTACTGTAATGCATTCAATACTGTATGGTTTGTAATTCCCCTTTTCATTTTATATATGTGTGTATGTATGTATATATGCACACAAATACATATATACATATAAACACACATATATATTTATTACATATGTATGTTCATAGATGGATGGATATATGGATATTTGGAATTTTTGTACTGCAAATGCCATCCTACCTCCATAAATAGGAATTGCTAAATTCAGAACTTTTTTCTGTAACTTTTTAAGACCCTGAAGTTTTCCCCCAACACAGGCAGCATTTATATGTTGTAAAGGTTCTTTACAAAACCTTTTTTTAGCAAAGACTCTATTGTTCATTCTATAAGGGAGCTCAAGGCCATTAGCCTTGGCAATGGAAAAGGTTATTTAGATTAAACCAAAAACAAAACAAAGCAAAAAACCCTCCCAAGGATACTTTGATTGTGTCCTACTTATCTTTGAAATTTATTGCAATTTCATTTTTTGCCCATATATCTCTAAACTGCTGGGAAAATCTCTCCATGTTGCTAAAGTTGTGATAATGCATAACTCAGCCCAAATGAAATAAGTTTTTTTATAGCACCAGAATTCCAGGGACTAGAGATGAATAGATTCTTGCATCTCCAGGGCAAATAAGAAAAACTGAATCCCAAGCTCATCTAGACCAACTAAACAATCATTGCCCTAGAATCTCTAAGAACATTATTGCGGAGCGTCAGAGATGGCACCTTTTCTATATGTAACAGTAGTGAGTGGCATAAGACACTCTTTCGCAGCTCCTTCCTTCTGGGGTCCAGGGCATATAACATTTTCTAAGTCAATTCCCTGCCCTCCCCCTCCCGTCCAAGGAGCCTTCTGTAATAGGACGATTGGGAAGGAAGAAGTCATGTGAGGCTCCTGCCACAGAGAAGGGGTTTCAGCTCTCCACTTAGCAGACCTCTCATTGGAATTTTGCTGGCTCAGGTTGAACCTAAATTTCTTTTTTATCCAGACAAGATGCGACCTCTTCCCTGATGTGGGGGAGTTATATTGATTTGTATAAATAAAAATCTATTTGGTTTGTCTTGAACTCCCAGCTGATGAAAAATCCTAGCAATTAGAAAGGGAGTTTTCTAGATAGCTAGGACAAGCAGTGATCAGATTGTTGGACCTCGAGTCTGGAAGACCTGAGTTCAAATCCAGCCTTAGGCATTTATGAGCTGCATGACCCTAAGACAAGTCATTTAACCTCTATCTACCTCTCCTTCCTAGTTTGTAAAATGAGGACAATCATAGCATCTACTCCACAAGGTTGTTGTGAGGGTCAAATGAGATCACATTTATAAAGTGCTTAGCATAGTGTCTGGTACACGGTAGGTGCTTAATAAATGCTTATTCCTTTCCTCTCTGTGTCCTAAAGTGACTATAGTCTCCTGCTCTGCACATTATTAATTCTTGCACATCCTGAATGATACCTTAGAAATACTGATTTTTTTTAGAATACCCAATCAAAATAGAAATAGCCTTAAATTTTTTTTTAATTAAATAAAGAGGGTCAGCTACATGGCACAGTGAATAGAGCATGGCCCTGAAGTCAGGAAGACCCGAGTTCAAATCCAGCCTCAGAAACTTAACACTTACTAACAGTGTGACCTTGGGCAAATCACCCTGCCTTCCCCCTTCCAAAAAAGAAAAAAAAAAAATAAGGAATAAGACATAGGCTCAGTGGAAGAGCCAGCAAGATGGAAGAGATGAGGAGGCAGGAGGTTCATTGCTGTCCATTCCTGGCAGAGCAGGATTAGCTTTAGTCTCCTCTCTTTTCATTTTAGGCATTCTCTTTCTGAAACTTTTAGTTCAGGGCGATGATCACAAGAAGTCATGGTACTGGCTAGTGGAGCAGCTGAGAGGTGACAGATGCCCAACCTTGTTTCCCTTTTCTGAAGTCCTTCAGAGGGCGGCCTGTCCTCCCCCCTCACACTCGTCCCCTCTCACTGCCCTCAAGATTTCTGCTCTCTCCCTCCTTCAGGATAAGCAGAGGAGACTCTCTCTCTTCTAGTAGTCATTCACAGTCCCTAGGGATCTTTGGATCAGAATACACTGATTATTTCTGTGCCGTCTTGGTACATACCCATTTCAGCTGTACTCTAGCTCCTCAGGTAAAGTAGGCTGCATGGATAAAAAGTAAAATCTAGCTAATCTTTTATGGTGATGGCATTGTAGCCCAATTCTGACGCTATCTTTAGGGTTGCAGTCCTCCCCAAACCCATCTGGGGAACTTCCAGCTCCTCACAAGCCCATCTGGGACCACTGACGTCTCTACCACCATTCAGATGGACGAGCTGAGCCTCTCCCAAAGAAACCACATCACTCCCCTTGGGCCTCCAGCCCTCCCAGCCTTTTGTAGCCACAAAGACCATCCTTCAGTAAATTTCTTTCCTCCCAGGGTGTGGTGCTCCCTTAATTTATAACAAATCTCACATTTTGAGGACAATGCAGTCAAGTGTAGGGAGCAGTATGGATTGGAGAATACATAAATTTCTGTTTTCAATTATTTTCTACAGACCTTTCAAAATAATCCTAACCTATTTGACTGAAGGAGTGGTCCATTAAATCAGGTACCAAAGAAAAAATGGAATTATGGAGCTGAACAACTCTAGGACTACAGCCATGTAAGGCAGCTGCAGTCAGGTCCCCTGCTCTGGTCAGACTTTTTAAAAGAGATACTCAGTCCTTTGAGTGGATACATTATCTGTCTTCCCAGCTGCATCTACTTCCTAGTCAGAAAAGACCTTGAAAATGAGATTGTGCTGTGCTAGAGACTTAGGGTTTGCCTCATAGGGCCGGCCAGCAGAGGTATCAAACCTAGCTAAATCTCTAGAACAGAGGTTTATTCCAGTGCTTAGCATAGTACCTGGTAGACAGTAGGTGCTTAATAAACGCTGCTTGTTGTTCTTAAACTTTTCTGTGTCATGAACCCCTTTAGCAGTCTGGGAAATCCTTCTCCACATAGTCAGTTAATAAACATTATCTAAGGTCTTACTGTGCACCAGGCACTGTGTTAAGCACTGGGGATACAAAGAGATGTAAAAGATAGCCCCTGGTCTCAAGAATCTCACAGGTTATAATGCACAAAATAAAATACACAGGATTACAAAGGGAACCAGTTATGGTGAAATGGTTTTGTATGCATGTGTATATATATGTGTGTGTGTGTGTATATACATATATGTGTGTATATATATGTGTGTGTATATATATATGTATAGCAGCAAGCACCCCAGCATCCCCAGGGTGGCTGCCAGCACAGGTTCTTGGATCTGCTTTGATAAAGGAAAGCAACTCAAAATGGGTTAACAGGCTTACTTTAATCAGTCAAATATGTATCGTTTACCTAGTTCAGGGGAAAAAGGTCAGCACCCCGAACTTCAGAATATACAGACAGAATTATCAAGACAGAGAAACAGATCAAGTAGACAGGTTTCCAAACTGTCCAACCATTACATCCATTCCAAATCAACATCTGGGTTTTTCAAAGCTGAGGGGGCTCTGGACAACGGCTTCCCAGAATCTAGATCAAATCACAGAACACTTCTCAAAGTGAGACCCAAAACAAAGCTACACATCAGGGCTTATATAGCCTTCTCCTGGCTCAGAGAATGTAACAACCTTCTGGACCCACTGGCCAATCAAGAAGTATCTACTGAAAAACAAGCCTCCCACCCCAGGCTCCAGGTGCACTTTAGCCTAGGGGCAGGGAACATCTTAAAAATTTGCATTTCCATTACAATATAGTATATGTGTAGACAAATCTATACAAATATACATGTATATACATATGTGTATACATGTATACATACACAGTTATTTATATATATTTAAAGTCACAGACTCCACCCAGGTTAATACCTCCTGTCTAGAGATTCACCTAGGCAGCGGCAGATTGCCACTGACAACAGATGGACACACTGTGTGGGCTTGAGTCTGGTGCACAGTTTTTCCCCTCTGAGGACTCAACCTGCAAACTCGTGAGTGTAACTGCCAAGTTGAGGAGGTATTTTCAGAAGGGATGGTAAAAGAGTAAAGCAGAAAAGGAAAGATCATAAGGATTAGGCTAATAAGCCAAAGATAAACTAGCATTTTAAATAATAAAACCAAGAGCTACTTTTTAAGACTAAAATTAACAAACAATAAGCAAATGTAATTTTCAAGGATAAAGAGAGGAAAAGTCTTGTCATCAAAATCACAAATGAGAAAAGGGGAGGTCACAAGAGATGTGAAAGAAATTAAGAAAGTTATCAGAGATGATAATGCATAGCTTTGTACTAATATTCTTGAAAACCTAAAAGAAAAGGATGACTATCTACAAAAATGTCTATTTCCTGGCAAGACAGGATATAGAGAACAAAAATAGACCAATCTCTGAAAGAAGAGACAGACCAACCATTATTGACCTCCTGCATAAAAGGCACTATGGTCACACTAATTTACAAATGAATTCCTCCAAACCTTCAAAGAACAAGTAATCCCTATATAGTTAGATTCTCTCAGTAATTATAGAGGACAAAGGCATACCCCTCAATTCTTTCAATGAGCCAACTACAGTTTTGATAACCAATTATGGCAGATGAGACTGAAAAAGGAAATTACAACCTACATATGAATATAAATTCAAAATACTGAATTAAATATTAGCCAATGGAGCACAGCAATATGCAGCAATTTAAGATTTCTGTTATAACCAAGTAGGATTTATGCCTAGAATGCAAGGTTGGTTTAATATTAGGCAACTAAGAAGTAAATATAATAAATCATATCAATAAAGAAAATACATATTGGGGCAGTTAGGTGTCAAAGTGAATAGAGCACAGGTCCTGGAGTCAGGAGGACCTCAGTTCAAATTCGGCCTCTGACACTTGACACAATTACTAGCCGTGTGACTTTGGACAAGTCACTTAACCCCAATTGCCCTCCAAAAAAAGGCAAAAAAAAAATTACATATGAAATGAAATTACATAAAAGGTGCAAAATGACCTTGGGTTAAAAATATAGGAATAATTTCTTCAAAACTGTTTAAAAATAGAGGAAGAGGATCTTGTCTCCATAGGAAAAAAGTCTTATAAATCTAGCACTTACAGAACTTGCAATGAAGGAACATTAGAGTCATTCATTAAAATATAGATGTAAAGCAGGGTTAGGCATAGTGACAAGGAATGAAAAAAATTAGAGGAAAAAGGCATTGGAAATAAAGATGTTTTAACTGTCTATTTGTAGATGTCCTGATTATGGAGCTAGAAGATCAGAAGAGCAGAACTAAAGGATGTGAAGTGGGCTGGCTTGGTTTTCAAATCCCAGCTCTGGGTGCTTTTGGGGAAGTCACTTCACCTCTCTCTGCCTCACTGTGATCATGTTAAAAGAGGGATGGACTAAATGACCAGCTTTAAAATCCATGATTCTGTTAGGTAACAGCAAGGGACTGAGATTAAATTCCATTCAATGAGTGTTACTAAGCATCTGCTACATGGCAGCCCCTCTGACTGACATTAGAGAGAGAGAAAGGAAACAAAGAAGGAAGGAAGAAGGAAAGAAGGGAAGGAAAGAAGATAGGAAGAAAGGATGGAAAGAAAGAAGAAAACAATCCCTGACCTCTAGGAACTTCCTTTACCTTCTACAGCGATAGGAATCAATATATACATAGTGGCTGAAAAACAAAAACAAAGCAAGAAATATACCCATAAAATATTTACATTTCTATGTATGTCACTTGAGGGAGTTTAAATTAACTCAGAATACAATATCAGAGTGAGTTATCAGAGATACTAGACTTAAACTATCAACTTAAGCATTTTCAGCCACACTAGAGCAGGAGCATGAGACAGTCATTTAAAAAGAACAAAAAAGATTAGGTCTCTCTATCTCATTCAGGCTGGAAATACAGGGGCTACACATGGATGATCTTACCACTTAGCACAGAAGTTGACCTGCTTCATTTTTCATATCTCGTCTGATTCACCCACCCTTCCTTAGTCAGCCTGGTATCCACCAACTCCTACAAGCTTACCATATTAGGGTGGACATAAGATTGGTTTAGCTCGCTGCAGGCTCAGAACCTCTGAGTTTAAGAGATATGCTAGCTTATTTAGTACCTGGGATCCTAGGTATAAGCCACCATGCCCACCTGGGCTCATAGTCACTTTTTTCCAAAACAGTCTTCAGAATCTCCTTTGGACACTTGGAGATCTACTGAAAACACCTGGGGTTCTCCACTTCTACAATAGCCACTCTTGATCTAGTAGGAATTTCTTTTTAACACCTAGCTGTGTGAATTCCAATTAGTCTAGAAATGAATGAGTTGTTGATCCAATATTAATATATGAAACTTACTAGATATAATTGACTTGTAGCCCCCACCCCTTTGGGGTAATTCATGCTCTCAAGTCACTTCTTATAGCACTCATAGATTTGTTCACTTAATATGTTGTGATTAAGGGTTTTTTTCTGGGGCTATATATCTTGGGGGGTAGTTTTAAAATCTTATTTTTATTGAAATCTTTTGTCTTTATGTCATCATTTCTGGATGTATTCCTCCCTTACCTAGCAAAATATCCCCTGTAATTTTAAAAGAAAGATCAAAAAAGGAGTTCCTCAAAACTAGCCAACAGTTCAACTGGATCATACAGTTCTTAGTATCATGAAATTAAATAGAAAAGAAAAATACAAATTCTTTCAACTGTTCACTTTTTTCTCAGATCTTTGGTGCTGATGGAAAGCTCTTAGAACACACATCTGTAATTCAGGAAGGAGAAATGAGTTAAGACCTGTTTACTCCTGGGTCTCAGTTTCACCTATTAGAGGGACTCAGGGGAAATGAGGTTTTGTCTTGGCTCACCGTCTGTTTGAAAACAGAATTGGACATAGTTTACAGTCCCCGTCACTGGGGGAGTGGGGGTTACGAGCTGTGCCTCTAATCAGCAGTCAGTAGGCTCAGACCCAACTCTCCTTTGTCCTGGTCACCGTCACTGCTCATACTTTTGCTACCCATTTCAGTGACTGGTGCTGCCATCTCAGAGGAAAAAAGGGAACACAGAATAGATACTGTCTTTTTAGTCTTTTGCTTTGGCTTCTGCTCCTAATGGAAAAAGAGAATAAGCAAGATGGCAGATGGATGGGGGGAGGGGAAGGCAATCTTTTTCTGTGTTAGGATTCCAGAATTTGCTCTGCCGGCTTCTCTCTTTCTGTGAAACATTTCCCCAGAGACCAAAAGAAGAAAAATTCAAAGATCTAAAAGGGCTAGGCAGATGCTGCTTGACTGCCTACATATGCCCAATACAAATCAGGAAAAAGTGATAGAAGGGTAAATACCATTTACTATAGTGACAAAAGGTATATTTGAGCACCATAATAATAATTTTTTTAAATTTTTTGCTTTTTGGAGGGCAATTGGTGTTAAGCGACTTGCCCGAGGTCTCATGGCTAGTAAGTGTTAAGTGTCTGAGGCTGGATTTGAACTCAGGTCCTCCTGACTCCAGGGCCAATGCTCTATTCACTGAGCTACCTAGCTGCCCCATAATAATGTTTTTTTTTTGCTTTTTGGAGGGCAATTGGGTTTAAGTAACTTGCCCAAGGTCACATGGCTAGGGTTGTGTGTGTGTGTGTGTGTGTGTTAGTGTCTGAGGCCACATCCGAACTCAGGTCCTCCTGACTCCAGGGCCAGCACTCTACTCAACTGTGCCACCTAGCCGCCCCTGCCCCATAATAATTTTATAATACATAGCATTTACATAGCTCTTTTTGTCAAAATGCTTTTGCCTACAAGATTTCATTTCAGTGAGACAGCAGCTTTGTAAGGTGAATGTTCCAGTTATTATTGTGATTTTGTTGATGATGAAACCAAGGTTGAGTGACTTACTCATAGTCACATAGTAAATCACAAGAGAACACTTGTCTTCAGAAGACCCTAGAACAATGTTTCCCAAACTAGATGAAGAACTAGTGAAAAATCTAAAATTTCTGTCCGTGGACTGCTCTGAGGTTGGCAGCATCCACATGTCTTTTCTTATTATCTCAGAAACCAAGGAGAAAGATGGGGCAGGATGAAGGAAGAAGGAAGAGAAGGAGTCATCTTTTTAAGCATACAAGTTTTAAGAAGTAAAGACCTTCTATACCCCAAAGAGATTTTTTTTAATAGAGGAAAAGAACCCATATGTACAAACATTTTTATTGCAATTCTTTTTGTGGTGACAAAGAATTGGAAACTGAGGAAATTTCCACCAATTGGGGAATGGTTGAATAAGTTATTTATTTATGTCTATATGGCATACTATCAGGTTGTAAGAAATGATGAAGGACATGGTTTCAGAGAAACACAGGAAGATTGGTACGAACTGAAGTGAACAGAACCAGGAAAACAATTTGTACAATAGGAACAATATTGTTAAGATAAACAACTTTGAAAGACTTAGGAACCCAGAACAACACAATGGCCAACCACAATTTCAGAAGACTCAAGATGAAATACATTACCTCCTGGTTCAGAGGTGATGGACTCAGAGTATACAATAAGAATTTGGGGTGCAGTGGGGTTGGGGGAGGAGACATGGGTAATATGGAAATTTGTTTTATTTGACCTATTTTTGTAACAGGGCTTTTGTTTTTCTTGCTTTCTCAATTGATGAGAAAATATAGATCTGAAAATAATATCAAATTAATTTTTAAAAAAAGTAATGGCTTCCAACAGTGAAAGTTTTTCAAACATTAAAATTGGCCTTAGATTGCAGATGGGTTTTTGGAAAAAGCAACTCAAAGACTCATTTGCTTTTCACCAACAGTATACCAATTGTTCCTTTCCTGAGAACAGTGTTCTCCAACCCATGCTTCCTGCCTAGGAAATGAAATACTTTTTGAATTAAGATAACTTGACCATTGTATCTGGCAGTTGGGGTATGGCACTTTCCATGGAGGCAAGCATGTACTCTTTGGCAACAGGGGTAGAGACATGTGTTGTGACTCTGCTTTGCAAAGCATTTTACATGTTAACTCATTTGATCCTCACAACAACCCTGTGAGGTAGGATATTCATCTATACCTAATTTTTGTCACACTCTTTCTGGTTTCCCAGTTTTTGTCAAATATTGAGTCCTTACCCCAATAGGTAGGCACTTGGATTTATTGACAACTGTTCTAATATCAAACTCTAGTCTAAAACATCTGAATAATTTTGTTGTACTGATGAGGTATGGGCTCTGGGAGCCCCCTCAAGCTCTCCTTGAGTCCTTGTGGTATAGGCTCTGGGAACTCCCTTGGACTCTGATTAAATTGTCTCATTTGATGAGGCATTTGCATGAGGCAATAAGTCTTAAATTGTGGCTGGGCCCAGACCTTTGTTACTAGACTTCCCATCCTTGAGCCTGTCAAAATATCAATCCACCCTTGAACTGGCCTAGCCCAGCATTGTCTGTAAGCTCCAGGTAGCTTCCAGCAACTTCCCATCCTTAATCATACATTGACCCTCCCCAAACTCTTCCTCTAGACCATCTCTAGATTCCTCCCACAACTTTCTGTATATAAGACCCCATCTTGTCTCCATGTGTGTGAGAGTGCCATAGGATGACCTAGCACATACTTACTCTGTGTCTAATGAAAGCAAACTTTTAATAAACTTTACTTTTCTCTGGCTGAGAAGACTTGAGTTGAATTCATTTGGCAGGACCCAGCGTCCTGGTATTTTGGGGTCTCCAGAGCCACCCTAACCCTCTTTATGGGTAACCTCTTCAGTATGATTTCTTGAAATATGATACCCAGGGCCACTTTGCAGATACAGCCACCCGGAGTCCTCGTCTCGGTTCTGACCGCCAGATGCCAATCCCTGCACTTCTTCCTCTGCCATGGTGCCCAGCCCCGGCATCTGTGGCCATGGCCAACCCTAACGTGTACTTCGACATTACCATAGACAAGTTCCAAAGACAGCAGAAAACTTCTGTGCTCTGAGCACTGGAGAGAAGGGATTTGGTTACAAGGGATCCTGCTTCCACAGAATCATTCCTGGGTTCATGTGCCAGGGTGGTGACTTCACATGCCATAATGGCACTGGTGGCAAGTCTATCTGTGGGGAGAAATTTGCTGATGAGAACTTCATCCTGAAGCATACTAGTCCTGGAATCTTGTCCATGGCAAATGCTGGACCCAACACAAATGGCTCCCAGTTTTTCATCTGTACTGCTAAGACTGATTGGTTGGATGGCAAGCATGTTGTCTTTGGCCAAGTGAAAGAAGGCATAAACATTGTGGAAGCCATGGAGCGTTTCGGTTCTTGGGATGGCAAGACCAGCAAGATCACTATCGCTGACTGTGGACAGCTCATAATTTTTTTTTGTTTTGTTTTTTGTCTTGCCCATCAAACCATTATTCTGTAGCTGGAGAGAGCACCCCCAAATCCCATCTGCTCTTATACCCTGTAATCCTTGTGCTCTCACTGCTGGATTTCACTTCCTTTTTCCTTCCACAAGTCTGGCTAGACAACAGAGTTAAGTTTATGATTATGAAATAAAAACTAAACTACAAAAAAAAAAAAGAAATAAGATGCCCAGGTTTTTTATTTGATCATGATTTTTAGAAAGTTGAATGGATCTTATATCATCTATCCTCAACCTATTTTTCAAATCAAGTTTTTTTTTTGTTACTGAAATTTTCTTCTTTTAAAAATATATATTTTTTAATTTTTAAAAAGAAAAAAGGAAAAAATAATTTAAAGATTTTGATTTTGTTCTAATATATATATTTTAAAGCAATTGGGGTTAAGTAACTTGCTCAAGGTTACACGGCCAGGTGTTTCTGGGTGGGTGCTAAGTGTCTGAGCCTGGGATTCAATCTCCAGATCATCCCAATACTGGAGCCAGTGCTCTTACTCACTGTGCTACCTGGCCGCCCCTGTTCTAATATTTATTGTCTCATGGTGTCATTGATTTCTGTTTTCTCCATTCTTTTTTTCGAGGAGTACACTACTTGGCTAAGGTTTTCAACCTTATGTTCATTAGAACATAAAAATTATGTTCTATTTTATTTTTTTTTTTCTATTTTATTCTTTTCATTTCTTTCCCCCAGAACTTTCATTTTTTTTAATCTCTGACTTCATTCATTCATCTATGATGAGGTCAGGGAACCATAAAATGTTGAGGTTTAAGGCTTAGGGGTACACAAGACCCCAAAACACCAACATAGTGGGTCTTGCCAAATTAATTCAACTCAAGGCTTCTTTCAGTCAAAGTAAAGCAAAGTTTATCAAAGGTTTGCGATAATGGGTCGACTCTTAAGGAGCCTCAGTATCTGTGAAGCCGGCCAGAATAAATTGACACAGAGTGAATCTTCGCAAGATAATTCTCAGCTCCTTCATGGAGGAAAGATGGAGCTTTATATGCAGAAAGATTGTGGAAGGATTCGAGGGATGGTCCAGAAGAGGAGTCGGGGAGGGTCTTTAGGAGGAGTCAGATGAGGTCAGACTCCAGTAATGAGAGATTAAGGGTGGGAAATAGCTGGAGGCCACCAGGGAAGACAGACAATGGAGGGCTAGGCTAGTCCAAGGGCAATAGATTTGGGTATTGACACCTTGGGAGGATCAAGGGTGGGGAATAGCTGGACAATGGAGGCTCAGGGTAGTGACAGAGATTTGGGTCTAGTGATAATGAAAGGCTTATGGCCCCAGATAAATTCCTCAAGTAGAAAAACTTAAGGAGAGTTCAAGGGGTTTCCCAGAACCTGTACCCCATCCTTCTATTAGACTGTAAGCTATCTGAGGGCAGGGACTGGCTTGTCTTTTTAAATATCCTCAGTGATGAGGTACAGGCTCTGGGAACCCCCTTGAACTCTGATTGAATCTTACCATTTAAGGAGGCATTTGCCTGAGGTCATAAGTCTTTCATGGGGGGGTGGGGGTGGGGGGGGCAAACCTCTGTTACTAGCCTAGCCCTCCTTTGTCCAGCAACTTTCCACCCTTGATCCTCCCAAAATATCTATACCCAAATCAACAGTTCCACCCTTGAACTGGCCAAGCCCACCATAGTCTGTCGTCTCCAGATAGCCTCTAGCAACTTCCCACACTTAATCACTCATTTACTGGATGTGACCTCATTGAAGGTCTCCTCCTGAAGACCCTCCCCAAACTCCTCCTCTAGACCACCCCTAGATTCTTCCCACAAACTGTATATAAGACCCCATCTTGCCTCCATGTTGTGTGAGAGCACCATAAAATTTTTTAGTACAGACTTGTCAAATGATTCTGGCCCACTTTCCCAATGCAAGTATCACAGATACCGAGGCTCGTTAAGAGTCTACCCGTTACGGTAAACTTAATAAACTTTGCTTTTCTTTGGCTGAGAGAAGACTTGAGTTGAATTCATTTGGCAGGACTTGACATGTTGGTATTTTGGGGTCTTGCGCACCCCTAACCCTGACCCTCATCATTCTATGATGACCCTCTATAACACAATGCTAGCATGTAGTCGGCGATTAATACACTTAATGAAACTGAATTTCTTCCAACCACTTTTGTCCTTGTGGCCAAGCCATGGAGATTCTGTTTGTAGTTGTTGTGGAGTTATTCCCTACTTCTGGATTTATCTCTTGGACTTCTCTTAGCCTGTAATATTAGTATCTTCTGTTTAACATCAGTGTTTGGACTTTTCGACTGAGATTCTGTATTCTGGTCAGTCACCCATTGCATCCTGGGCCATCACCAAGACTTACGTTTTGCCACTGGATTCAGTGACTGGAGGAGAGAGTAAAGCTCTCCTGTTCTCTTAAATGAGTCAGGTAGGCATTGTTTGGTCCTGTTTCCTCTGCAGTGTAGACTCTGCTGCTGCAGTCCACCTAGTGGTAAGTATTATTCCCCACCCTGTGCCTCAGTCTTTGGCTTTGGTTCCAATCTCCTGGCAGGATAGGTAGGTGGAGCAGTAGATAGAATTAGAGCTTATCCCTTATATCCTAGAGAAAGTACCAGTGCCACAGACAAATTCTAAAAAGCTGGGACAATTAACTGCTGTCTCCCACAGCTTTCATTTAAGATGTCCTGAAATAAGCTCTGGCTTTGAAAAAGCCCATTGTGATTCAAATGGAGCTACTTGTTACCTTTAAACCCCAAACACTCTGGCTTTCCTGGATTGGCCAATAATAGGTCCCAGCCCAAGCCTCTCTTGCTCATTGTTTGGGCTTTGATGGCTCTGAGTGAGAGTCAAGAGCAATTGTTTTCTGTTCTGGCCAGAAAGTCTGAGGATCTTCCCCTCCCCGACTGATTCTTTTGTCATGACAAACTGGGCCATCTTTTGTCTCAGTTCTTACCTAGTCCTGAATGGGCAGTTGCCTCAGACAAACATACCTGGGAAAGACGGTAGATTAAAAAGGCCTCCCACTGTAACCTGGGCCATCTCCATTCCTCTTGACTTATGTCTCGGCCGCTGGATTTGATGACTCTGGAAGACAGAGTGAGGCTAATGATGGCTTGGCTCTGCCTCACTTACATACCATTCACTTGCAAGTCAAGACATCCGTCTTGTGATGGCATTTATCCTCTTTGAGAATGAAAGATGAACAACCACAAGCAGACAGGGTGCTGGGTCTGGAGTAAGGAAGATTCATCTTCCTGAGTTCAAATCTGAACTCATACGCTTACTAGCCGAGTGACTCTGGGCAAGTCACTTAACTCTGCCTCAGTTTCCTATCAAATGAGCTGGAGAAAGAAATGTTAAACCATTCCAGTATCTTTGCCAAGAAAACCCCAAATGGGGTCACAAAGAGTGTGAAACAGAACAACAACAAACCTGGTAGTTCACTGCAGTTTCAGACCTTGGTTTGCCTTTTCCTCATTCTTACAGGCCTCATTCAGGAGTTTTACATCATCTGCTGTGATCCTGACAAGCTCTAGTGATATGTGGAATATGAGAACACCACTCAGGTCTCCTGTTCATCCCTCCTGGAACCCGCTCTTGGGCACTGAGTTGGCCCAGTCTTTTCCTGTGGCTCCCACTACTTTCTGGATTGCATGACCAGGCCCTATCTTCCTACTGGGGCTGATTCTGTTCCCCAATTCTGTCCTGGCTGACCTGAGACACGCTCGGGCTTCCAGTGTCCGATTATCAGAGCTGGTGCAGGCTTGGCTTCATGTCTATCTGCAGGAGTCTGGGCTGGTTCTCCTCCAACTGCTTCAGGCCAGATTCCTGAAGGTTTCCCAAGCATGACCCTCTCTCCACCTCTTCTGCATTTACCTGAGCTGGTTCTGGCTTCCCTAGTTCAATCACTCTGACAATATCCACCTCTTCTGCATTTACCTGAGCTGGTTCTGGCTTCCCTAGTTCAATCACTCTGACAATATCCACCTCTTCTGGTCATCTTTTTGCACATTTTTGGACTGGATAGAGATGATTTTTGTGCCTTTTTTATATTTCTATATTGTTGGTCCTTCTAGACCATTTTTAGATGTTTGTTGAGGTTTTCTGCGGGAGACCTGGGCTTCTCCTGAACCTTTCACATCACCATCTTAACCACATAATATTCTAGTCTCTTTTGAGGCGATCTCTTTGTTGAGACATAGTAAGTGCTACCCTCCAGCAGTGGAGGTAGGGAGGAGCTGGGGGATTATCTTCCCCCATCTCTTTCTTCCCAGCAGCAGCTGTGGTGACTTGAACACATGGTAGCAAAAACCTGTGCTTGCCTACGTGAGTCTGAGACTGGACCTCCAGTCCCTGTCTACTATATTTTGTGTTTCTTTCCCCAAGCACATATGACAGGACAGAGGTCCTGAGAAATGGATGTTTCCAGCCTTCACAATTGCTTTGCGGTCTTAAGAGGTATAGAATAATTGAATCTGGCACTTATTTCCTAGTGGTAGGTGGCCCCTACCAATATAATAAGCTTCTTAGAGGAGGAGCTGAGCAATGTCAGGAGAACAATCCTTGTATACCCGGCTGGACAGAAGATATGCACCTTGAGTTGCTGATCAGAAGATCTTAGTTCAAATTCTGCCTGCATAATCCTGGATAATTCACTTAACTTCTCTAGGCCTTGGTTTCCTCATCTGAAAAAAGAGAGGGTTGGGATAAATGATTTCTAAAGTCCCTTATGGCTCTAAATCTATGATCCTATGATCAAATGAATGTTCAGCAAACCCATAAGTTTCCTGGGAATCTTTATTTCCTGGGAGAGTATAATGTGAGTGATGGGTTTCATTTTTGTAAATGTGTGTTAATCCTGGGCAAGTCAGTTCACCCTGTTTGTCCCAGTTCCTCATCTGCAAAATGAGCTGGAGAAAGGAGCGGCTAGGTGGCGCAGTGAATAGAGCACTGGTTTTGGAGTCAGGAGGCTTGAGTTCAAATCCAGCTTCAGACACTTAACAAAAAAAACACACAACTAGCCTTGTGACCTTGGGCAAGTCACTTAACCCCAATTGCCCTTCAAAAAGCAAAAAAAAAAAAAAATGAGCTGGAGAAGGCAATGGCAAACCTCTCCAGCATCTTTGCCAGAAAACCCTAGATGGGATCATAGGATACAATTGAAACAACTCAATAACAACAAAATGTGTGCTTAAAGGTCTTGTGTGTTTTAGTGATTTTTTTTGTAGTGGAGGAAATAAATAACTGTCCCATAATTGAAATCTACTGCTTTGTACAGTGAATATTTTCTATTTTTAAATAGATTTTGCTTTGTTAAATATTTCCTAATTACATGTAAATTTTTTTTGACATTTAAAAAAATTTTTTGAATTCTAAGTTCTCTCACTGTCTCACATCCTTCCCACATCCCTTGAGAAGGCAAGCAATATTTTATTGATTATACATGTGAAGTCATACAAAATATTTCCATATTAGCCATGTTGCAAAAGAAAGCACACACACACACACACACACACACACAAGAAAAATCAAGAAAGTTGGGTTTTTTTTGCTTTTTGCAGGGCAATTGGGGTTAAGTGACTTGCCCAAAGTCACACGGCTAGTGTGTGTCAAGTATCTGAGGCTGGATTTGAACTCAGGTCCTCCTGACTCCAGGGCTGGTGCTCTATTCACTGTGCCACCTAGCTGTCCTTAAAGAAAGTTTTAAACAGTATATGCTTTGATTTGCATTCAGAGTTCATCATTTCTCTCTCTCGAAGTGGATAGTATTTTTCTTCATTGTGATTATCTTAGATCACTGTTTTGATCAGAGTAGCCAAGTCTTTCACAATTGGTTGTGTTACCATATGCCTGTTACAATGTATAATGTTTTCCTAGTTCTGCTCACTTCCCACTCTGTATCAGTTCATTTAAGTCTTCCTAGATTTTTTTGAAACCATCCTGCTCATCATTTCTTATAGCACAGTAATACTCCATCTAATCCTATACCATAATTGGTTCATTCATTTCTCAATTGATGGGCATCCCCTCAATTTCCAATTCTTTGCCACCATAAAAAAAGACTGTTATAAATATTTTTTTGCATAAATAGGTTCTTTTCTCTTTTCTTTGATCTCTTTGGGATACAGACCTAGGAAGAAGAGTCAGTGAATACTTTTTTTTTTTTAAAAGAAAAGATCCATTAATACCTTTTTAGGAGAGATTCTAGAAAGGAGAGACTCCTAAATTTTTGTTGTTGAGATTTTCCCTAGGACTCCAGGGTGGGGATACAACAAATTAGAAAATGGGAAAAAAAAAGTTTGGTCTGTTCTTTTTTAGAGGTCAGGCTTCTCTAGGCCAAATCTGATCTCTGCAAGAGTCTAGAGCTAGGGCCCTTTGTGGGAGAGGAAACCTCTTTGCCCCCAGGCCATGGGTGGTGTTAAAATAATGTAAATTTTTTAAATCCCCAAAAGGAAATTTAAACTTACTCTGATCTGGAAAAACCAAATTTCCTAGAGAAAAAGATAATGAAATATATCCCCTCCTCCCTCATGATCCTACTAGGACAGAGTATTATATACATTTTTCAGAAAAGGTTTTCTATATTTTTGCTTAATTTATTTTTTCTTTTTCACAGAGGATAGTTCATTCTTCATGGAGGTAGGGAGGAAAGGACTGTTATGCAAAGACAAAAGATGTCAATGAAATTTGTTGTTGTTTTTTTTTAAGTAAAAAGAAAACTTTCTACTCAACAATCTTACATAAACTTTATACCGCTCCATGACCTTCTCCCTGTGTTTTACACAGTAGTCTGGATTTTCAGCACAGCTTTAATAAGCATTTTAACGTTGTGTTGCTAAGCTGAATTGAATCCTCTGTTGCATAGCCCCTAGAAAAGGGGGCTTTCTGAATATGCCAAGATAATTCTTGAATTCAATGAAAAGAGAAAGGTTCCCAAGGTCACACACACAAAAAAAAGCTCTATCCTGGTCCACCATCCTGAACATTAATGCTTTCCTCATAAAGTCTTTCCATTGTCAGTACTTGAGAAGTATTTGTGGAAATTAATTGTAGACTCATGCACAGGACTTTACACAAAATTTACTTTTAGGCAACAGATGGTCAGTCTGTATAGCCATTTATTTAAATAAAAGGGAGGCAGGCAGACAGTGGTTCCGTTGAACTAGTAACTTGAAATGCTCAAAGTCTCAGCCATCCATGCTTATTGCCCAGGCAAAAGAAATCCGTACATCTCATGCAGATGGCCCCTGGCTCCACGACACTAACTCTGCCTAGAGAAGACATCCTCTGTTATGCCTTTTAGAAGGACGGCACTAAATAGTCAAGGAATTGTTTGAATCCCCCTTAAACCTAACAGGGTCCAGAATGAAAAAAAAATGTCTCAGTACAAGCCTGTTAAAGAAAAGATCCTCATAAAATTTGTCTGTTTAATTTGCACTAAATATTTTAAGGATTGCATTATTGTCAGCAAGTGTGACAAGACTCTTCTGATAATAAATCATTGACTGCTACTGTGGTCACCAGATGACTGAGACATGCGCTCACATAACAAGTGTCTATGGATACAACTTTTTCAATGTATCCATCGCTGACATTTTTTTCCTCCATAAAAAAAATTATCTGTCATGGGATGTTCTCAGGGAGGGGGAAGAGGAGGGATACATAGGATACTATGGTGTTGTAAGAAACAGAAAATATTAAAAAAAAACCCTTATTTTAAAACACAAATATGGATATATTAAATACAGAGCTATAACTAGGGTAGAGATGTTCAGGTTTTGCCTTAGGATGACAACATCCATTCATTCATGCATGCATTACTTATTTATTTTTAACATTCATTTAAAAAAATTTTGAGTTCCAAATTCTCTCACTCCTGCCAGCCCCTCCCCCATTCATTGAGAAGGCAAGCAATATGATACCCATTATACATGTGAAGTCATGCAAAGCATATTTCCACATTAGCCATGTGACAAGAAAAAAAGCAAGAAAATAAAGTGAATAAACAATGTGCTTCAATATGCACTTAGAGTCCATCGGTTCTCTCTGGAACTGAATAGCATTTTTCAGCATGAGTCCTTTAGACTAGTCTTACATCACTGTTTTATCAAAGTAGCTAAGTCTTTTATTGTTGATCTTTTTTTTACAATATTGTTGTTACTGTGTACAATGTTCTCTAGGTTCTGTTCATTTCACTTTGCATTGGTTCACATAAATCTTTCTAGATTTTTCCGAAACAATCCCTCTCACCATTTCTTATAACACAATAGTGTTCCATAACAATCATATACCATAACTTGTTCAGTCATTCTCTGATTGATGGGCATCCTCTTATTTTCCAAATCTCTGCCACCACAAAAAGAGCTGCTATCAATATTTTTGTACATATAGATCCTTTTCCTTTGATTTCTTTGGGATACAGACCTAATAATGGTTTGTTGAGTCAAAGGTATGCACAGTTTTACAGCCCTTTGAGCATAGTTCCAAATTGTTCTCCATTTCCTTTTCTATCATGGTAGCCAATCTGACAGGTGTGAGGTAGGACCTCAGAGTTGTTTTGATTTGCATTTCTCTAATCAATAATGATTTAGGACATTTTATGTGACTACTGATAGCTTTGATTTCTTCTGAAAATTATCTGTTCATATCCTTTGATCATTTAACAGTTGGGGAGTGGCTTTTGGTTTTATAACTTTGACTCAGTTCCCTATATATTTGAGAAATGAGGTCTTAATAAGAGAAACTTGCTGTAAAGTTTTTGCCTTCTCTCTCCTTTCCTTCTAATTTTGGCTGCAAAACTTTTTTAATTTCATGAAATCAAAATGATCCATTTTACTTCCCATGATCATCTCTATTGTTTGGTTATAAACTCTTCACTTATTCTTGCCCTATCTTGCCAACATGAAGTTTATCTTTTGGGGGTTTTAATTTCTGTCTATCTTATGGTTATTTGGGACAGCTAGGGCCTTGCATGCAGAGGGTACCATAGTAGCTTAGGGCTACGGAGGGTGCTATGTGCATATAAGCCAGCAGGTGGTGCCTGAAGCTCGCTGAGTCAGCTCACTTTATCTGTGTGCACAGAAAATATTCTGCCTAGCTGGATTGTCTTTTAGGTATTCTTGCAATTCACAAATTCTTGTCCTCTCCCTCTCCCCCTCCCCATCTCCCTCTCTTTTTCTGTCTCTCTCTTTCTCTCTGTCTCTCTTTCTCCCTCCCCCCTCTATCCCTCCTTTTCTCTGTCCCTCCTCCCTCCCCCTGTCTCCCTGTCTCTCTTTTTCTCTCTCTGTCTCCTTCTCTCTCTCCCCCACAAATAAATTTCTTAGTTTCTGTCACAATCTCAATTTCCTCTTCCTTCCTCAGTGTATCCCCTGAAAGAATTCACTCAATTCATTTTAATGTGAACTAAAATTAGATTTAATACAGTGAACACAAAAGTGAAGCCTGAGGGAATCAATGAGCCATTCACCCAGTAGAAGAGCCTGATTTTTAAGTCCCTGCCACCTCTCCCCCCCCCACACTCTGTCTTTTGCTTGGCGCACCAGTATTCTCGCAACAGGGCAGATGTACCCAGAAGTTATTTTAACAAAGTATTTTCAGTCTCATAGTCAAAGGAGTGGGAAAGAGGAAATTGCCTCAGCACACCCCAGCTTACCCTTGTTGTCCTAGAAAGTGAATTCAACTCCTAACAAGTTTCCAGGTAAATCACTGCCTTGGCTTGCTGTCCTGGCAGACAGTTTAATACTTTAGCAGGCTGGCCTGGGGAAACCCAGGCATGTTCACCTGGTATTGTCCTCACATGGTTAACTTCCCTCTGTCTCCTCAGAAGTGTGGCTGACAAAGCCGAAACTGAGGGTATGGGCATGGGCTGGTCCCATATTCCCTCTGAGGCTCCTTATGTGGTCAGATGCCTGAATTTTCTCCTGGTGTCACAGTCTTGCCCAAGGGCTAAGTCAGTGAGAATGAGGCAATGCCAGAAGAATGAATGTCCAAAGCAAATACCACAAAAACACTGAGTCTTTTTTGAAAGCTCCTCTGAGGGAAAACAACCAGTATGATCTGGTGGCCCTTAAGAGTTGTCTCTGTTGGAGTATACTTAGCTCCGTATTTCTGCCTCTCTTTGGTGCCAAAAATCCTGAAAAAATGTAGGGGAAACAGCCAGCTGCTGATTTGGTGGAGCCTTTTGTAGCAAGTTTTATTGTGTGATGAATCTTGGATAGTACCCTGTGATTTCAGGGATACAGCATGTACAGTGTAAAAGATGCTGAATTTGGTGTCATAGGTCTTGGGTTCAAATGTTACAGCTGCCATTTACTAAATATGACCTTGGGCAAGTCATTTTGCTTTTTCTGGGTTTCAGCTTCTCTACCTATAAAAATGAGGGACTGGAATGACATTGTAAAGACAAACAATTTTGGTGTTGTTTTTTTTGTAGTGTCTGATTTCTGATTTTTTAAAATTTTTAATGAATTTATTTATTTTTAGTTTTCAACATTCATTTCCTTAAGATTTTGAGTTTTAAATTTTCTCCCTCTCCCTCCCCTCCCTCTCCCCAAGAGGGCATACAATCTGATATAGGGTCTACATATACATTCATATTAAACATATTTTCATATTAACCATGTTGTAAAGAAGAATTAGAACCAATGGGAAGAATCATAAGAAAGAAGAAAACAAAACAACCAAAAAAAAAGAGAGCAAATAGTATGCTTCCATCTGCATTCAGACTCCAAACTTCTTTCTCTGAATGTGGATAGCATTTTCCATCATGAGTCTTTTGGAGTTAAAGGCAAACAACTTTGAAAGAACATCTGGGTTGCACAATGATAATGTTGGAGTCGGAAAGACCTGAGTTCAAATCTCAGACATTTACTAGTTGTATGCCTCTGGCCAAGTCATTTAACCTCTGTTTGCCCAATTTTCTTCTCTGTAAAATGGAGATAATAATAGCCTCTACCTCTCAACAGGGTTGCTGTGAGGATCAAATGTGATAATACTTATACAGTACTTAGCACATAGTAAAGGCTAGTGCCTGGCACATAATGGGTGCTTGTAATGTTAATGGGATATAAGATCTTCCCCACCCATGAATAGGCTTCACATGCAGCCCATTAAAGGAAGCTTGCTTAGAGGAGGCTTGTTTGTAGGAAGGCTTTCACCTCTTTTATTAATTTCTAATTAGGCCATGAGTCACCAGGGTTGTGATGCCTTCTGGCTCTGAGAAGTATATGTATACCCTGAGTTTGTATTTTGCTTTGGGGGCTCGCTTATGAGAAGTATCTTGTGATTCCCTAGTTGAAATTCTGAGTGGCTATATGTTCAGAGCTCAGATGTAAAAGCTCTCTTGATCCAGGGATGTATGTAAAGTGTATAGCAATATTGCTTTGATTTGGGCAGTCAGAGCCCTGTCTGATTTTTTTTTTTACTTAAAAAAATGCTTTATTAACTTCTGATTTATATCATTCGTTTCCGCCAGATTTTGAGTTACAAATTTTCTCCCCTCTTTTCTCCACCCACCGCCCCAAAATAGCAGTCCCACAGGATATCCCCTTCTCCAATCTGCTCTCTCCCATATTTTCTCCCATACCCCTTTCGACTTTTCCAGTGGATCTCTATGCCTCAGTGCCTATATATCTTATTTCCCAATTACATGTAAGATGGTATTAATAATAGTATATATATGTATACATACACACACACATATATGTACATATATATATTTGAATATTTGATTCTAAAACCTTCAATTCCAGACCCATTCCCCTCCCTCCTCGTCACCCACCCCCACTGTGAAGACAAGCAGTTCAGCACAGGTTGCACATGCGTGGCTAATGAAAAACAACAACATAGTAGGTATATTGTAAAAGACTGACTACACTTCCCTCCCTCCCATCCCACGTCCCACCCACTCCACTCTCCACCCTGATCCTGTCCCTTTTCAAAAGTGGGTGCTTCCAACTTCCCTCCCCCCAGCCTGCCCTCTCTTCCATCATTCCCCTTTTCATCCCCTTCCCCCCCTATTCTCCTGGAGGGTGACATACCATTTTTAGTGTGTTTTTCACTCCCTCCTCAAGCCAGATTCAATGGGAATAAGGTTGACCCATTCCCTTTTGCCTTCCTATTCTTCCCCTCCATTGTAACCATTTTCCCTTGCCTCTTCTGTATGAGATAGTTTACTCCAATCTGTCTGTCCCCATCTCCTCTCATTATATTCCTCTCACCTCTTAATTTTACCTTTTAAGTATCATCCTTTCCTGTTAAATTGGTCCTGTGCCCTCTATCTATGTATACCTGTAAACATATATACACACATTCACATATGTATTCATATGCCCATATACCCTCATATGTGTGTGTGTGTGTATATATATATATGTTTCTAATCCCTTCAACTACTGAGAAAAGTTTCATAAGTTACAATTACTGTTTTCCCATGTAGGAATGTTAATAGTTCAACTTTGATAAGTTCCTTATGATTTCTTTTCCCTGTTTACCTTCTCATGCTTCTCTTGCTTCTTGTATCTGAATGTCAAATTTTCTATTCAACTCTGGTTTTTTCAGCAAGAATGCTTGAAAGTCCTCTATTCCACTGAATGACCATATTTTCCCCTGAAACATGATACTCAGTTTTGCTGGGTAGGTGACTCTTGGTTTTAATCCCAGCTCCCTTGACCTCTGGAATATCACATTCCAAGTCCTTCGATCCCTCAGTGTAGAAGCTGCCAGATCCTGGGTTATCCTGATTGTGTTTCCACAATATTCAAATTGTTTCTTCCTGGCTGCTTGTAATATTCTCTCCTTAATCTGGGTATTCCGGAACCTGGCTATAATATTCCTAGGAGTTTTCTTTTTGGGATCTTTTTCAGGAGGTGATCGGTGGATTCTTTCAACCTCTATTTTGCCCTCCAGTTCTAAAACATCAGGGCAGTTTTCTTTGAGAACTTCCTGGAGGATGATTTCTAGGTTCTTACCTTGGTCATGGCTTTCAGGTAGTCCAATAATTTTTAAATTATCTCTCCTGGATCTATTTTCCAGGTCAGTGGTTTTTCCCATGAGATATTTCACATTGCCTTCTATTCTTTCATTTGTTTGGATCTGTTTAACAGCATATTGATTTCTCATAAAGTCATTAGCTTCCATTTGCTCCAATCTAATTCTGAAGCAATGATTCTCCTCAGTGAGCTTTTGAGATTCTTTTTCCATCTGGCAAATTCGGCTTTTTAAGGCATTCTTTATGATCCAATGATTATCCTGTGAATTTTTTCTACTAGTTGCTCGTTTTAGACAATTTTATGAAACTGTCTTTGGCTACTTGTTGGAATATATCACTTAGGTCCCTTTGGTTTTTAGGGATTCTGGGATATATATCTAGTTGGCCTGCACTGCTTGCAATTCTGTTTTCTGTGGTAGTAACTTTGAGTCTGCTGGTGATTTTAGGTTTTCTAGAACATTCCCCATATCATCATTTTCTTCATTTTTGCTTCTCTAGCTTCTTCTGAGATAAAATTTTTTTTAAAAAACCACATTTCTACAAGCTCATCTTTTCTTTGGTTTTTGTGATTCTCTTACCAATGTTAATTCCTGTTTTATTTCTTTAAATGTTTCATTTACCCATTTGAGCATATCTCCCTTTTTCCATCAGCGTTACTCTGGATACTTCAGCTGTTTCATTTGTTCTATAGCATTTTTTTTCCAAAATTGCATCAGCACTTTGCTTTATTTCCTTTCTGTTTCAGCTGATTTCTGTTCGCTTGTTTGTTTTTCAGCTAGTTCTTCTCTGTCATCTTTTTAGGTATTTTTTTTTTCTTTAGAGGCAAGAGCATGGATTGCTTCAAATTACTTCAAACCACTCAATTGGCCCCCTTGCCTGGGAATTGAATGCCTGCCTTTAACCATATTCCCTGGGCCTGCTAGGCACTTATTGCCTACCTTACCCTGGCCTGCTGAGCTCCTGCTCCCCGCAGCCCCCCATCAGGCCTAATGAGTGAATAGTTTCCCCATCCCCTAGCTTAGGCTTCGAGTAATCTTTCCTCATAGCCACCATCCCTGCCCTCCTCTTGCTGAACACTCTTCTGGCCTTCCCCAGGCCTCCTGAATTCTGGGCCTGCCTGCCCCATTTCCACTCCTCCAGTCCTCCCCACCCCCGGCCTTGAGTGGGACTTTTGTAATCAATCACCCAAGACCTTCCCTACAGAAGTGAACATCACAGGATGTCCCAAAGCTTATCCTGATGTGCATGAAGGATGGTACTGCTAGGTTGTGACTTTGGGGAAACAGTTTGTATCCCAACTTTATCCAAGATAAAATAAGTTTTATTTTGGTGCAAACTAGTGTTCCCCAACTAGAATTAGTGTAAGGTGGAGGAAAACACTGTGTCCCACCAATGTCCTTGGGAGAGTTGTCCTGCCTGTTGGGTTTGATTGGTTTGCTACATTGTTGCTGGTTGCTACTTAGTCTCACAGTGACAAAAAGATCCAGGAATTCTGGATTCAAACCTGGCTCCAAACCCAGCTTCCTTTCTGCTCTGTGCTGCTGACTGGACATCTTCAGGGAGTTGGTAGATCTCGGGTCTAGTTCTGCTGACTCTCCTGAAAGTATTGTGACCAGTGCTCTGAGATAAGTAATTTCATTCTTTCTTTTAAATGCTTAAAAAATTCTTTCCTTGTTTTTGTAGTCTAATGATGTCCTAGAAGACACGAATTTTGGGGTTTCTCTTTGGGAGGAAAGGTTTAGTCCTCTACATTTGTTCCAGTAGCTTCTTCTTGGCCAAGGTAGGAAATTTCCTCCAATTACATCTTCAAATATTACACTTAAATTTTTTTTGGTGGGGGAAGTAGATAACCTCTGGAATCCCAATTATTCTAAGACAGTAGTGTCAAACTCAAATAGAAACAGATTCCTGCTGCCACATACTGGCGAAGGACATTTTATCATATGTCTAAAAGTACTTGGAAAACATAATTTAACATGATCTATGTTATACTGTATTTTTGTTGATTTTGTTAAACATTTCTCAATTGCATTTTAATCTCCTTCAGACCATATTACAGAGTTTTTTTGATGAGGTGAGTTTGATATCTCTGCTAAAGTGTGATCTTTTATATGTATCTTTTAAGTGTACTTTATCATGCATTTCTGTTGATTGGCTGTTGTTTTTTATATCCTGCTACACTCTAGAGCTTTATTTTATTTTCATTATCCATATTAATGAGGCAGCTATAGGGTAGTAGGTAGACATTTGACCTCAAAAACCTGGAAGACCTGAGTTCAAGTCCTCCTTCTGACACAGACTGTATGGTCCTAGACAAGTCCCTTAACCTCTCAGTGCTCCTGGTACTTCTCTAAGACTGTAAGTTGCAGAGAAAGTGCCACCCTGCATTAGTAGAGAGATTTCCTCATCCATGTATCAAAGAAAGCACAGGTCTATAGCCCCTATCTCTAGCCTATACATATTAAAACCCTATTAAAAATTCTCACATTGCATTAGGATCCAATAAATTTCATCCGGTACATAAGTACCTCTTGTCCTCAAAGCACAAAGAAGAAACAGGATAAAGTTTTGTCCGTAAGAACAGCTCTTGGTACTAAAATGCTAAGTCATGAACTGTTGTGACTCTAGTTCCCAAATAGTTGAACATTTTTGTTTGGAAAGATGACTTGGCAAAGGAACAGACTGTGAGAAAAATCAAGTGGTTCTTAAATATGGTGTAACCTGCATTTAGTACTTATTAGTGGTTATAGTATTTAAAACTATAAAGGACTTTGGGCATCACCATAAGCATTTATTAAGTGCCCAGCAGGCACAGTCAAACAGTCCTTGCCTTCAAAGAACTTATAGTCTATCTGGGGACAGTACCTGTATTCATATGGCACCCTGTACTTACATACACCCAGCACTGTTGTTGAACTGTATCCATGTTCCTTGAGAGAAGGGCTTATTTTTCACTTTTGCCTTTGTCTTCCCCACTGTCCATTGCTGTTCCTCCTAATGTAATTGAGTGACAGATCACCCCAATACAAAATAAATACAAGGTGATATGAGAGGAGGGCACTAACAAGGAGGCAGGGTTTAAGAAAGGCTTCATGGAGAAGGTGGGGCTTGGGCTGAGTTTTGAAGGAAACAAAGGATTCATAAGTAATGAGTGAATGCATTCCGGGCATGGGGAAGGAAATTGGAGATGAACATCCTGTGTAAAGAATAGTGTGATGAATGAAGTCTGAGAAACATAATTTCTGGGTAATTAATACTCAATTCATTAAGTATGGTTAGCAAATAATTAATAAAATGAGATCAGTGACACTCTAGGAAACCAAAGACAAAACTTCCCCTCTCTCTTCCCAGTTTAAATACCCTTGGATGAGTGGGTATTCCCAAAGGCAGAAATCAACTCTGGATAACAATTAATGAGAATGAATATTATAATAAGAAGTGGTCTTATTCTAATGAGGGGCTGAGGACTTGACTTTGATTATGCCACCCTTGGGCAAAGAGATTCACTTCCACCAGGATCATTCTGACTCTAGCAATCTATACAAAAGGCTCTGTCCTCCACCAAACCACTAATGTAAATTGAACAATGGGCCAGAATTCACCTACATAAGACATTTTTTACCCTTTAATCTGAACTAAGCTTTCCCAGCTGGGTAGGTCCCACCCAATATTGAACCCAAACTCATCATCGGCCCTGTGTTTCAAAGGCTGCTTTGACCTAGTCATCCAAATGAGAAAACAGGGGTAAAAACCCTGGATTACCCCCCCACACATTAATAATTGGCTATTAATAATGTTTCTCCACAGTAAGTCACATATAGAATAGGTATAGTATTGTTTGCCTACTTAATGAGGGGAAGGATCTGGGGGGGGGGAGGGGGGGCAGAGGAAGGAACACTAAGAAGGCCACTCTGGTCCGGACCTCAGAGTGCCAGAAGGGAACAAAATTACAGGGTTGGAAAGGTAGGGTTGGGTCAGGTTGTGGAGGGCTTTAAAAATGAAATGGAGGAGTTGGTTTAAAGGCATTATTAGAGTGCCACTGTAGTTTGAGTGGGATTAAACCTGTTTTAGGAAAATCACTTTAGAAACTTAGGTTCAGGAGATCAATGTTGTTGCCATAATACGTGTGAGAAGTGATGAGGGTCTGAACAAAGGTGGAAGCCATGTGGGTAGAGAAGACAGGGCTTATGTGTGTAGAATTGACAAGATCAGGCCTCTGAGTAGATCTTTGGGGGAAGGGACATTGAGGAGTGGATAAGACCAAGGTAGGTTTTACAGCTGGTAAGATTCTGATCCAGGGTCTTTGACGCCAAATCCAGTCCTTTTACCCAACACTGCTGTCTCCGGAAAAGAAGAAATGGCAACCGTCCAACCTGTGCTAATAGTAGGGTGGTAGAAAGGAATCTGCAGCGGCCCGAGCCAAACAGGAGAATTTTAACTGACATGGATAGAACTTCCAGCACGTGATCTTATTTGAGCCTACACAATAATCCGGTGAGGTGGGTACCACCGGTTTTATCTCCGATTTACAGGTGAGGAGACTGAGGCCGGTCAAGGTAAGGAAGAGACTTGCCCAGGGCTATATTGATGTTATCTTGGATCCCCCGCCTTTCCGACTCCACGTTTAACTTTTACTCCAGTGCACCACAAAACACAACCTGAATCACTTGCCTGATTGTCTCGAATCAAGGTCCCTCTCCAGGCTCCAGGAGTGAGACTTGAGCCGGAGTCGGCTTTGTGGCAAAGCAAGGAGACCTACCAGCGCCAGCACGCGGAGGCCTTCTCGGGTGCGACCGCTGGTCCTGGAGGAGGGGGGAGGGGGGCGGGCAGGCACCTGAGGCCCGAGCTCTGGAAGTTAGGAGGCACCATTTTCTGGGGGTAAGGAGGAGGAGGGAAGCGAGCTGTGGAGCCTGGGGTTGGGGCAGCGGTCTGAGAGCTGGAGGTGGGGCTGGCCAGGGCCTCGGACCCCCCCGCCGGCCAGGCCAGAGCTGTGCCTCCAAGAGTAAGCAAGGACGTGTGTCTCTTTTGTACGGTCCTCTTCCCTCTATTTACCTAGGTTTCCCATCTCTTCTGCGATCCCATCCCTACTCCGATTCGCCCTCCCAACCTCCTCTCCCTTTCTACTAGTTCCATTCCCACCCCCTGTCTCCCTCTTTCCCTTCCCATTCCTCCCCTTCAGCGGCCTTAGCCACCCATTCCCTCTCCTCCCCCCCATTCTCATCCTGCCTCCTCGACCTTCTCTCCCTTCACATCGTGTCCACCATGTCTCCACCTCTCCCTAACTACCTTTCTCCCTAAGCCTCTTTCCCTCTCTCACCTCCCACTTCCCATCCCACTACCCCTTCTACCTCTTCTCTCTTCTCATCTTGCTCCTTCTATCTCCACTCCTCCCTTCCTACCCTCCCACTCATTTTCCTTCCCTCTCTTTCTACTCTTCCCCTCAACCTCCTTTGCTTCCCACTCCTCCAACTCAGACTTCTACTTACTTTTCTCTTCCCTTCTACCCCCTTCTCTCCACTCCCATCCTTCCGCCTTTGCCTCCTTCTCTCTATTCCCATCTTGGCCTATCTGCCCTCTTCATTCAATTCTGCCCCTGCATTCTTACCTCTTAAAATAATTTTTCAATTTAGGAATATTTATTAAGCTGATATTATTTTAAAATATTGTTCTAGGTGCTGGGGATAAAGATTAAGAAAACAACACCTTTAAAAACAGCCCTGCCCTCAAGGGGTTTCACTAATTAGTTTCATTTCCACCTAATTTAGAATCATTTAAAGCTCAGCTCAAATGCTTTTTGACAACCTGTGATCCATGAATTTTTAAAAATAAGTATTTTGGTAACTATGTTTCAATATAATTGATGTCCTTTGTAATCTTATGGATTTTCTGTATTTAAAAACGTTTTGAGAAGGTACCTGCAGTCTTCCAGATGGGCAAAGTGGTCCATGACATTAAATAAAAGGTTAAGAAGTAATACTTTAGACATCCTCCCGTTCCCACCCCTTTGAACTTCATCATGGACATTGTTTTGTAACAATGGATGCAATTAGGATCACAAATTTGAATTTTAGGATTTACTTAATCCAATTCCCCATATTACAGATGAGAAACAGGTCTAGAGAGGTATGAAGACAAAGATATAAAGAGATATAATTCCTGACTTGTGAGTTTATTATTCATAGGATAATAATAATAATAGCTAATATTTATATAGAGCTTTAAGTTTTACCATCCACAAAGTCCTTTGGAGTTTGGAGCTCAAACTCTGATAGGTTCTACCATTTTGAAAAGACTTCCAGTATGGTCCCAGTGAATAACCAATGTGTTTTCTGTTAGGTTGGTCACCTCTTAATGAATTTTTTTTTTTTTTGGCCATGACAACCCATGAAACAAAGAAAAAATTTAAAATGACCTTCAGTTTTGTACTGGCCCCCTTATGCTTCTACAGTGAAAGGGGCAGAGCTCTCCAAGGCACACAGTTTCTAGACTGTCACAAAACTTCAGTTTAATTGTACGTTAAGTGTGAGATTCTTGTCCAATAACCAATAAGTGAACCTATTACTGAAGTTACTGAATCACAGCAATCTTGATATTCTTCACATAAATAAAACCAGGAGGAGAAAGTTGCTGCTTTCTACCAACTTATGGCTCATTAAGTAGGCTTTGGAGGACAAAGAAAGATGTTGGGGAAAGGGATTTTATCATATGTCTAAAAGCTTTTGTATTATGAGACATATATCATATATCTAGGTCCTAATGATAGGTACTTACAGACAATCCACCACAAAAATAATGGCTTCTTATGTACCAACATTAGCTGCTCAGGAATAAGTGGTAGAGAAATTCTCAGAAGAACTTGATGAGACTTCCTAAATCAAATCATCATACATTCTGATACTTGATGACTTCATTGCAAAGGTCGGGGAAAGGTGAAGATGAGGGGGAAATATTTGGGAGCATGGCTCAAGAGAGAACAAAGATGTGTATATTATACAGAAGCTTAATACCTCTATTGGGTAGCTAGGTGGGGCAGTAGAATGTTGGACCTGGAGTCAGAAAGACTTATCTTGTTTAGTTCAAATCTGAACTCAGACACTAACTGTGTGGCCCTGGTTCAGTCACTTAACCCTGTTTCCTTCAGTTTCCTCAACTGTAAAATTTAGTTGGAAAAGGAAATAGCAAACCACTCCAAGATCTCTGCCAAGAAAACCCCAAATCAGGTCACAAAGAGTCAGACATAACTGAACAACAAAAATGCATCTATCATGAATACTTTCTCCAAAAGAATTAGGAGTTGATGGCCATGGAGAACAGTAAATAATACTATAAAGAATAAGAGACTCCATTTTAACAGATAGAAAAGGTCTTATTAGCATGGGAGTTTAACCTGAGTCAATTGTGTACAGCAATTTGCTTTGTCAAAGCAAAGATCAGAATTTATAACAGGAAAAATAATTAGAAAAAGATACAGCATACAATAAAAATTTTTAACACTGATTTATTTAAGCAAGCTATTGAAAATAAAAAATGGGAAAGGGACAACAGAAACAAAATTGACACTGACTATAATAATTCTATCCAAAACTTAAACCGATGTAAGTTAATTGCCGCAACAAGGACACCAAAAGGGCCCAGCAAGTAACTTAGAAAACATTTGACTTACTTATTTGCCAAATGGAAAAAAAGATGGCTTCCAAAGACAATACTAGTATAGAATATAAACTTTTTAAAATCTTAAAAAGAAAATTGATGGGCAATTATGAACAATAAAGCAGAGGGAGGCAGGACAAGGTAAAATCAGTCTAAAGAAAGCCTGGCATCATATCTAAACAAGTAAAGTGAAGGGCATTCAAAGATAAAAGTGGAAAGAGGATTAGAACTTAAAGACAAATGGAAATGATTTGGAAAAAAAATTTTCAGCAAACCATTCTTAATCAAGGATAACAGAACCACCACATTGGGATCCTAATATCACAGTCCCCAAGGTACTTTAGAGGAGGTAGAAGTGTCACTAAAGAGAACAAAGGCACAAAAAGCAGCTAGATTGGACCAAGCACATAGAAGATCTGTGATGGAGACCATAAAATTGTGAGGGCATTGAGGGATGAGGGCATTTAGATACAACCATGAAGATAATCTCAAACTTTATTAATACTGAAAAGAAAAAGCTAACCAAGAGATCAGTAACTGTTACCCTGTATGCCTACTTTGTCATCTATGCAAAATCTTTGTGAAGACCATCTATACATGGATTGAGGTTATCTTTAATGAGTATATTAATAGAGATTGAAAACTTTCACAAGGAATATTAAATAATGGCCCACATCTTTATCAACTTACCAAAGGGTGTAGAGAATAAAATGTCATTGGGCTTATTATGCATTAATTATGAAAAAGCATTTGACTCATTAAAACAATGCCACCTTACAGAATCTTTTACAACAACATGTCTCTCTTACATCCAAATCTTTAAAGAGTCCTTGGAGGATGTAAAAACAGAAACAATCCTGCTTAATGACCCTCTCTCTGATGTTAACTTTAGGAGAGGCATAACAGAGGGAAAATGTATGCTTTTCAAAATTATTCACCACCGTGATGGAAGAGATTGGTTGAGGAGGGATTCCCTCTAGATAGTAAGGTCCTTCAGATGCCCCTTTAGTGGATGGCATTTTGTTGACTGAATCAAGCCCCAGGACATTTTAAAGCTTCCTGAAAGAGTTCTGTGATCATTCAAAGGAATTTGGCCTATCCACAGAGAAGACCAAGTTTATGTAGAATGTCTGTTGCCAAAATTCCAACATGCATTTCAGTGACTAGAGCTTATTTATCAGTATATGAGAGACAGTACCAGATGGATGTGTTGGGCCTAGAGCTGAAAAGGAGAGCAAGTTGGATCTCTTTTGGGAAATTGAAAAGTTCTCTTACTGACTCTAAGCTTTCCATGAGAGCAAAGTTCTTATACAAATATTTTACCGATGCTGCTTTATGTGAGTGAGACCTGGAAAGCCATTTTTTCTGAAGTGAAAATGAGAGCACACTCAAGGCAATGGAAAAGAAGGATGGTAGGTGTGAGAGACCGCCACATATAGCCAATGAAGAACTCCAAAGAAGAACAGGAGTAAAGCATGTCATCAAGGGATTATATAACAGGAAAGGAAGATTGATTGGTCACATGGCAAGGAGAAAGGTTGACAGGTAGACAGAAACCTCCACTGGTATCCTTGAGATGCTGGAAGAAAGCACTTTGGATAGATGCCAAGTGGTGAACTTCTGGGAGAATCTGAATGAGAGTTACATAGGATGCTGCACAGACATGGCTGGGTTTTAGAGAAAATTCCTGAATCAAGGAGATCATAGATTAATTTGAATACTTGATAATTTTTAAAGTTTTCAAAATCTCCCACTTTCCAACTGGCACTGGCATGTTTGCTTCTCAAAGGGTTACTGACTACTTCTCCCTTCAGGACTCTAGGGATAACCCTGAGGGGATAAGGGTATCTAGAACTATCCCTCACAGGCCCTCATCATATATGTTCCTCAATATCATTTAACCAAGTGGTATCTCCCTAATATCATTTAACCAATTAATATCAATTAGTTTTTACAAAGGGATATGCACTGAGAAGGTAAGAAGGTGCAAAAACACATTTCCCCTCCCCACCTAAAAGTCCCCAAACCCAAGAGATTTTCTCTCTTTGCCCATTTAGTCATGGTGGAGAGTATTAAGATTTAAAGTTGATGGTATAAAACAACCCTTCCCTCTCCCCAATCTGGGTAGTATTTCCTGACTTTTCTCTCAAGAAGGGTTTCCCACCATTTGTGTGTGGTATAGCTGATGAATTAATCACTCCCTTGCTTGGCTGGACTACTGGCTCCTTGCTGGGTCAAACAAGTTGCTCAGCTGCTTTGAGACCTTTTTACCAGAGTCCTCACTAGAGGAAGCTACAGTGGGTTAGGATTGTAGTTGCTGGACCTCTGATGGGTCTTTCAATGGGTCTTTCCATCTTGTGAGTGCCTTACAAAACTCACAAATTTGTAAAATCGTCTAATCTATCTGGATATTTATTCACCCAAAGATCAGGAAAGAAAAAAAAATTTAAGAGAAAAAAGAAACAAGTACAAAGTGTTTGAGGCTACCGGCAGGGCCCAGTCTCCTTCCTCTACCCACCAGGCCCCTTGCTATTCTACCTTTTCTCTTGAAAATTTTTCAGGGAAGAGAAAGTGAGAGAGTGCCCTTTCTAACTCTTTGTATGCATGACACTCAGTTCCTGCTCAGCAGACAATCAAAAAGGCCTTTTATCACCCTGCAGTAAGCTGACAGGAAATGTCTGAGGATTCTGGTGCTTGCTTTGAAGTCCAGGGTCACTCGGGCATTTTATATGCATGGTCATCTATCCTCCAAACGAGTTGGTACTAGGCTGAGTGTATTACATAGACTCTGAGGCCCTGGGTCACCAGTGGCCAGTCCTCCTATTACACAGAGGATCATAGATTTAGGACTGGAATGGACCTCAGATTTAGAGATCCCCTAGTTCAACTCCCTCTTTTTGTTTTTTATCTTTTTTTTAATGAGGGACTGAGACCCACAGAAGTGAAATAACTTGGTTGAGATCACAGCATGTGGTAAAGCCAGAATTTGATCCCAGATTATGATTCCAAATCTGACACTTTTTTCACTGAAATACATAGCTTCCTGTAATAGGAATTTATTGCTTGTGATAGTTATCTTGCTCTTCTGTAAACTTCTAAAACTTCTGTCTGAGCCCTTTTTAGTACTTTGCATACAGTAGTAGATAATAAATGTTTTTGACCTTGTGTATTGATCTTGTGTGGGATAAAAGAGTTCAGAGTCTGAATCTGAGATCAGAAAAGGTCTTTATTCTTTCTCATGAGAAAGGGCCCTCTGCCCCTGTCGTTCAAATGGCTTCTGCCAGGGAGAGAGAACAACAGGTAGAAGCAAGTCCATGGTTATATAACCTTCTAATGCAGAAACCCAACCCCCCAACTGGCCTTCACTCTCATTGGTAGGGAGGCTGGCCCACAACCTAAGCCCTGGAATCTATCTTGGAGACAAAGGACACAGAAACATGTGGGTGTCCACTGCAAGGCCAGGAAAGCAGTTTTATCCTTATTTGGCATATCTTGTGCTGAGGTGGCCCTGGGGAGGGTCTCCGTTGCTCTAAGTCCCAGATTCCTGTAAGGTCAGGTGACCTCTAAACTTAGGCCTAGTGGATGCTGAAGCCACTCTAGATTTGATTTTTCAGAATGGGGAAACTTCACTGCAAATTATCCCTCACAATTTTGTTATCCATACTGATAACATTAGCAAAGTTACATAAATGGTCTCTGGAAAATAATCCTGTAAATTCTCTGTTTTCATTTTCATGGCTGTTTTATTTGTCCCCCCACATCCTCATCCTGACCAGTTTTATAAGTTTAATTTCCAGGATTGTAGAATATCTTCATTTATTACATGGATATAATGCATCTTGTTTTGTTTTTCAAAATAAAATGTGACATGTCAGTGTTATTTTCTTATTTTCAAGCTAGAGAGCATTCATAGACCATATGCTGTAGCTGTTATAGTTTATTATGCGTGTATTATTACAAAAGGATAGGTAAAATATATGTACTATTAGTTTCAAAGAATCTTCTAAAATATATAAGTAAAAATAAAATCATTGGTAAGTAGATAAATAATATATCTTGGGTGGATCCTTTTTGCTACAGAATGGAACAAATGGAAAAGTAATGTCTGCCTATGTACCTATGGCAATGAAAACAACTATTGTCTTTGACCTTAAATCACCCCTTCTCCATATTTGCCTCTTCCTGTTGAGGGTCTATTTCTGAGGTTTGCAACTTCAGAGGCATCCTCAACTCCCCTTTCTTTCTCATCCCCCACATCCAAATAATCAACAAAGCTTGTTGATTCTGCTCCCTCACCATCTTTTGTTATCAGGCCCTGTTATCTACTCACACAGCTAGGGCCCTCATCCCTCCCCTACATTTATATGGTTTCCTAATTGGTCTCTCCATTTCTAGTCGCTTTCCCTCTCTAATCCACCCTCCACAGGGCGGTTAAAATAAGGTTCCTAAATCACAGGTCCGTCTGTGTTACAGCCTATCTCAGGAAGCCCTTATATCTTCCTGTTTCCTCTAGGATGAAGCACAAATGACTTTTCTCAGACACAGAAGCCTTCCAAGTCTGGTTCCAGCCTGCCTTTCAATGCTTATTTGACACTAATCTTTATGCACTCTATGCTCAACTCACGATGCTTCAATGAGCCTTTATTTAGCACTTACTATAGTAACATACTGTGCCAGGTACTGGGGATATGAAGGCAAAATAAAATGGCCCCTATCCTCAAGGAGCTGGTATTCTTGGTGGGGATGCAGAAACATAAATATGCAGTATGCATAAGTAAATACAAAGTTATATCTATGGAGAGCTATAACAAAAAGGACAGTGGAGAGAGTTTCAGCCCAAAGTCAGGAAGACTCATCTTCCTGAGTTCAAATGTGACCTCAGACACTTGCTGTGTGACCCTGGGCCTCAATTTCCTCATCTGCAAAAGGAGCTGGAAAAGGAAATGGCAAACTGCTTTGCCAAGAAAACCCTAATGGGGTCACAAAGAGTCAGACATGACTGAACAAGGAGAAGAAGAACCACAATTAGATTAGAAAGGGCCTTTTGGAGGAGGAGGAGGTGGTACCTGAGGTGAGCCTTCTGAGAAAAGTGAGGAGGGAGAATATTCCAGGGACGGAGGAACAGACAGCCTTTGTAAAGAGAGGTACAGAGGCCTGGGGATGGAATGTCATATTGGAGAACAGCAAATGGGGCAGTTGGGTTTAAATTTAGAGTTCATAAGTGGATGTAATTTGAGATATGGCTTTAAATGTCAAACAGAAGAGTGTATTTTACCTTAGGGGCAATCAGGAGCTACTGAAGCTTCTTGAGAAGGGCTGGGGCCTGGTCAGATCTCTGCTTTAAGGATAGCAATTCTCTGTGTGGAGAATGGATTGCAAAGGAGTGAGACTGTGAGAGGAACTTTCTGTGACCTGAACATGGTGTTTTCAACTGCAGTTGGCATTCTACCTCCCACTTACCCATTCAATCAGACTGTTCCCCTATGACTGGAATATACTCCCCTCCTTACTCTTGGAATCCCAAATGTTAGCCACTCTGAGAAGTCTTTTCTTATGCCCTTATGTGTCCCAGATTTCTTCCTGTACCATTTGTGGAGATATTGTGTGCCCCAAAGAATGTAAACACTTTGATAGCAAAGATTCTTTTGTTTTATCTTTGTACCACCACTGCCTAACACAATCATTAGATGTTTAATAAAATGCTTACTGAATTGAATTGAATGAAAGCAGCAAAATATTATGCATCTTTTTTCTCCCTAGAGTGGTCCTCCAAATTCCAAAGAACTGGAATTTTAAAGCTGAAAGAGACCTTAGTGATTTTCTAGTCCAGGCAGGCTTAACTTTTTAAAGTGTCATGGACCTCTTTGGTAGTCTGGTGAGGCTTGTGGGTCCCTTCTTGGAATAATGTTCTTAGGTCTACAAAGATAAAATATATAGGATTACAAACCAAATATGTTGAAATATAGTTATCAAAAATATATTTAAACCCCCCCCCACAATTTCATTGACCCCAGGCTAAGAATTTTTGATCTAGTCCAGTCTTCATATTCCACAGATAAGAAAACTGACTCCCAGAGTAGTTTAATGGTTTGGCTTGCCAGCAAGTCAAAGGCCTAAAATCCATTTCTCCTTATTATCATTTGACTGTTCTTTTCCCTATACCACACTACTTCTCACATACCACATTTTTGGTAGTCCTCATAACAGTACTCTAGTGGCAGCCAGGTGGCGATAGAGTGCCAGGTCTGGAGGCAGGAAGACACATTTTCTTGAATTCAAATACAGCTTCAAACACTGACCTCACCTCACATCAGTTTCCTTATCTATAAAATGTGCTGGAGAAGGAAATGACAAACCACCCCCAGTATCTTTGCCAAATGGGGTTATGCAGGTCAGATGTTACTAAAAAAATTGATTGAACAAAAATGGAAAGACAGACTGACATATGATTTTTATAGGATGGATAGATTTGGATAGGTCACTGGAGGGAAATCTTGCACTTGTTAGCTCACAGATCTATTCAGGCATTTAAATTAGGGAAACTGAGGCACAGGAAAGTTAACTGACTTGTCTAAGTCACAGGACAAAGCAATGATACAGCTGGATTTAGAACTTAAATCTTTCCTCCCAAGCTATCATTCTTTTATTAAACTTCACTGTGTCTTGGGAAATTGATATTTTTTCCCCTGAGGATAGAAAAACTATTTTTAACAGGTTACTTGACAGCCAGTTGTATCTTTAACCATAGAGGTAAAAAAAAATATGGCATGTGTTGCTGGGGGATATTTAATAGCATTTTGGATTGCAATGACAAGTAGACAAAAATATTCACTTAAAGGAGGGTTCACATATAATAATAATAATAATAATAAATAGCAATAACAATAGTCGACATACAGTGTTTTAAGATTCTTTAAAATATAACATCTTATTTGATATTCATATGTTGGTCTGTGATATTCAGAAATATCAAATTTCTGGGACCAATAAATCCTTCATTGGGTCCCTTAGTAAAGTTTACTGGGTGTTTTATTACTTATTCAAGGGTCCTTGACAGAACTTTTCTGTTTCATAGAACTTTTCATTCACTTATTAAAGGCAAGACACTGTATTGGTACTGGAGATAAAAATAGTAAAAAAAAAAAATCCCCAACCCTTAAAGAGTTTACATTTCATTAGGGAGAATCCAACATATCTGCAGGTAAGTATATATATATATATATACTTACCATGTCCAAAGGTAAGTATAGTATAAAGTAGGGTGTAATGGAGACAAAAGAGAGAGCTAGAGAAAGTACTCTAGAAAAATTTCATCATTGGGAGGTCATGACAGTCCTGTTGATTTCAAATTGATAAGAGGGCTTGAAAGGTATCCCCTTTTGCCTTAAGTTTGACCAAAAAAACCCCCCAAAAACCCAATTCACTCCCAAAGGGTTAAGACCTGTAACATTAAGGCAGAGCCCAAAATAGCTTATTGAGGCTGAATTTCAAGTTCATCAACAATAGAAAAGTAAATGTGACCTAGAAACACGAAGTCTTTACAGAAGTAGGAAAGAAAGAAGATTGTTAGGACTAAGGTTTTTCTTTCCCTTTCTTTTTATCCTCCATGCTTAGAACAGAGTTTGTCAAGTGGTATATATTTAATAAATGCTTGTTGACTGACGGAATCAGGTTCTTTGCTTAACAGTTCAGTTATGAGATTTTTAGAACAAATTGCTTTAAAATTCTATCTTCTTCTAGCCTTTCCCCTCAGAGTTGTAATGTGAAAAAAAGTGATTAAATGAACATTTATTAAGTGACTTCTATGTGCATAAAACTACAATAAGCACTGGGAATTCAGAGACTAACACTAAGTCTCTATCCTCAAGGAGCTTGCAATTGAATAGGGGGACAAATGGCATGTACATAAATAAGTTTGATACAAAGTAGAATGATGTAAGGGCAAAGGAGATATTTAGAAAAACTATTCTAAGAAAATTTGAGGAGGTAGAGTTACCACCTGAGATTAGCCTTGAAGGAAGAGAAAGAGTTCTAGATATGGTAGGTAGTCTGCAGGAGTATGGTGGGAGGGTGCAGGATGAGATCAAAGAACAACCCTTTGGAAATTTAAGGATTAATGTCCTTTTCTTATTCCTTCAGTAAATCAGTCAACAGACTCCAAATATCTGCTATGTGCAAGGTACTTTTGTGGGTGATACAAAGAAATATGACTTAACTCCTATTGTCAAAGAATTTGAGATCTAATTAGAAAGAAGAGACAACTCAAAATAACAATATGAAGCAAAAATATAAGAATTGTCATAAGGCAATTATGATCATATGATCATAAGATCATCAAATTAGTGATTTTATCTCCTGTCTTAATTTACCTTCAGTTTAGGGGTCATATTATTGGGCTTTAAAAGATATATTTAGGAAGTAGAAACAGGACTTCCTCAGGGCTCTTGCTTCCACCTCCTCCAATTCATGTAAAAGGTGACTCTGAACAAACTTTGGAGCTACAGAACCCAGAAAATGACAGAGAGAAGCTAACCTCCTGCTGAGGACAGCCCAGCAGGCCAGCAGGAAGCGGCCAGCAAAGCACTCTGGGAGCCAAGCCCAGCCCCACCTGAGCCTGAGGTTTTAGCCTCAGGGTGGCCATGACCAGCTGGCTGGAGGGACTTCAGATCACCAGCAGCTGTGGCGGTTTGCAGAATTATCAACCCATAGATGCTAAGGACAAAGTGAGAGGTTAGTGCAATGTGGACTTTGGGACCTGGGAATTCAGGAGTGTGGTCTGCATTTGTCACCAAGGAGAGAAGCGGCTGAGGCCCAGTGGCCATGCAGCCGCAACCACATGGCTGCTTCAGAGCTCCTGGCCAGCAGATTGTAGGGGGACCAAGTGACCAGTCTTAGGGGTAATCACTTTTGCTTTAACCTGTTTGGATCTGGATTGTGGTCTAGGGTGGAGGTCCTGGGGTGCATCACCAGTTTGCCAGAGTGTGGGGAGGCTTCAGAGAAGGTACCCAACTAATAGCTTCAGCAGCTGAGAAAACTTTGTCCCAGTGTTTGGGACAAAGCTCCCCACTCTGGTAGCAGAGTTCTACTGTAGCAAAAAGTTCAAAAGTAAAGTAATTGACTGGCAACATGAGCAATTCAGGGAAACAAGGCAAGCATAGCGGTCCAACTTTGGATTCCTTTTTTGGGGACAAAAAGGATCAGGACATGGAACAGGAGGAAGACAATGAAGTCAGAACTCCTGTACTATAAGCTTCCAAGAAAAACATGAGCTGATTACAGGCCAGAGGAGCTTAAGAAGGATTTTGAAAACCAAATAAGAGCAGTGGAGGAAAAATTGGGAAGAGAAATGAGAATGATACAAGAAAATTATAAAATGAGAGTCAACAACCTGACTGAAGAAAATATCACCTTAAAAAATAGACTAACTCAAATGGCAAAAGAGGCTCAAAAAGCCAATGAGGAGAAGAATGCCTTAAAAAGCTGAATTTGTCAGATGGAAAGAGAATCTCAAAAGCTCACTGAAGAGAATAATTCCTTCAGAATTAGATTGGAGCAAATGGAAGCTAGTGACAGGTTATCCAGCTTGAGATGTCTAATGGACACTTAGAGATTAAAGACTTGAGGGCAGGAAAAAGATCTCTTGGGCTCCACTGAAACTGTGCTTCCTTAGAAGTACAGGAATAGGGGTGGCTAGGTGGCACAGTGAATAGAGCACCAGCCCTGGGGTCAGGAGGACCTGAGTTCAAATCCGGCCTCACACACTTAACACTTACTAGCTGTGTGACCTTGGGCAAGTCACTTAACCCCAAACGCCCTGCCTTCCCCCCTCCAAAAAGCAAAAAAAAAAAAAGTACAGAAATACAGCCACCAGTGTTCTGAGCTACTTGGGTAGTGAATACCCTATACATCCCAAAACCAAAAGCAATTCTGAGGAAATTCTGGCAAGCAGAGCAGAAATTTAGTAGCAAGTGAAGATACTTGTATTTGGTTTCTGGCTCTTACATTAACTTTCTGTGCAGAGAAGTCACTTAGCCTCACCAGATTTCTATTTCTACATCTGCAAAACTGTGATAATTTATCATTTTGTATTATGAGCTCACTGGATGGAAGGTATAGGTTTCCTCAATTCCACATTCCCCCAAAGGGCAGCAGAAGTCTGCTGATGTCTTTGAGCAGCCCAAAATTTGAATCTCTGAAACAAAACAATCTTTTTCAATGTGAATCACAAAATACATATTCTTTCAATTCAGTGAGCATTTATTAAGTGCCTATTATGTGTGACGTACTGTGTTCTAGACTCTGGGGATACAGAGTCTAACTAGAAAATAATTTTTGCCCCCAAGGAGCCTGCATTCTACAGGAGGGATACAGCATGCATACAGATAAGTAAATACAAGGCAATTTGAGGAGGGAGACAGCACCAAATTCTAGGGCAGAACTTGGTCAGAAAATAACTTTTTTTTTTAAAGACAATGGTGGGAAGTGACTTGCTCAGGGTCGCACAACTATTAAGTGTCTGAGGCTAGATTTGAATTCAGGTCCTTCTGACTCTAGGGCCTGTGTTCCATCCACTACACCATCCAGCTACCCCCAGAACTTCTTAATCTTTTTATGTCATGCACATTTTTTTTATTCTAGTGAAGTGTACAAACCCCTTTTCAGAATCATTTTTTAAAAATAATAGAAGGAAATGCTAACTTTCGCTTGAAGGTTAATCAAAATAAAGATGTTAAATTTTCCCATCTTAAAAAAAAAAGCATAGAGCTGGCTAGGTGGTGCAGTGAATAGACCACCGGCCCTGGAGTCAGGAGGACCTGAGTTCAAGACACTTGACACACTTACTAGCCATGTGACCTTGGGCAAGTCACTTAACCCCAACTGCCCTGAGTTCCCCCCTCCAAAAAAAAGGCCAAAAAAAAAAAAGTACAGAGAAAGTTGAATTCATTTAAATAGTGTGAATAGTCTTAGAAAATTGATAGGAATTAGCAGACTATGAAGCTATATCCATAGTATGTTTTAGGTAGTGTCAAGGATTTCTTGTGCTCTAATGGTAGCTACTTTTTGATATATTTATTCATTCAACAAAATTTTTTATTTAGCATGAATTTGTAGTGGTCCAGGTCTGCAGAGTTCTGTGACTTCTCTAGATAATCTGCATCCACAGGCTATGAACAGTAAGTATTCTTTCCTCTGAACTCATGTTACTTACTGTCTGTGGAAGAGTTTAACTCCAGCACTGGGATTCAGGATAGCCTGAGTTTCAGGGATATATTTAGATAAATGAGATCTGGAACATCCCACTCCTTGTCTCCAAGGGAGATTGAAATTTCCATCTTTGGGTGGAGCAGAAGGAGGTCTGTGGCTGGGTGCTCACTTCTCCACTCTCCTATGTCCAAAAGGAGTAGAGGGTTAGAACTGCAGCAGTTTCTCCCATGTCAGCTCTTTGCAGTATGCACTTTTTAAGCATTCAAGATAAAGGTCTTTTTGTGTAGAAAGTAGCCCTATCTCAGACTGGGAAGGTAATAACTTAATTTCTACCAGTTTAGATTTCAATAAACACTTGTAACAAAAAACTATCTGCTCACAGATAGTCAGCAAAAATTTGTATCCAATCGAACAGTAAAAAAGAAATCAGTGGGGTGGCTAGGTGGCACAGTGGGTAGAGGGTCGGCCCTGGAGCCAGGAGAACCTGAATTCAGATCCAGCCTCAGACACTTAACACACACACACAAAACCTAGCTGTGTGATCTTGGGCAAGTTACTTAACCCCAATTGCCCTCCAAAAAGCAAAAAAAAAAAAAAAAAAAGGAAATCAGGAAGATAATACAGATCAATTTAGACCAGAGATTTTTTGGTATTATGGACCTCTTTAACAATCTGGGGAAGTATATAGACATTTTTCAAATTAATGTTTTTGTATATATAAAAGAAAACACAAAGGATTATAAAAGAAAATCATTATATTGATGTAATTATCAAAATATATTTTTTAAATACACAGACCCTAGGCTTAAAGCCCCTAGTTTAGATGACAAAATACCCAAGAGTTAAAGGGTTTTTTTGACTTAGGAGCAAGATAAAATCTCAGGTCAACCAAGAAGGGAATGACCTTACTGGAGAAGTCTACTTTTAGCAATTTCTGAGGGTACATGCACTAGGAATCAAGGGATATATGGGGGGGGGGGGTAGGAGGGGCTTAGTTTCCCTGCATGTCTGTGGCTCCAGGAAATTCTGCCATTTAAAGTTCATACCTAGCCATTGGCCCAGTCTCCTCTGCTTCTCTTCTCTCTTTCATATATGCATCACACTTCTCTCAAACAATCAGTAGTTCTGTTTGTCTACACATGTGTGTCCCAGAGTAGACTTTCATGGAATTGCTCATACCTACTTGGACAGAGGAATCTTTGTTGTTTTCTGTTCAGTCATTTAAATGATATCTGACACCCCACTTGGTGTTTTCTTGGCAAAGATACTGGAGTGGCTTGCCATTTACTTCTCCAGCTCATTTTGCAGCTGAGTAAACGGAGGCAAACAGGGTTAAGTGACTTGCACAGGATCTGATCACACAACTAGCTAAGTGTCTGAGATAAAATTTGAACTCCGGTCTTCCTAACTCCAGGTCTGGTTCTCTATCCTCTGTACCATCTAGTGCTACTAGGCATAGCCAGAGGCAAAGGAAAAGACTCCATCCCCTCCTGTCCTCCATTCTACTCCCCTCAATTCTTCTCCTGTCTGCTTGTTTTTTCCAAAAAATTCTTTTAATTATACACTGAATTTTCATTCCACAATTAGATGTCAAAGAAGTGAAAATACTAATACTCAGTGTGTGTTAGCATATTAGTGTCGAACAGTTAGTCTCAGTGTAAATGGTATTTAGATTCTCTCCTATCTTGATAAAGGGAAGAGATAAGAAAGCTTGAAGAAACTGGATACCTAAGGTTGGGGGTAAAAGGAAAGGGAGCAGAAAGATGAAATGCCTTTGGTTTTAGCTACCAGATGGTAATGTTTTCCAGCACTTTCTGTGCAGCTAGTTATAAGCTTTGGGCACTGGCTCTTACTTCTTGTCTTGTGTGACCTGGATAATGGGCAACTCAGCTGCCTTGTGACATTCCTTCTGTTGTTTTCTATACTTACTTTTTTTTTTTAAAGGAGGTATGAATAACTAAAAATACTTAGATATTTTAAGTATTTAAAAATACTTTAAGTAAAAATATGTATTTTTTAAAAACTTTTGAGTCATTCTGAATCATATACTCAGGGCTAGTGTGATGGGAATTTTTCATTTTCCTTTTATTCAATTTTATTATACTATTCCTCTTGAAACATTTTGGTTAAGTAAAGCCTGTTTTCTGTTAATATTAATCTTACGTGGTTAAAAACAAAATTAAAAAAAATCAAAACAAAACAAAATCCCTGACTCATGGAATGATAGTGTTAAGGGAAGACTTTTGATATTCCTAAGAAACCAAATGAGAGGAAGAAAGGAAAACAGTATCTTTAAAATCTTCCCAAAAGATTTTAATTGTGGAAGAATTTCCTTGACCATGCTTTTGGTCATTTATGTAACGTGGAAATCTTCTCCCCTCAATTAGCCTATTGTGACTTCTTTAAAATATAGCCTTGTGATTTTATAAATGTAGTATTTTGCAAACTCAATGTTTAAATCTGTAGCTTAGTCTGCTTACCAATTTCTTTGAACCTGGTTTGTTCAATCTTAAGTGAAGGAAGCATGAGATAAAGAATCTATTCAACTAGGCTTATGCCAACGAGACCTTAAATATGGTCAATACAATAAACTATGTGCCAGGCACTGTGCTAAATGCTGGGGAAACCTAAAGGGGCAAAAGACAATTCCTGCCCTCAAGGAGCTTATACAATAGAATGGGGGAAACAACATGCAAAGAAGTATACAGGGGCGGCTAAGTGGCGCAGTGAATAGAGCACTAGCCCTGGAGTCAGAAGGACCTGAGTTCAAATTCAGCTTCAGACACTTGACACACTTACTAGCCGTGTGACTTTGGGCAAGTCACTTAACCCCAATTGCCCTGTCCCCTTCAAAAAGAAAAAAAAAACAAGTATACAAAAAAGTAAGCTCTATACAGAATAAAGAGGAAATAAAAGAGGGAAAGCACTGGAATGAAGAGGGGTTAGAGAAGGCTTCCTATAGAAGGTGGGATTTTATTTGGGACTTAAAGAAAGTTAGAGAGGTCAGTAGTTACTGGTGCAGAGGAGGGAGAACATTTCAGGCAAAGGGAAGAACCAGAGAAAATGTCCAAAGCTGAGAGATGATTGTCTTGTTGTAGAACAGTCAGGAACCCAGTGTCACTGGATTGAAGAGGATGTGTTGGGAAGTAAGGACTGGAAAGGTGGAAGGGAGCTAGATTATGAAGGGCTTTGAATGCCAAACAGAGCATTTTTGTATTTGATCCTGAAGGCAATAGGGAGCCACTGGAATTTATTGAGTGGGGAGGGAGGGATGACATGATCAGATCTGAATTTTAGGAAAATCATTTTAGTAGCTGAATGGAGAGTGGATTGGAGTGGGAGAGACTTGTCATGTATTTTAGAAGATCGTTTTTCCATCTATCTAGCATAATTTTCTCTATAAAAGTCTTGTCATAAACTCTAATCTTGGTTTAGGATTATTTTTCTGAATCCTCAATCTGTGCTTAAGAATAATAAAACCTAGGTTTTTGCCTCTATAATTTCTGCATTGTGATAGATTTGTTTGGCAGCAATAACCTATTACTTGAACTCAAAGAGATGTTTCTCCCATAATAAATTTGGCAAATCGTGAAGGCACAGTCAGCAAGGTTGAAAAGACTGGGACTTCTACATCTGAAACTCTCCTGTGCATACAAGGTCATATTTATTTTGGAGGCTTTGAAAGGCAAGACCCAGTCAAGCCAAGAGGATGCTTTTCTGCTAATATAAAAATTGCAGAATGAGGTAATTCTGTCTTTTAGATGTGTTTGATATTTTTTTAATCTCTTGCATTTGAAAAGTTTGTCCTAAAATTGAATTATAATGTGGTCTCATTTAAAGTGAGATATAGTCTCCTATTAGGATAATTGTGATGTTTTATCCTCTATATAAACATTAGTGTAAAATACATTTAGTATTTGACATTAAGGAGATATGTTTAGAAACTACATGAATAAAAATTAAAAGTGCAGTTACTTCAAGATTACTCTATATTGGTCTCTGAGTATACTTAGTATAGAATACCAAATTGATAGTTAGATGTATGTATCTTTCTATGTAAGATGATTCAGAAATGCATTCAACTGAATTGATGTTATTTGACAACAAGTTTTGTTTTATTTTAAAATCCACAACGTTGGTTGTGATTGTTAGGCTTCAGATTTCTCTTATATTGTGTTTTTTGGGAAATTGTGTAAGAAATGCTATGAATTTGAAAAAAAAATCACACCTAGCGGGTGATATAATTGTATCCTTCTGTTTCGAGAATTTTATAAACTATTACAAATGTTTTTCAAAATCCTTTATTGGATCTTATTATTTGGGACTTAGACTTATTCCTCCTTGATTGTTTATTTAACTGAAGCCTATTTTCTGTTAATATTAACCTCATTAGCTAAAAACTTGACTCATAATAATAATACTAAAGGAAGACTTTTTGATATTCTTCATATAAGAAGTCAAAGGGGAGTTTGAGCTTCCCAAAGTGATTTAGTTATTTGTAGAAAGACTCACCTAGGTAACTGTTTGTGGAAAGATTCCTCTAGATAACTATTTATAGAAGAATTTCCCTGATTCTAAGCTTTTAGTTGTCTATGTGACATGTAAATAAAATCTTTCTCCCCAAATAACCCTTTGGGATGTCTTTAAAATGTAATCATGTAGTTAGGATTTTGAAACTCAGTGTTTAAATTTGTAACTTAGTGTGCTTACTAATTTGTTCTAACTTTGTTCAGCCTTAATGACATTGAAAGAAGCATGGGACTGTGAATTTGTCTTTTTAACTTTTATAGCCTAAATGAATATACAAAATTACAATGTGTAAAAGAATTTATTTCTCTGTCTGATGTAATTGCCTTTATAAAAGCTTGTTAGAAAATCCAGTCCTGGTTCAGGGTTAATTTTGTGTCTCTGAATGTGCACTTAAGCATCATAAAATATAGGGTTTTTTAAAAAATCCCTATAATTGCTGCATTGTGGTAGATTATTCAACAGCAGTAACTAATATACCACATGAACTCAAAGAGAAGATATTTCTCCTATAACTTAGAAAACTAATTCGTCTTTTAATCTAGATGCTGTTAAATTATGAATTAAGCTGTTAGAAAATGTGGTCACAATGTTTAAAAACTGTTGAATATTTAATTTGGTATATTTTGCTTTAAAATTAATAATAATAATAACTTGCTATTTAGGAACAGTACAATAGACCTTTTGTAAATTCTCCTTATCTGTGTTCTTTGAGGTCTTAACCAGGTTCCTTGGAATCTTCTATTTGGGCAATGTCATAAAATCTTAGCCTTGCTGATAGCACGTTTTTTTTTAAATAGTATTTTGTTTTTTCCAATTACATGTAAAGACAATTTTTAACATTCATTAATTTTAAATTTTGAGTTCCAAATTTTCTGTCTCCTCTTACCTCCCACCTCCTAAGATGGTAAGCAGTTTGATATGGGTTATATATGTGCAGTCATGTAAAACACACTTCCATATTAGTCATGTCATGGGGGGGAAAAACAGACCAAAAGAAAAAAGAAACATGAAAAAAATAAAGTGAAAATAGTACGATCTGCATCTAGACTCCATGAGTTCTTTCTCTGGATGTGGATAGCGTTTCCATCATGAGTCTTTTGGAATTGTCTTGGATCATTGTATTGTTGAGAAGAACTAAATCATTTGTAGTCAATCATAATACAATATTACTGTTACTGTGTACAGTGTTCTTCTGGTTCTGCTCACTTCTCTTTGTATCAGTTGATATGTCTGCAGATTTTTCTGAAATCCTCTGTAATGGTAATGGAATTTAAAGATCCCCTTCTGTTGGCTTGGTTTTCGGGTTAAATGTTAAAACCTAGAGCTTGTAAATCCCACTTGTGGGATGGACTTGTTGAGGTGAAGAGAGGGGGCTAAACTGGGAGGAGCCAGTGCCTTGGATTTAGAGAGAGGCCCAAGCAGACAGAGGCCAGAAAAACTTTTGGGAGCAGCATCGTGAAGGCAGAGAGAGAGAGAGAATTGCCAGGGGCCAGAGTTGCTGAGAGAAAGAGGGAGAACTGCCAGCTGAAGCCACCTGAACTGCTGAAGGCCAGTTGGAGCTGCCCGGGACTTTTGAGAACTGCCACCCAGAGCTGCTGAGAACTGAGGAGACATGACTGTGGTTCTGGTATTTTTTCTGTCTGTTTTGATGTTACTTTGACAGATTAGTCTGATGGTAAAGGATGGTGCTGTTGTTACAGAGGTGCTGGAACCTTGCTGTTGGTTCAGAAGCCCTTAAGGAGGATTTTCTTGTTGTATGCTTACAGAAATCCTGGAGGAGAGTCTTGCTGATGTTTTCAGGGGTCCTGAGACTGTTCTGCAGGCAGAGAGTAAATTGATGAGGATGCTGGCAATGTATATTGTGGCTTTGTTAAGCTTTGTTTTTCCAGGAACAGAGATTGCTAAGAACTTCCCCAAGATGAAGAAAAGGCCTCTCCTTGGGTATTGAATGCTGTGATGATATTGTAACCTTGTTGTGGCCTAGGGGTAGATGGCCTTTGTGCTCTCCACTACCCGTTTGAGAGGATATTTGGTGGTAACTGATGATAATTGTAATTCAGTTGTGATCCAGGGGTGGAGTACTTTGATTTTTGTGCTTTGTGACTGACCAAATGAATGTACTTTGTTTATGATTGGAAACTAATCTCCAATTGAATAGAGAGAAGCCTTTGTGTTTGACTAAATTAATGTACTTTCCAGAGGTGAAGTACTTGGACCTTAATACTTTGTGATTGAATTGAGGACTTACTACATTATTGAGTTACACATGGTGAATGCTGTATTTTGATTTTCTGTGAATGTTTTGCCTTAATCTGTCATTGAATAAATGGCGTTTGCTATGCTCATAATCCAAATGTGGAAGTTGCTTTTGCTTGGCATTACATCCTCCTGCTCATAATTTCTTATTTGCTGATTGAATGTTGTGAAATTCTAAAGTACTGAAGTGGTTGAACAAAAAATTAGTAAGTCTCACAACTGAAATGAGGGGTCTTACAAGTTTTTTTCATAAGAAATTATTTTTATCTGATAGATTATTTGGTCACTGATTATGAAAATTATAGGATTGTACCTGGAATAGTATGTATTGAAGTTATACCTTTAAGTCAAGTTAGTCTCAACAGATCTCAGATTTAAGGATTTCATATTTGTTGGGGTGGCTGGGTGGCGCAGTGAATAGAATACTGGCCCTGGAGTCAGGAGGACCTGAGTTCAAATCTGGCCTCAGGCACTTAACACTTACTAGTTGTATGACCTTGGGCAAGTCACTTAACCCCAATTGCCCTGCCTTCTGCCCTCCAAAAAGCAAAAAAAAAAAAAGATTTCCTATTTGCCTTAAGGGTTAATATGCATTACCTATCTGTCAGCATGGGTGAGCTATTACATTTTCATTGTAGGTATGTAATTGCAGAATATGGTTATTTTCTCAATTTCTTGTTTTGAAATCTCTATCTGATAATATTAAGGGACAAAAGGGCTTATTTTACAAGTTAGGTCCTCATGGACACTTTTAAAGATTCTTCCTTCACCCTGTTGTTGTTGTTCAGTCATATTCAACTCTTTTTCTGAAGTGGTTTGCCATTTCCTTCTTCGCCTCAATTTACCGATGAGGAAATTAAGGTAAACAGGGTTAAGTGACTTGCCCAGGGTTACACAGCCAGTCAGTGTCTGGGGTCACATTTGCGCTTAGGAAGATAAGTCTTTCTGACTCCAGATTTGGCTCTCTATCCACTCAGCCACCTACTTAAGTTAGCCTGTAGATAGCATTATACATATTATGTACACAGTTCAGGTAAAGACAGAAGGAGCAAGAAATATGTGAAAATGGAAATTCTCTAAACTTCGAGGTGACTTATGGGTTCCTAATTAGATGTTCTTTTTTTTTTTCTTTTTGGAGGGGGGAAGGCAGGGAAGTTGGGGTTAAGTGAGTTGCTTAAGGTCACACGGCTAGTAAGAGTTAAGCGTCTGAGACTAGATTTGAACTCAGGTCCTCCTGACTCCAGGGCCAGTGCTCTCTATTAACTACACCACATAGCTGCCCCTTGATGATCTTCTTATAACTCTGTTGTTTATAAGGTTAACTCCATAAGATTTGAACCATTATTTTCACCACATGAACTAGTTACTAAAAGAACCAAATTTAAGAGGTTATGTTATGCCTTACTAAATTGTATTCATTAGCAGGTTTTAGCAACATTAACTAGGGTAATGCAATTGACTTGGAACCAGGGAAATGGATCTGCTGAAAGGAACATCTCTCCAGAATTGCTGTGGGAATAAGGCCTATTGCAGTTTCCAAGAGAAAATATTTTCCAGGATCAGATAGTGACATGGGACAAATAAGACTCAAGATTAAATATATTGATTAATCGGATATTTGGAGTGGGTTACCAGGAACAAGTCAGATCAAAGAAATCTTACATTATTTAATGTTGATGATCATTATATTATTCTTGCTTTAGTGTTTCCTGGTGTTTATGTTTGTCTGCAAAGGCAGGCATGTACACCCAAATTCTAATGTGGACCCACCAATTCACAAGTGCCTCATCCCCTATTATCTAGGTTAGGGAAATAGCTTAATCATTTTCCTTGGCTCTAGTTTCCCCTATCTCTGACTTGCCCTCTACATAGATGCCAAAACAAAATTCCTAAAGCCAGCTTTGACCATGTCACTCCCTTCCTCAGTAAATCCCTCTAGCAGCACCCTGCTCCATTTAAGATCAAATACAAACTCAAAATCTTGTGGAAATGAATGATGTAAGCTAAAAATAAACATAAATTTTAATTTAAAAAAATAAAATAAATAAAATTGGATTTTCCTGCAAAAAATAAAAAAAATAAAGTCCAGCCTTCTGCAAGAAAAAAAAAAATCAAATACAAACTGCTCTCTAATATTTAAAGTCCTTTATAATCTGGTTCCAATCTCCCTTTCCAGACTGATTATTCTATTTTACATGCTCATCATTCCATACAAACTCTGTTTCTTGCCTTTCTTCACACTTAACATTCCATCTTCCATTCTCATTCCTTTGTCCCCCATGTTTAGAAAGTACTCCTCTTTTTACCTTTGCCTCTTGGTCTCTCTCTCTCTCTCTTTCAATACTCAATTTAAATACCACTTTCTGCATGAAGCCTTTCCTGATCTTACCTAGCTAGTAGTACCTCAGCTCCTCCATAACCTTGCATTGTATATAGAACATTTACATGTATTCATGTTGTCTCTCCCTATAGAATATAAACTCCTTAAGGGCGGGGGCTGTTTCATTTTTGTCTTTGTATCCTCAGTTATAGTACCTGGCATATAATAGACTTTTAATAGATGCCTGTTAATTGATTCAGCCAGATGAAACCCAACACTAACATTTTTTTTTAAACGGCATTTTTTGTTTTTACACAGCTTATTTTTTTCTCTGTATCCCTCCCCCAAGAGAACCATATCATAAAAAAAGAATTTCTTTTAAAGAAGAGAAAAGGAAAAAAAAACCCCAGCAAAACTAATTAGTACATAAAAAAATCGTACAATTTATGTAATATTCTATATTTGTGGATCCCTGACCTCTGCCAAAAGTGGATTGAGGCATATTCACATGTCCTTGGGGCCATGCTTGTTTTTTGTAATTTTGCAACATTCTTCTTTGATTATTTTATGGTGATGGTTCTTTCCATTTATATCAATGGAGTTGTGTTTATTGTTTTCTTGGCTTTGTTTGATTCACTTTGTGTTAGTTCACAGAGATATTTCCATGCTTCTATATATTCATCACATTCATCATTTCTTACAGCATGTTTATAATCTGTTAGCTTGGTGGTCCACACCTGCCCTTCTATCCATGTGTCTGAGACTGGCAGAGCTTTTGAGTTTTGAAGTTCAGAGGTATAATAGATTAAGCCCAATTGGATGTCTGCACTAAGTCCTTCATCAATATGGTGAGTTTGGGAAAGGTGGGGAGTGGGCAGAGGTGCCAGGTTGTCTAGGGAAAGGTGAACTGATCTAGGTTAGAAATGGAGCAGGTCAGAACTTGTATGCCCATCAGTAGTGGTATTGGGCCTGCAAAGAATCCCTACATTTCCAGCCTTGGTGAGATGGGGAGATCCAGTCTTTTTTATTTTTATTTTTTGATATTGTTATGTTTTTGTAATTTGATTAGCCATTTCCCAATTGATGGGAATCTTCTTTGTTTTTGTTTTGAGTTCTTTGCTACCAAAAAAAAGTGCCATCATATTTTGGTGTATGTAGGGAGTTTCTTTTTATCAATGATCATGCTTAGAGGTGGAATCTCTGAGTCGAAGGATATAAACATTTTAGTCACTTTATTTTCATGATATCAAATTGCTTTTCAAGATGGTTGTACTAATTTACAGCTACACCAACAGTATATTCTGCTACAGTCCCTTATTTTAACTGTGTATCTTTCTATTTCTGTGTGTTTCTCGTAAACAATATATTGTTGGCAAGAGATCAATGTATACTGTAACAGCAATATTGAAACAATGATCAACTGTGAACAACTTAGCTACTCTGATCAATACAATGATCCAAGACAATTGCAAAGGACTCATGATGAAAAATGCTATCTACCTCCAGAGAGAGAACTGGTGAACTCTAAGTGCAAATTGAAGTATAATTTTTTCATTTTCTTTTTATTTTTTAACATAGCTAATATGGAGATATATTTCTGCATGATTTCACACATATAATTAAAATATTACCTTCTAAATGAATGGGGAAGGGAAGAAGAGAATATGGAACTCAAAATATTTTTAAAAGAACATTAAAAATAAATAATTTTTTAAAAGATAGAATATAAAACCCAACATATTCTTGGATTGTGGTTTCTAATCCTTTCTGCTATCCTATTCCATTTTATGGATGAGTTAATCCTATTCACATTCGTAATTATGATTGCTAACTGTGTATTTTCTTCCATTTTAATTCTTATACTTATCCTTCTCTTTTTCCCCTTTCCTCCTCTTTGAGTGTTTCACTTCTGACTAATACTTTCCTTAAACTGCCCTTTCTCTTATTCCCCTCCTTTCCCTTATGTATACATGTATTCTTTCCTCTTTTAACCAGTTCAGATGAGAGTGAGGTTCAAGTGTTGTCTGTCCCCTCCCCGACACTCCTTGACTATGCCCTCCTTCTTGTATGAACTCCTTTTTACCCACCCCATTTATGTGAGATAATTTCCCCCATTCTTTTTCTCCCTCCCACCATCTCCCATTTTGTTCTTCCCTACCCATTCCATTCTTCTGTTGAGATCATCTAAACACAGCAGAATCATATTCAGGCCCTCTATCTAATAAGACTCCCTCTATGACCTCCAGTGATGATAAAATTTTGAAGGGCTACATGTATCATTTCCCCATATAAGCATGTAAATATTTTAATAATATTTAGTCCTTTATTATTTCTCACTAATGTTTATCATTTTATGCTTCTCTTGACTCCTATGTTTATATATCAGGTTTTCTACTCGTCTCTGTCTTTTCACCAGGAATGCTTGGAAATTTTCTATTTTGTTAAAAATCCATTTTTTCCCATTATAGTATTATACTCAGCTTTGCTGGGTAGGTTATTCTTGGTTGTAAGCCTAGATCCTTTGCCTTCTGGAATATGATATTCCAAACTCTCCACTTTTTTATTTTGGTGGCTGGTAAATATTATATGAACCTGATTGTGGCTCCTTGGTACTTGAATTCTTTTTTCTAACTACCTGTAGTATTTTTTCCTTTGACCTGGCAGCTCTGGATTCCTTGGAGTATTCATTTTGGGGTTTCTTTCACAATATGACACAATATTTTAATTTCTACTTTGCTTCCTGATTTTGAGATATCTGAGTTGTTTTAAAATTTCTTGAAATATGATGTCTAAGTTCTTTTTTGTTCATGGCTTTTAGTTTGTTCAGTGATTCTTAAATTATTTCCCTTTGATCTATTCTCCAGGTAACATGTTTTTCTGATGAGCTATTTTACATTTTATCCTTTTTATCTTTTTACTTTATTATTTCTTGATGTTTTGTGGAGTCATTAACTTTTATTTGGCTAATTCTAATTTTCAAGTAGTTACTTTCTTCCATAAGTTTTTGTATCTCTTTTTCTATTTTATCCTTATCTTTCTCTTTTCCCTAGCTCTTCCTCATTCTTTCCTCTATGGTTCTCAGTTGGTTTTTAAAATAATTTTTTTAGCTTCTTCTTTACTGCTTGCTTTAACTTTTCTATGAATTTTTATTGGTCTTGTGTCTAAACTGCATTTTTCTTTCAGGCTTTGTTTATAGATGTTTTTGAGTCATTCTCTTTTTTTGAGTTTGAGTCTTGAGCTTCCTGATCACCATAATAGCTTTTTGTTGTCAAATTCTTTTTTTGTTTGTTTGTTTGATCATTCTTCTAGCCTACTTCTTGATTTTGGACTTAATGTTGCACTCCACTTCTGTGGGGGAGGAAATGTCTGGCCTGAGCTTCTATCCTCTTACATTCTTCTGTGGCTTTCAAGCTCCAGCTAGGGACCCTCAAGCTTCTAGTGCTCCCAAAGTGGTGTGATCCAGGGGGAGGTCTAGTCACTATATAGGTTCATTTTGGAAGGAGTACTCTAGTGCTTCAGAGATCTGTTCTTGGCTCTCTGCCAACCTTACATTTTTATTAGTGACTTGGTGTAGCAAAATGGGTTAACAAGCTTACTGTAATCAGTCAAATATGTATCGTTTACCTAGTTCAGGGGAAAAAGGTCAGCACCCCGAACTTCAGAATATACAGACAGAGAAACAGATCAAGTAGACAGTTTCCAAACTGTCCAACCATTACATTCATACCAAATCAACATCTGGTATGATGAGAGCTGGGGGGCTCTCAACAACGGCTTCCCAGAGTCTCATCTGATCAAATCACAGAACACTTCTCAAAGTGAGCCCCCCCACCCCCAGCTTTGAAAAACCCAGATGTTGATTTGGTATGGATGTAATGGTTGGACAGTTTGGAAAGCTGTCTACTTGATCTGTTTCTCTATCTTGATAATTCTGTCTGTATATTCTGAAGTTCGGGGTGCTGACCTTTTTCCCCTGAACTAGGTAAACGATACATATTTGACTGATTAAAGTAAGCTTGTTAACCCATTTTGAGTTGCTTTCCTTTATCAAAGCAGATCCAAGAACCTGTGTTGGCAGCCACCCTGGGGACACTGGAGTGCTTGCTGCTACACTTGGATCTGGGCATGCTTCTCAGATTTACAGATGACACAGTTAAGAGGGAGAACCAGTAAAATGGATGACAGAATCATGACCTTAAAAAGTTATCATCAGGGGCATCTAGGTGGCCCAGTGAATAGAGCCCTGGAATCAGGAGGTCCTGAGTTCAAATTTGGTCTCAGATACTTAACACACACACAAAAAACTAGTCGTGTGACCATGGGCAAGTCACTTAATCCCAATTGCCTTCCAAAAAACAAAAAATAAAAAAAATTTTAAAAAGTTATCTTCAGTAGACTAGAACATTATTCTGACTCTAAAATGAATCTTAATACAAGGATAAATTGAAAATCCTACATTTGAGTTCAAAAACCAATTTTCACTCATTAAAATTGTGGAAGGCATGACTAGCAGTTAATTTGGAAAAGAATAAGAGTTTGAGTGTCTTGCAAGCTCAATATGAATCAACAGTGTGATGTGGCGTACAAAATAGTCTTAGCCTGCATTGAGAGGTATAACGTCTAGACCAAGGAAGATGATGGTCCCACAGTACTCTGCCCTGATCAGTCCACATGTGGAGTATTTTGTTCAGTTCTGGTCTCCACATTTTAGGAAGGACATTGATAATCTGGAGAGCATTCACAGGAAGGTGAACAAGGGAGCAGTAAGCCTTAAAATCATACCACAAGAAGTTTTGTTGCAAGAACTAGAGATGTTCACCCTAGAGAAGAGAAGGTGTTAGGGGAAGATCAGAAATAGGATCTTTGAAAGTCATGTGGGAAAGGGCTTAGATTTATGGGATGGTTTAGTTGGGCCCATCAGTGCTAAATGATTCTAACCTCAAAGGTTTCCGAGTAAGAGCAGCAGCTATTTTCTTGCAATGTGTGGATCCAAAATATAACAACCTGCATCAAAGAAAGGCAGCTAGCTGCCCAGGTTGTTAGCACACTAATGTCCAAAGCCCACCAATGTCCTAATCAACTTGATGGACAAATTTCTCCACAGTTCTCATCATGTTGAAGGATCTCTGAACAAAAGCATATTGGCAAGCTTCCCAGCCAAAAAAAGTCAGATATGTTGTCCAAATGTCTGAGCCTTGGGATGTCTGGCTTCATTTCTTCTGTACTAAGTTGCAGTGCTGTGTTCTTCTGATTTGCAAGGGTATTAGCCCACCTCAAAATGCAGATAAATATTAGATAAGTGTTCTGGAGCTTGATTGTCACTGTGTTTGAATGATTTGTTTTGGCATCTTTAAGAGGGAATTACTCCACTTGAAGTATATACTGGTCATATTTAGATATCTCAGTAGCATCTCCCTCCAATGGTACGCACTTGTTCTGCTTGACCCCACAGGGTAAGACGAGGAGCAATGGATGGAAGATTGTTTGTTGACAGCAGTTCCCCTTTCATTTGAGGTCTTTGATGTTGCAGAATGAATTATTGGTCAGATATAGATGAGACCAGATGACCTCTGAGGTCCCTTCCATCTTTGTACTTCTATGATGAGGAATCAGGGTTTCTGGATGCCATTCATAAATCTGCCATAAACCTAATTTATTTAGGCAAGGCATCCTTTCTTCCTTTTTATAGTGATTTGCACCTGCATTGAATGAGGAACATCTTACTCTTCTAGTACAGTATGAAAAGTACAGTATTTTCTCTTAGTCGAAAAGGATTGGGTAAATTTTGTGTTCTCCATCCTTGCAGGTGGAAAAGAAGATGATATTCCCCATCCTCTAGTAAGAGAACCCATAAAACAAAGGCATTGTCTTTTGAGCAGAAAGTGGTGTATTTGGTTCTTACCACTAAATGAATTCTGAGACTCTGTTTCTGCTTGGATGTCAGTCTGTGGTCTCCAGCCAGGGAGCTAAAGTTGACTTCTCCTTCTTGAGAACAAGTAGGAAGTTCAGGTTCCTCATTTGAGGGTATACCCCATGCCAAAATCTCTGAACAAGATGACTGACCCATCGGAGAGGTCCATAGGGTCTTTGAAAGCTATCCAGCCCACCTCAAGAAAGAAACTGCAACTGGTTAGTTGCAGGGTACCAGTAGCCTCCAAGTAGCAAAAAGATTGGGTTTTACCCATCAAGAACTCAGTCATCATCCAAAGAAAAGGCCATCCAGCAAAGCACTAGCTCATTCTTCAGAGATGGGAGAAAAGAGGCGCTGGTATCAAATCCCACTCTTCCTGTCAGAAGCCTGTCTCAGGTCTGTCTTTAGTAATAGATTTCAGTCAAGCCTGATGGAATACCAGCAAGTATGGGAGATGAAGAGGATGAAGGTTGGCAAACTATTCTCTTGTTTCTCAGTCCCTGCCACTACCCAGGAACAATTCCAAGATGGTGACTGGGCAAGGGTGAGTGAGTGAAGGGAATAAACATTTCTCTGTCACCCTCTCTACAGAACACAAGTAGCGTGTGTGTGTGTGTGTGTGTGTCTGTGTAGGAGCTGAGAGTTAAGAAGATTCCTATGTTTATTGATCTATCATCGTCTTATTAGGTGACACGGGACATTTTTCCTCTGGTGCTTTTTTTTTTTTTCTGGAGGCACCAAAATTGATTCTCCCTATTAACCTGACCCTGTCTCTGCAGTGGTTGGATATTAAATTAACTTGAGTTAAAACACTAGAGAAGCAATTTCTTAATGGGGATAAAGGAAACAGATTCCTCTTCACAGAAGAATATGGGCTCATTAAGGTATTCTATTTTCCTAAATTTCACTTAACAGTAAATTTCTTTCAGGGTAAAACCCCTAGGAGTTCAAGGACACCTAGACGTAAGAAGAGCAGGACGACGGTTTCTCACCATGAAGGTAATATGTCATTTCTTGATTTCTTTCATTTGTTCTATGGGATTACTTACAATCATTGATAGGTTACAGACATTAAGGGAATGAATACTGTTCTAGAATGAATTTGGAACTAAGGCAACAATGTCTGTTGTGGATTTAAAGACGTCCAAGACCCAAAGTTGAGGTGTTCATTTCTCATCTGTGTAAAGTGTTAACAGATTTGCTGAGGAGCACTTGGTGATTAGAGGAACAGAGTACCTTTTTGTTCTTCCCATATTGATTGCTTACTCGATCAGGTGATTTCTTCTCTTTTAATTTCTTCTATGTGCAAAAGCTAGCTTATTAAATATTTGTTGAATTGAAATGTTGAATCCTTATTTGTTATAGAACAGCAGAAATGTTTTGCATATAATCATAAGTGTTCACTGTGCCCTGAGTTCCATGTAAACTTTTATTTTTCTTATCTCTTGCCTTAAAGCTTCCCAGTCAAATCCAAGAGCTCCATGTAGTCAGCTGCCTAACCAGCACCATGGATTCTGTGGTGGTTTACTGACACAGCGCCTTTTCCATCCCTCTTGGGGCCATGACAATCCAATTTCTGATGGGACCCAGGATTACCACAAGAAACTGAAGATGGAGACCCCCAGTGACTTAGATGACCATTTCCAGCAGGCCTTACAACCCAACTGGTCCAGCCCCTCAAGGAATACCAGTACCTTTCTCTTGACTGATGAGGATCCTGGTGACTTATTTCCAAAAGACTGGAGCCCTCCACCAATTGAAATCCTGTACCAAAAGCCCCCCAACCCTAGTCCCTCGCCACCCCCAAACCTCCCACAAGCCTTACAAAATAACACTGAGGACAGTCTAGCCCTTGCTATGGAAGACCCGGAGGCAACTTTGGGGCAGGACAGAGAAATCACTAAAGTGGTAGAATCCACAGAGTTGAGTCTGTTTCTAAAGACAGAAATTGAAGAACCTGAGAACCATGAGGCTTTATTATACTTCTGGGAAACCCCATTCCAAACCCATTCTGTCAGCTTCCTTTCAGTATCCTCGGATGATCTGAGTGAGGAACACCTGCAGCTGGACTCTGACCCTGAGGAAGCATTGATAACATTGGAGGAGCTGTTCCCAAACATGGAAGGCCCTGGTCATCAGATGGCAGCATCAGAATTTGAGCCCCATGACTCAGTAAGCATAAGGAACCCCCCTCTTCAGCCTCCAGGGTTATCTATCGGCTTGGGTCAGTTTTATAGTTCCCTAGATCTCATGGCAAGGCATTGCACATTCATATGTTTACTAAAATTCCTTTCTTGGCTTTATCCTATAATTCCTTGGTTTGGCTATGATTCAAGGTCCTCGTATAGAAACACTAATTCATTTTTGGTTTGGAGTGTTTTATAACTGCATACTAGGTATTTGGTGACTTGGATGGGTTTTATAGACCCCATAGAGATTTTTCTGTACTTTGATTCTTAGAAAATTCGGTTCTAAGAGGTCCCAGTTTCTGAATTTTGGGACTCCAAGATTAGAGTCTGTGAATTGGAGGAATAAGTTTGAGGGAAACAGGGAGATGAAGCAAGAAAAGTGTTTGTAACAGGAAGCCTTATTATAGGGCATAGAATATGGGGATATGCCTTGGCACCAAGTTAGGTTCCAAGAATCCAGACTAACCCTAATCAACTGAATATAGAACTAATCTGAAAATGTCAGCCAGATGAGTCTTAATGAGTGAAAAACAAAAGCACAAGCCCCCTACAAAAGCTAATAGTCTTAGAAAAACTGGTTGTACCTTTTAGGAAAGCTACTTGTTAGAGCTTTCATCATTCTCTCCAGGATCCGCTAGCTCTGGGAAATGTCTCTTTTCATTTGAGGGCCATTCAGTTGCACTGACATCTTATATTACTTTTCTCTCTTTTCTTTCTTGCTACATTTTTCTCTAGCTTGACTTCAGGACTCCAGATGAATATGTCAATGGTTTAGATTGCTTTCTACAGGAGAAAAAGTAAGTAATGATAAGCATAAAAATAAATCATACACACATTTGTGTATATACATATTCACATATACATGCACATGTATACATATAAAAACACATACTTTGTAGTTTATAAAGCTATTTGTATATATGAGAGGGACTATCACTAAATTCTCATTATTATGAAGCATTAAACCTAGAACAGTTTCCTGGGATGGGCGTTTCCTTTGAAGAGCACACTGAGAAACTCTTTTTAAAAATATTATTGATGAAATAACACCCCATATGCCCTGTGGATATATGCCTGATTACTCATCTGTGCTAATTCATGGAGTTAGATATCCCCAAAGTGAATCTGGAGGTTGGAGAAGTAAAGTGTGGTAGAAACTTTCTGACAAACCTACTGTAAGTGCTCCATAAATTCTGACTAATAACAGACATATTTAACAGGTAAGTAAACAAAACAGAAGAAAAGTATCAAAGCAATGCTTTTCCATCTCCATCTTCCAGGCTTTTATGTTTTTTGGGCTAAATCCCCAAGTGATTTTTCTCCTATTTTTTGTTTCTATATAGGTTTCATTACTTTACTACTGATTGTTCCACTCCCCCTTGCTGCTGCGATATCACAAAGATCAATGTGTGAAAAGTTAGATTCAGTCTGCCTGGTGAAAGCTTCTTAGGGCATTGCTGAACAGACCTTAAAATCATCAGACCCTCTTTTTGCAGTGTTCCTCATTCCTGGGTATACTATTATTATTCCCCAGAGTGAACCTCCTGTAATATGAACCCTAAAGTGAACCTCCCATCATAAAATGAGCTGATGAACACACCTTGTTTATTCTCACATCTGCATCTTTGCTGTGCTATGCTCCCTGCTTTGAATACCTTCCTCCTTCCTCCCTATCTTTTCCATCTCTAAGAAACCTTCCTTCATCAAGCCATGCCATAGGGATCTCTCCTTCCTCTGCACTCCTATAGCATGTTACCTGTACCCAGTCCTCTTGTGCTTAATCATGTATTATCTTGCATAGTTACTTAAATGTTGTTTCTCTGTGACTGGTTCCTCTAAATGTATTGCAAGCTCTTTGAGGGCTGGGTTCATGTCCATATTTTTCAGTCACCCAGGCTTGCACCTTCATCCTTTACTCTTAGCTTTCTCTTATCTCCTAAATCTAGGTGACCTTGCTAATTCAGGCCCTTTACTTGTCCCGAATGTCTTCTTGTCTCCAACCTCTATCTAAACCCATAAATTGACATTGATGGCAACTGATAATCCTAAAGCACAGATCTCACCATGTTATTTCTTTCTTCAAGAATCTTCACTAGTTCCCTATCAAGATAAAATCCAAACATCTCTGTTTAGCATTTAAAGTTCACACCCTGTCTCCAACCCATCTCCCAGAACGAGTTTATGCTACTGCTATTCATACACAGTAGATAGAGTGCTGGGCCTGGGATCAGGAAGACTCCTCTTTATGAGTTCAAATCCAGTTAGACATTAAGCTAGCTATGTGACCCTGGGCAAGTCACTTCACCCTCTTTGCCTCAGTTTCCTCATCTGTAAAATGAGCTGGAGAAGGAAATGGCGAGCCACTCCAGTATCTTTGCCAAGAAAACACCAAATGGAGTTACAAAGAGTTGGATGTGACTGAACCAATTCAACAACAACAGTGTCCTCCAGGCCTGCTTGTTCCCTGTGCATGCCTTTTCATTTCCTGCCCCAGTGACTTTGTACAATCTGTCCTTCCTACCTGTCCTTCACCTTCCCCTCTTGAAATCCTCAATTCAAGTTCCACCTCCTACACAAATCCTCTTTTGATCCCTCCCCCAAAGTTTTAGTGGTTTCCCTCCCCATGCTCCAGGAAATTGCTTGGTATCTATTTTTTATTTAATTGGCTATATGCATGCTGTCCTCCCTCCCCACCCCAAACCTCCCCACTCCGAGCCCCAACAGAATCGAAGTTCTTTCATTCTTGATTTTGTATTCCTAGCACCTTGCTTTATTAATAAGTGCTTGTTGGACTGAGTCTTATCTTACACTTCTTTATATTTGCTGTGCTACCTAGAGCAATGCTCAGATTATTTGGCATTTTGTGGGTGTAGGGAATCCCTTTGCTAAAGTCTATTTCATCTGTAATTTAGTAGATGTTTTAGAGAGTTGCCTAAGACACCAACAGGTTAAATGACTTGAACACAGTCACAGAGCTGGTGTCAGAGGAGGGATTGGTATCCACGTCTTCCTGACTCTAGACCCAGCACTCTATCCACCAGGCCATCCTGCCTCTCTTTTATGTAGTATATAATGCCCAATAAGTGCTCAACAAGTATTTATTGAATGAGTGAATAAATGTTGGGGGCCATGATTCTCGGCCATATTTGATAGTGCTTTGGTAAACCCTAGTGAACCCTACTCTTCCAGAAAGTCACTTTAGGGATTAGTTTTGGGATAACTCCTGAAAGAGTATCTACATGAAATAGGAATGTGAGCTGTGGATTCAATGTGGTTCCTGCCTGCCTGGTACTAGCAGTTCTTGCCCTGGAACAATTATTTCTCTAACAATTATTGCATGATTTTTGTCTGTCTGCTTTGTAGGAATCAGACCCTGGGGAGAGATGAGTGGGAGAAGCCACTTCTGGGAAGTAACCCTGGAGGTGACTCTCTTCTTGCTTCTCTGGAGAACCTTGAAGATGATTATGGAATGCTTACACATGAGCATAGGTAGGAGAGGTACATGGCATAACAGCTGATGAAAACCACCCTGTGAAGGCTAGGGTTCTGTTGGTATGTTTTTAATGATAGATTCTTTCTTGGTCTTCTATTTCATTGGTTTCCTAGGCTGCTGGTGGAGAAATTTTCTGTGAAGCTGTATATGATCCCAAACATTCATCCAGGTGAGGCTGTGTTTTTGTCCCGGAACCACCTCTTGTCCTGCACCCTGGATTGTACCAGTCTAGTACCTCGGAATGGTCTGGAGGAACTCTTCTTCAGGTAAGTGTAAGGAGTGGAATTGGAAGGAAATCTGCCTTTGAGAGCTGGGCTGGAGGGGAAGAGGAGAGGTAGGGGTAGGCTTGCATTTCAGTGTTGCTTTATACAGTAACTAATGGGGAACATTATTTGGCTTTTGAGAATGTGCAGGATTTAGGGAATCAAGTACAGTCAAAAGCAAACATAAGAAGGATTTCAAAGGTCAAACAAGTGCTTTCTTTTTCTTTTTTTTTTCCTGTATCCTCATTTTGAGCTCTCCCATCAGCACAAGTATTTATTGAATCATCTTCTATGTGCATAGCACTGTAGGTGATTCAAAAAAAGTGTAGGGCATAATGCTTCCCCCTCCAGCTGTTTACAATCCTGTTGGGAAGTCATGACTTACACATGTATTACTTACTGGATTGTGGCCAGGCTTTGCTACCATTTCTTTCTCTGGTACTGCTTCCATCCTGAAGACACTGAAGGGTTGGGCATGTTTTGGTCTTTGTAGTCTCAGAGGATGAACCTTGGCAGAGTTGCCTAAAGTCATTTAATAGAGAGCTTCACCTAGACGTTTTAAAATGAAGGTAGTGGCTTGCTTTTTGGAAAACAAGGCAGAAGATACCAGAGGAGGCCAGACAGAAACACGTTGGATGCACCAGAGAAAGCATGGACAGTGAGCTTTTTTGGTTTGTAGGAAGTTGAGGGGAAGAGCTATGAATACTATAGGAATAAGGGCATAAATGAGCCATTTGATAAATTATTAATTGTTAATTAAAATCTTTTTAGGGGCAAGTACGTGCAAAATGGATAGAGATGGGCCTGGAGTCAGGAAGACCTGAGTTCAAATCCAGCCTCAGACATTTGCTAGCTGGGTGAAAAGTTATTTAGTCCTCTGTTGCCTCATCTATAAAATGAGCTGGAGAAGGAAATGGCAAACCAGTTTTCTGAGAAAACTCCGAATAGGGTCATGAAGGGTCACTTTGAAAAAAAAAGTCTTTCTATTCCTCATGGGGGGGGCCCTTTAGTTGTGTGGCTCTGCTGCTGCCTTCTTTACCTTCTGATGTTGAAGTATTTATCCATCTAAGTAGTGCAAAATTTGAATTGGCCAACAGATGGCGCTACCCCCCCCCCAGCCTCTTCAGCTTTCCTCCTGCCCATACCCAGAATAGTCCTGGCTTTCCTACGAGGCTGCAGGAGCTGTCAGTCTAAAAAACACGTAGGTGGCTCTCACACTACCATCACGAGTTTGAATTAACCTTCACCGGCAGAATCTGAAATTAATCTAGGGAATGAAACAGAATATTGCTCCAGATATTAAAATATGAAACTGATCTCCCCTTCTCTAGGTTCTGCTCCCCGATCGCTGCCCACTGTATTCATGAACAGAGGTACTTAACATTTCATGATCATATATCCTATCATTTCATCGGGTAAAGTGAAAAGGAAGATAACAATAGCAATGCCTGATATTTTGCAAAGCACTCTACATACGTTCACTCATTGAATCCTCCTATCAGCCCTATGTAGATATTTCCTTCCAGTCATCTCCTAGCACTCTTCCTGATTGCCCTCCCAGGGGACGATGATGACAATGATAACTAGCATTTGTATAGTGCTTTAAGGTTTGCAGAGTATCTAAAAATATCTCATTTTATCCTAACAGCAAAACTGAGAGGTAGGCTATTTTATTGTCCCTATTTTGCAGATGAGGAAACCGAGGCAGAATGATTAAGAGGCTTACTTAGGGTTATGCAGCTATTAGGTATCTAAGGCCAGATCTGAACCTTGGGTCTTCTTGACTCCAGGTACAATGCTGTATCCACTGTGCCACATGACTGCCAGACGTTTGGGCGCAGTTGGAAGGAATCCATGCCATATGTTTTCATGGCTTATGAAAGGAGTATGAATACAAGGGGGGGGGGTATGCCCGCCATCTTGGAATCATGGGTTAAAAGCAAAGTAAGAGGGGCTGCCAGGTGGCTCAGTGAGTAAGAGCACCGGCTCCAGTGTTGGGATGACCTGGGGATCAAATCCAGGCTCAGATACTCAGCACCACAGCCAGAAATAACTGGCCGTGTAACCTCGAGCAAGTTACTTAACCCCGATTGCTTTAAAAAAAAAGAACAAAACAAAAGTAAGGCAAGGAAGGTAATGAAAGGTCTCAGTTACAGTGACTAACAAGGAAATAAGCTTTTCCAGTTCACTAGCACCAAAGGATGAGCAGTAGTCAGAGGTCTTAATAACCATCAGAACCTCTCTTGACTGCCAACTGCATTGACTTCTGGCTTATTTGCTTCCCACTACTCCAGCCTTGGACCTTCTCCTCATGCTTTTCTGTTGGCATAGGGCTAGGTGCTGTGCCTTTACATGTGATACCTTGGCATACCCTTCTCTCTGCTGAAATTTTGAAGGACCAGATCTGCAATAGGAAGATGGGTAATGAAAAGAGAACATTGTAGTCTACAGATAGCATCTCTTCACTTTATTGGTGCCTCCTGCCCCACTGCAAATGAGAGTTCACCATGATCGCTTGTGAGGAGGAGAGGCACCTAAGTTCCTATTCTAGGATCATCAGACCTCCCTGGTCTCTCTCCTTGAATCCTTTCATTGGGACAAGGGGAAGACAATAATTCAAAGAGATGAAAGGACAAGAAGTGGCTCGGTTTGAGAAAGAACTTGTAGTTTATATTACCTCAGAGGAAGGCTAAAAGCTAAGGAGCACAGGAAAATCCTGCCTTTGCATGTGAGGAGGACCAGAAGGCACTCTGACCAGTAGTTTTGGGTTTGGAGTACCATCTAGTGACTCAGGCAGAGGCTGCACCGAGTAGCTCTTTTCTGTTTCCTTCCCTAAGAGGCACATACTTGTATGTCGCCTTCCTTTCACCCACTTGCCTTTTTCCTTTCTAGTGCCTGTGTAAAGCAGGTGCTCCTGTAGAAAGGAGATACCTCGTACTGCATGTATGAGAATTTAAAGAATAATACTACAGATCTAATTAGGGGCCCAAAAATGTTGGATGGGCAACAGGTGCTACAGGATATTAGGAAGAGGAGAGGTCCATGTGGGCTAAAGTTTTCCAGGAAGATTTTATAGAGGAAATGGTACTTGAGATGGGTATGATTGGCTTAAATAAAAGAGTGGAAAGTACATTCTAGATGTGAAGAACAGCACAAATACATAAGTAGCACTTAATTTATTTTTTCCTTTTGCTTGTCTTTTACTAACATCTTATTTGTTGACTGACATTCATATAGCCCACTAAAGTTTATGAAGTACTTTACATATAAAAAGGGTAGGGATTCCTACATATAAGGCAAATGTCCTCCCCATACAGGGACAACATTGGCCCTAGGAGAACTAGGCTGGAATAACTACACGGGGCTGATTTACTAGAACAAGCCACCAGGTGGCACTAAAAGTCCTGAACTAACAGTTGGGGCAGCTGTGCATGGGTGACCATCCCTAACATTTTCAGTTATAAAATCAGGACTGCCATTATTTTATCTCCTAACTTTTCCTTCCTAGTGCCTTTTCCAATCTCTAATCTAAGGGTATGATTAATTCCCAACAATAATTCACAATTTATCAATTGGTTCTAGCCCCTTTTCTTCGAAGATCTTAATCTCTTTCCCACATTATCATGACAGAAGGATTGCTCACTTACATCTTGATTAAATTGAATTTCCTGAAGTGAAATAGAAAAATAAGAGGAAACCTGGTTGAAACTTGCAACAGAGTAATCCACAGCCACTTGCTTGTATTAGGATCTAAATTTTCCAGCTCTCCCAAACCAGTCTTCTTCTACACCTGGTTTTGCATAGAGAAGCACTTGCAGCATCACCTCCATATCAGAGTTCCAGTGGAAGGAGGCATCATCCTGCAACCTTGGCTCCCGCTTTGTCACAGGCCACCCAGGTGAATGTGTTGCATGATAACCTTGATGAGATGGTCACCAGAGGGCCCATGGCCAGATGTCCTCTCCTCCTAGGCTTGTTCTAAAGCCCTGAGGAACCCCTTCACATCCCCCAGGAGCCCCTGCCCTCAACTCAACACACAATTGCATGCTGTCTGTGCCTTCTCTCCTGTGCCTCTGTTGTCTCCTGTCTCTCGCAAAGGATAGTGATTCTCCTTTTAAATATTCCACTCATAACATGACATTGACAACTCTACTTATTTTAAATGCCCAGAGGCCATCCCAAACTCAAATTTCCTTGTGTATTTTTTTCCTGGCCCCTAAAAACATCCAGGAAATTTTAAGGGAAAAACAACCAAAACTTGTTAAAAGAGAAGGTGCTTTGTCAGAGGTTATGTATAGACAAGATCATTGTAGCCTCATGATAAGCCTGTGAGATGGGCATTACAGGTATCATCACAACTGTCATTTTGTAGATATGGAGGCTGAGGCTCACAAGAGTTAAATGATTTGTCCATAAAGACACAGCTAGTATTTGCTAGAGGCAGGGTTTGGCCATGACACCTATTCATGAGGATGATTGGAGAATCCAATTCTGAAACCATGAAGGATAACATTTGGGGGAAGATAGAATAAAGATGGGAAGTTCTACTTTTCCTTCAAGCCAGACCAAGAACAGAACTCGTGAGCCTTGCTATCTCACCAGCACTTCCTAATTTTTACATTAATAAAGACTCCCGGATATCGAAATCTTTCCTTGACCCTTGGGCAGTCATGGAGAAGGGAGCAGAAGTGAAACAAAATGTGGTTGGTTGGGCTGGATAGAATGGGCCTTTGAATGGTATGTGTGATTGATGAGTATAACAGAGAGGAAGAGGAAAGAGGAGGATGGGATAAAGAAGAAGGAGGAATGAAAGGAAAGCTAGAGAGAAACAACGAGAAGAGAAATGAGACAGGAAGGAAGGAAGAGAGAGGACATGATTCAATAAGATTTGAGCACTTGCTGTACAAACCTCTGTTCTACTTGGCAGAGTTTCATTCTGTCTCGTAGAATAGAAGGTTCAGGCCCAAATTCACTGTGCATTTATTTTACTCAAACGGAGCAAGAGAAGCTGCTTTGGGGGCTGGGTAATAAGAGTGGAGATTACTTGCTACATTATTTATAGAACTTCCCATTCACACACACTGTGTACATGGCAATAGCAGTACGTCTCTGCATAAATATCTTTGTGGGGGAGTGCAAGTAAGTATATTTGTTCTATCAAATATTTGTGTGCCTAAGCCACTCTGTGTGAATTGCTTAGTGCTCGCATGTATGCAGGCTTGGGAGCCTGTCATGTCAGCACCTGTGGCCACCTGGGGCATTCCTTCATGAATATTTCAGGAGGCATGAGAAAGTAGATAGTCCGTTGTATAAAAACATCATTAATGTTAAACGGTGATTGAGAGCCATATCCCTTTGAGACCAAGCAGCCCCAGTTTCTGCATAACAATAAACTTCTTATCCTTTCCATGGCTTCCTGAAACAGGTTTGAAATCAATTCAGTTATAGAGCATGGACAGCACTGAGCTTTCCCACCTGCTACAGTTACCTCTTAAAATAATCAAACAGTCCCAAAGAGAAGGAAGGCCTGGACAATGACCAGGCTTGTTTTACAGAATAATGAAGGCATTAGTCAAAGGAGTGTTCCTTCAGGATCATTAGGTTTCTGACTCTTTGTGGTAATACTTGTTTGTCATTTTTTTTAAGAGAGAGAGAGAGAGAGAACCTGAGCAGATATAATATCATTACAGAATCTGAACTGGAAGGGGGTCTACCAAGTCAGACATGACAGTATATATCCAACCAGTGGCCACCCAGCTTGAAGACCTCTAGTGAGGGAGAACCCACTAACTGATGGAAAAGCCTTGCCCTACATTTATTTCTTTTCTTAAGTGTTTTATTTAAACTTACCCCTGACAAATCTTACAGGTGCACAGAAACAGGTGTTCTATCAACAGCTGTACTGTGTACTCTCCAGATCTTAACATTTGAGATTCCCCAAGCATTCTGGAGTTGTTACTCTCTGGGACAACTGTCTGCTTACACAGGAGAAGGCATAGGGAGGAGAGCCAGCTTTCCTCAGGCTGTATCAAAAATAGATACTAAGAATTCTTTTGCATCACCATGAAAGTCTAGGGTTTTACTAAAATGAATGAATGAATAGAAACATTTATTAAGTACTTGCTCTGTGCTAAGAAGCAGGGCTACAAGTAGAAAAGACAGTCTCTCCTCTCAAAGGAACTCACATTTTAATGTGGGAGATGACCCATATGGAGAGTTTCAGCTGCCAATCAAATGAATCCCACTGTCCATAGGGTTTGTGACTGGACCATAGAGGACTCAGGTCAGTCTTCTAGCAATTTAGCTCATGGTTAATTCCTTTCTCCATCTTTCTTTCTTTCACTGGTAGATTGTACTGCACAAGCAATTTTTCCTCATCTCTGAGTGCCTGAGATAAAAAAGCCTCTCTTGAAAGGAATGATCAGACTTTGACAGCTGTTTTAGGCACTTGGAAAAATTCAGACAGGCCTGGAGATTGCCTCTGTTATCTGCTTAGACACTATGCCTTCATCTCCAGACATGCTTGGAACAGCTCCTGGGCCTCATTTGAACTTTCTTACTGGGGTGGGGGTGGGGGACCAGGAGGGTTGTCACAGGGAAATGATCCTATCATTTCAATCCAACATAAGTATTGTAGATTTTAGGATCATTTCATATTCTTGGACATGACAAGAATTTTGCTCACTTTATTGTTGGCTTTCTCTGCATGCTCTCAGCACTCCTATGCTGTCTGTGGTTCTGTCAAGTTCTTTCTTTCCTGTGTCATAGTCAAATGTGATTCCTGGATTCTAGTCTTCTTCCCATAACTTTGTCTATGCCTCAATCTCTCTGTGTTCTGAATAAAGTTAAATAGTTCACAGTTCAGCTGAGGTGAAAGGAGTCCAAGGTGGAGACCAATTAAATGGACTTGGCTTGGCTTGAACCTGCAATGGAGATTCCTTGTATCTCCTCCAGCTCTAAACAAAGAATTCCTTGAAAGCCATTTCCTCCCAGGCAGGGCAACAGAAATACCATCTTTTTTCCATCTATTGTTTCTGGCCTCAAAGATTGCAGCTCAACTCAGCAGCTCTGAACCTGAGGGGAAGGAGCTGATTCTTCTAGCAAAAATTGCCCTCTAAGGCTGTTGCAGCAGAAGAGAAATGTGGCTGGAAGTAGGCTTTCTTTCTTACAGCATCAGTTGGAAATGTGTTGATCTGAGCCAACAGGGGTTCATCCAGTCAATTCCCCCATTGAGAAGCTGGCAGGGTGCCCTTTAGCCAGAATGCCATAGTGCTGAGCTCTTTGAGCTGAACTAAATAGTCTCAGAATCACTGTGTTTATTTCCTTTCCTGACCATATGCCCTCTGGCAGGGTCATTGCCAATTTGCATAGTCCTGCAGATGTGACTGCCTTTTGTATATCTGTATCTATACATCTGGGCTTGTGTGCACCCTTAACTATGTCTCTCTGCATCACAGTGTTTGCCTCTATACATATTTGTGCACAGTATCTTCATGGTTAAGTTGTGAGCAAGAATATTGGGGCATTTTCAAAGAATAACCATTGTAACAGAAGAAAAGTTCTTTCTTTAGAATTTTCAAATGATTTGAGAAGAATTTTTTCAAAATTGATTGAACATACTTAGGGAGACAGCAGTTTGGCTTGAGGGAAAACTTCACTTGGATCATTCTGTTCCCAGCCACTTAAAATACCTTGATTTTTTTTTAAAAATGAGACAAATGGTATTTCTATGAACGTCTTTTTCCTTCAGAGTCATGATTTTAAATGCTATTTGAAACTTTTCCCTGGACTCATCTGTCCACAATAAGAAGCTACAAGCACCTTTTGCAAAAATTCATGTTCAATTATCTCAAGACAAGATATATGTTACTGATATTATGTAACAGGTATGTACATGTATAGAAGATGAAACTCAAAACCCATGTAATCTTAAGAGAGAAATAACACATTACTAAAGATATAAACATAGTGTTATTATTTACTTGCTCCCTATGTGACCTTGGAAAAGTCACTTAACTTTTCTGAGCCTCAGTTTCCTTATCTGTAGAAGAAAGGAATTGGAATAAATAAGCACTTAAGAATCTTCCAGGTCTAAAATCTATGTTCTAACCTGGCATTTTCTACAAAAGAAGTTATTAATATGTACTATTACCAAAAGAGAAGGGAGGGGGTGGCTAGGTGGCACAGTGAATAGAACACTGGCCCTGGAGTCAGGAGGACCTGGGTTCAGATGTGACCTCAGACACTTAACACAAAAGAACTAGCTGTGTGACCCTGGGCAAGTCACTTAACCCCAATTGCCCTACCTTCCCCACTCTAAAAAGCAAAAAAAAACCCCGAAAAACAAAAAACTACAAAAGAGAAGAAAGTCTGGCATAGTAGATAAAATATTAGACTTGGAATCTGAAAGACTTGGGTTGAACTCCAGCTTTTGATATTTCACAGCTGTGTGTCAATGGACGATTCACTTACCCTCTCTGACCTCTACTATAAATGCTAGATGCTTTTCAATCTACCAGAGTGGAAGAGGTTCTCAAACCAATGAAATCTGAGTAATAGTGAATATTAAATGTTTTTCAGCAAAGGGTCCTAAAACACTTTTGCTGACATTGAATTGCAAAGATTTACCTGTTAAATTATGCAGGGTATCCCAAAAGTTTTCATGCAATTATAAGCTTTAAGACTGTTGGGATACCGTGTATTAAATTAAATACACACACACACACACACATATATATATATACTATATATATGTGTGTATATATATATTTAAAGCATCTGCTTATTGTACAGTTCTGGGAAAGTAAAAAAGATAAAAACATATGTGTATATATGCATGTATATATGTATATAAAATCTCTATATACACGTATATATACATGTGTGCACATATACATAAACATGTGTGTGTGTGTGTATATATATATACATATATATATATATATACATATTACAGATGAGTCCACTAAGGTACAGGAGAGGTTAAATGACTTGTCCATGGTCACATAGCTAGTAAGTACCAGAATCAGAATTTGAACCCAGATCTTACTGATTTCAGGCCCAGTATGTTAGCCACTATATCATGCTGCCTCATATAACTCAGTTTGATATTTTTTATTACTTATAAAGATTCATCTACCTCTTTGTTTTATAGAAAGGTATCTGGGATCCTTTCAAGTCAGCAACTGAGCAGGACTAGAATTCATAATTCTTTTTTTTGGCGGGGGGAAGGCAAGGCAATTGGGGTTAAGTGACTTGCCCAAAGTCATACAGCTAGTAAGGTGTCCGAGGATGGGTTTGAACTCAGGACCTCCTGACTCCAGGGCCAGTGCTCTTATTCACTGTGCCACCTAGATGCCCCTAGAATTCATAATTCTTAATTCCTTCCTTTTCCTAATTTCCCTCTGCCTAGCCTGCATATTTGTGGAAATTACTAAACATGTAATCAAAGAGGTTTCTTCCTGTAGTAATAATTGTATTTCTGAGAGAATTTATTAAAAGGGAGAGACATGGTGAGAGGTGAAATGGAAGAAGAGGCTTATCCTCAGAGCTATCTATGGAGTCAGAATAACATTCTGAGCAGGCTTAGAGTCAACTGCTTTGACTGTTCAATATTAAATACTGTTTTGTTATTTCTTGCTCAGAATTCCCCCTGACTCTGGGCATCTTTGTGTCAGTTTTCCCGTCTTCTTAAGTATCTCCTTTGCTTTGGAAAAATACAAATGCTATATAAATACTGTGTGAAACCAGACCCAGATATGCTGTTTGTGTTCACCACGTCCTCTCATTTGCTAATTCTGTCCATTAAAAGTGTCTATGGCAGAAAGCCCAGGATGGAGAGTTATGTGACTTCTAGATTCTCACTTCACTTCAGACACTCAAATCTTTTTTTTTCTCCAAACTTGCCAAAATACCTCAGTTTTTCTCATCTATAAAATAGAGAGAATGATGCTTATTGCTCAGTATTGTGAGTAAGATATAGTAAAATGTTTTAATAAAAAGCAAGTACTTTTAATAATATAGGGCTCTGTTGCCCTATATCAGAAGCTCTTCAAGCATTCTGCCATGGTCAGCTAGGTGGCTCAATGAATAGAGCTGAAATCCAGAGATCAGGAGTTCAAAAAGGGCCTCAGGCACTTAACACTTAACTAGCTGTGTGACCTTGGGCAAGTCACTTAACCCCATTTGCCTTTCCTTCCCCTCTCCAAAAACAAACAAATAAAAAAGCATTCTGCCATTATTAATTATTGATAATGCTCATAAGAGATATGAACGGTATAGTGGAGTCAGGCCTCAGAGTCAAGAAGAACTGGATTCAAAGTCCCTAGATTGACACATAGTGGCTCCAGTAACTGTGAGAAAAATCACTTAATCTCTCAGTGCCCTGGGCCACTCTCTGAGATTGTAAATCAAGAAACCTGCATATCTGCATTGATTGAGAGAGCTTCTTCTCACCTAGAGGTCCCTATACTAATGAAACCACAGATTTAGACAAAAAACCAAAAATCTTTATAAACTGCCATTAAAGCCCTACCTTGCTCCCTTGGTGTGACATGGAGGTGAATTGGGTTTCTTGAAGGCCATCCCCACAGAGTGTGAGCTCTGGTAGGTCCTACCAAACTAGAAAGGCTTCCAGTAAAGGATCCATGACAGGCACTGATTGTTCGAGAACCAGGCCAGCAAAGTTTGGAGAGGTTCGTCTCCAATTTGGCCACAAAGCGATGCATTCTTTGACCACTATGACTCTTTAAAACTGTCTTCTTGTAAAGGGTTTGTGACTTCTCTTGGTAGAGAGAAGAGTATCCTTCCAAATAAAATCATAGATCTGTTAAACTGGTAATCCTTGGGGCAGCTAGGTGGCACAGTGAATAGAGCACTGGCCTGGAGTCAGAAGGACTTGAGTTCAAATGCGGCCTTAGACACAACACAAAACTAGCCATGTGACCTTAAGCAAGTCACTTAACCCCAATTGCCCTACCTTCTTCCCTCTGAAAAACAAGAGAAAAAAAAGAAATTAGTAATCCTGGCAAAACCTAGTGGGGGGGGGGGGAATGAAAGAAATGTTTCTATTGTTACTGAGAGAACAGAGACTCACATTGAAGAAATGATTTGCTTAGATGTGCACTGTTGAAGAGAGAGGGCTCAAGAACAAAAACATCGTTCACCTAACCAACAGCATTATTATTTCATAACCATTAGCATTTTTTCCCCCTTACTGACTAACCCTCTTGATAGAGGCGAGTTGAGGTATTTTGAATGCTGGAGGTTTGGGTGGTGGTAACAATAAGGATTGGCACCCAGGCCCCGAGTCTAATCCCCTTGCCCTTTGCCTCTCCAGCTTCACATTTGCACAGCAAGTATCCTTCCTACAAAGAGGGTTCCTTGGTCATCTCTATCAGCAAACTCCCAGCTGCCCAGTCCCAGTTCTCAGGTGGCTATTCCAGGTAAGGATGGGGTAGAGTAGGATCTTACACTGGCCACTAGGTGGCAAGAGTACTCCAACCGTGCATTAGGCAAAAGCCTTGTCTTTTAACTCATTCTTAACCTTTGTTGCTCTTCAGTTAAACCCAGTGAATTGCAACAGGCTTTTAGCTAGTGTCCTAAGATGCCTTTGGTCTCTTTTTGTTTTCCTTAAAGAATAAGAATACAGAGATTATTCTGGCAGAAGTGCAACCTCCCAGGGACCACATCTAATCCTTTGGGAGCCATTGTTTTCTATAAATATAAATATTAAAAAATTTTAAATGTTGCCTAACAATTGTTTTCATTATTTCAAAACTTGTTTTTCTCCATTACTGACACTTATTGTTCCTATGAGTTTACATATATTACTCAGTTTACATATGAGTTACATAGTTCCTATGTAATTGGAACTGCCTCCTTAGACAGTCTGTTCCATATTTCTGTAAGCTGCTGTAGGGCTGTTCATGAACACCATGACTGTTCATGTGTTATAAAAATACTCATGAAAGATAAAGTATATGTACTTGTGTTTTTATGACCATTGGACTGTACATACTGGTATTCAGCTACTTGGAGCCAAAATAATCTCATTTCTATTGCTGTTAGAACAACAATTTATTCAGCATCTATAGGGATTTTAAAATCTGGGGTCTATGAACTTGTTTTTAAAATATGTATTTTGATAAGAATATTTCAATGTAATTCATCTGTTTTTTAATCTTATGTATTTAATTATGTCAATTTTAAAATATTCTGAGAAGGGGTGATTAGGTATCTTCAGACAGCCAGAGGGGTCTGTGATACAAACAAGATGAAGATCAATTGAACCTCTATCTGTTTGGGGAGAAACAAATTATCTACCCTTAGGTTTATACCCAAGAAGAGAAAATAAGGAAACTGTGAGAAGTCAGCAGGCAGAGCACTGATCTACCACTGGGATTTAAATGCAAGTCACAAAGGGTATCAAGTTTAGCTAATGGTACAGAGTTAGTTTGCCTTGGGGTAAGGAAGCCTTATATTCCCCCAGACCAAGTTCCTGATGATCTAATGTTTGTTAGTTGGATGACAGTTTAATTTTTGTTAGTTGGACCCAAATCCCAGCTATAAATCACGTGTACTTTTCTGTGTGGATTGTTCAAGGAGATCTTCAACTTTATTATCTTCTTGACCTCTTTCTATCTCTAACTGTTACCCCCATTAGTTCTTTCTTCTTTTTCTCCCACCTCTGTAATCTGCCTCATTGATAAGTCAAGAAATGCTGTTGTTTACTTCTGGCCTTAATGTCAGAAACTCAGTCTTCCATTCACTTCAACAAACATTAAAATCCCTACTACAGGTAAGATTCTCTGTTGGATCTGACAAGACATAAAAGTGAAATATCCCTGCCTTTGAGGGGTTTACATTCTAAGAGGGAGAAGGGAATGTTATTACAGGTACACAGAAAATTAAACACCAGACAATTTGAAGAGGGAGAGAACATTTGGTGGGTGGGATGGATTAATGAAAATTTCACTGGAGAAGGAAGATAAGGATTCTGAAGAGCACAGATAAGGAAGGTATACATCTGGTATAAACTCAGGGAGATAGGAAATGGAATACTGAGTTTTGGAAACAACTAGACTACTGTCCAGTTTGGCTAGAACTTAGTATGTGTTAGAGAAGGGTCACTTAAAAATGGTTGAGTTGGAAAGTCATGTTGCTCTAGGTTAAAAGATATTTCACCTTCTAGACCCCTTATTATCATGAAGTGGAAATAATAGTAATACTAACAATAGTTAAGGTTTGCAAAGTACTTTCTACATATTCTCATCTGATCTTCCCAACAGCCCAGTGGGGTGGGTGCTGTCATTACCCCCATTTTACAGATGAGGCAACTGAAGCTGAAGGAATAGGAGGCAGGAAATGGTGTTGATATTTTGTTTTACCCCCATTTAAGAGATTTTCTTCTTTCCTCGAATATGACAAAGTATACAGTCAGGCTCTGGAAAGCATATGTACAAAAAAAACCCCACAATCTTGCAAATCACCCACATAGGGCCCTTTTGGCATCTCCATGACAACAGCTAGGCTATGTTGGTTCCACTGTCCTAGATGCCCTACGGTTTTCTCTTAGTTGGTCACCATATGGTTCTTATGGGATGACACCATACAGATGCTATTGACTAACTCTTTCTCATCTTCTTGCTTTATATTGATAGTTACTACTGGGGCTATGCTTAGAGGCTGGACGAAATCTGCAAAGAATGATGTTAACTGAGAGTACCCACACACACACACTCTAGCTGAATTCTGCCTGGTGGAACCTAAAATAGTGAAAGAAGTTTGAATGGTCTTGGGAGCTTTCTAGAGAGGGATTCTGGGTGATTTTCAGGTCTGTAGAGGACATAATTGTTTTTCTTGGCATCTCAGAAATTTTAAATGATTCAAACCAGGGATGAGACTATTTGCCTGTCTTGTTTCTATTTCTTGTTGCTTCTTTCTCATTTCCTTTTTTTCTTGCTTTTTTTTTTTTGGAGGGCAATTGGGGTTAAGTGACTTGCCCAAAGTCACATGGCTAGTATTTCAAGTGTCTGAGGTTGGATTTGAACTCAGGTCCTCCTGAATCCAGGGCCAGTGCTCTATTCACTGTGCCACCTAGCTGCCCCAAATGTGGGTTACCCTTTTGACAATCTTTTTTTTCATTTCCTTTTTTTCTTAACACTGGCTAGTGAGTCCAAAAAAAGGTTTGAATCCCTTAATTCACACAGGGTTTGTATAGTAATTTGCTGATCTTGGACAAATCTTTATATATATATATATATATATTTTTTTTTTTTTTTCAGCCACAAAGAAATTGGGATAATGCTTCTTAAATTCTCAGAACTGCAATAAAGGAGAGAGAAAGTGTGGAAGGAAAGGAATTCTAGAAGCAGGATAGAGAAAAGTAAAATAATCTGGAACACATATTCCCTTGCTAATTCAACAAATATTTATCCAGCATAGACTATATGTGAGGCATTACTCTCTGTAACTTCCCAATTTTATGCACTGCTCCAGTTCTTAAAAAAAAAATGTCGTACTCTACACAAGTGGTATCAAATTCAAACAGAAAAGGCATCATGAAACCATACATAAGGATCCCTGTAGACAAATTGACTTTAAAAAAACAAACACATGTTAATATTATATTCTATTATATTTTTTATTTATTTTGATAAAAATGTCCTAATTATATCTTAGTCTGGTTAAGGTACTCAGCCCACCATCACTCTAGTGCCCTGTGTTTGACATCTCTGCCCTATACTTTTCATAAAATGATCTATGGGGACACTAGGTGGCACAGTGAATAGAACCCCGGCCCTGGAGTCAGGAGGACCTGAGTTCAAATTCGGCCTCAGACACTTAACACTTACTAGCCATGTGACCTTGGGCAAGTCACTTAACCCCAATTGCCCCTCCCCCCAAAAAGCAAAGAAAAATAAAATGACCTATGAAGCTAATTTCTTAACTCATATTTATCCAAATAAAATTAAGAATCATATTTTTATAACCACACACAAATAACCAATCATATAGTAAAAGAATAGAATACATCACATTTGTTGATTGATAAACTCCTAAGCAATTTTCATTTCTATAAGTTATAAACCAATAGCCATAATAACATTATTAATTTGATACTTATTTTTTGGCAAAAAAAAATCTTTTAAATATGGTCATTGATGATGTTGCTATTTACAATTCTTTTTCCACCATTAATTAAAATCAGCATTTTGTATTAAAAAAAGGCAGAAAACCCCATTCCCATGAAAACAGTACACTAATATAAAGAATAGCAAACTTTATGTGGCTTTGTTTAATCAACTACAGAACCATTTGTCTACCTGTAGCCAAAAGGAAATAAGATTTTTCAATTTCAAATGCTTGATTCAATATACTATCATAAGATAAGACTATTAATTCTTCTTATTCAAATTGGAACAAGATCAGATGTATCATATTTGAACTTGGCAATTTGTTTTCCTTAACCGTGAATATTTAGAAATACCTAGGTTTTAAAATAAAGTGAGAATTGCTTCAGTAAGTTGGTTAAATGATGAACAAGCAGTTCTTTACTTCTGTTTCACTTTCATCGCAGGTATATTTTTATTGAGAAATCTATAAAAACATTATTTGTGAATTAGTTATGCATAACTCTAAAATTTTCATAAATACAATAATTTTATTTTTATTGAGAACCTTACATAATTAATTTACTCAGATTCTTTTAAAAAAAATATCCAATAAATAAGTTCCAGGAGGAAAGTTTTTATTCTATAACATGAATTTGCTTTATATTTCTTATTATCATTAAGAAAAATGTCTCTGTTTTCTTTTAGCTCTAATGCCTTTCAAAGTACTTTGTCATGAGAAAGCCCCAAAATTTTACAATAATATAAGTGAGATTCAAAAAGTACTGTGTGCTGTGTTCCTTTATTATCACACAGTTTTGCAAAGATCCTTTAATTTTAATGAACTGGTTTTTTTTGTAAAGTTGATTTCTCTTGTAACAATTTAAAAAACTATATGTAACAGGCCTGGAACATGTTCAGATTTGTCCTTCCTGGCAAACGGCATGGTGGATTGTGCAGAGTATGTGCAGATGTTCTGTCCCTGGTTCCAGTGGACCATAGGGGGTCTCTGGGACTACTTTTGGCCTGCATGGACTCATTCCCCTGTGGCCTGATTGTAGCAGGAGAACAGGCTGCCATATCTGCTCTAGCCTATAGGACTCCAGTACAATTCTAGAGATGGCAAGGATTGATTATAGTAAGCAATAAGGAAGGACCAAGGCTTTGTCCTCAAGCATTGCTTCTAAGTCTCCTCTTTTTTTCTCAGCTAAAATCCTTGAAAAAGCTGTCTATGCTTGCTTCCTCCATTCCCTTTTCTCTCACGCTCTGCTCAACCCTTTGCTGTCTGGCTTCCAGTCTCAACACTCAACTGAAACTGCTCTCTCCAGTTATCAATTATTTCTTCATTGTCACATTTAATAGCCTTTTTTCAGTTCTCAGTCTATCACTCAGATTTGACATTCTAACCACACTTCTCCCGTGTAATCTGTCTCCTACCTGACCCCTTTGCTGGCTCATCATCCAAATCACATCCTCCAAATTTGAATTTTCCCCAAAGTTCTGCCCAGTGCTTTCTTGTCCTCTCCCTCTGTACTCCCCTGTTTGATGACCTCAGCTCCCATGAGTGAGTGACATATGTAACTATATGTAACACAGTCAGGCACATATGTAGGGAACATGTGGGGAATATGTAAGGAACATGAAGGGCACCTTGAAACTGCTCATCCAAAGAGTCCTTTTCTCCCTTCATGGAATCCCCATCAGTTCATCACTTCTGGGTGTCCTGTGGGCAAGTTCCTCCCTAGCTCAGCTATACCGAGTCCCCATCAGATGCTGCTGCTGCTGCTGCTGCTCTCCCCGGCTACGGGGAACTCTGCTACCAACTTCGTTGCCAGGGAGACCTCTGATGGATTCAATGAACATTTCTCAAGTTTCCCGGACATCCCCTCTTAGTATACTTATTCACCTAAGATGAGGAAAGAATAGACATAAAAAGAAAGTTGGGTGACGTGCTCAGAGACACATTGTAGCCTGGTGGGGGAATACAACTTGCCACTCCCCTACCAGTCAGTTTAAAGCAGCCTCAATAAGTGCCAAGAAGGAAACCAGAAAAAAGACTGGGGGAGGTTGATCACCTCTTTGTATGCAAACTTAGTTCTGGCTTACTGCCTCCTGAGTCATCAGTCCTCACCTCAGCCAATCAGGAGACTCTTCATTATCCTGTAGTACCAGACCCTCAGTCACTCATGGCCAGACACGAACTCACCTAGACTCCACGTGTGTTGGATTGGAACCAGGCAGGAAGTATTGAACATGTTTCATATAAGCTACCAAGAAAGGCAAAACAAAGCATATTCTAAGCACTGGGCTAGCATTGGCCGATCTCCCCATTAAACTTAAAATGTATCCACATTGCATGAGCAACCAAATTTTTGACTTGCTTGTAGACAGACCTGCTTTTCATCTTGCTACCAATTGAACTTCAGTAGTGCAGTAGATTTTTTTCTAAAAATGTATTAGTTATATTATAAACTTTTTATATATGTATACACATATACGTATATGAAAATTGTCAGTTATCATTTTTTAATATGGTACAGTCAAAAACTTTTCAAAGTAACAATTCTTTAACATCAGTTTCAGCCATATATTTTTACAAATGTAATCAATCAAATGAGCATCTTTAACTACATCTGTTGTTTCATTCATTTTGAATGCAAATAGGAAGATTTAGTTTCTCAACTGATGTGAGGATTTCAGATATTTATTTTGTCATCTCCAAGTAATATCATTTGAAGCTGCTTTGCATTTGATTTACCAAACATCATTTCTGTTATATCAATTACTGTAGGCATCACTATTTCCTATAGAAGAATTTAATACTCAGGAATTCTATAAGTAAAATTATATGATGCAAACAATCTTTTTGACATCATGGACTTTTAAAAAATTTAGTTTTGCTTATAAAAACCATTTAATTTTCTTTGGATAAATTCTCCTTTGTTGCCAATTTATTCTGCATAAACACTTTCAATATTAGGCAATTAGATTTTGTGTTATCTAGTTGTCTGATTAGATAGAAAATTAGGCTTTTAGGGGCAGCTAGGTGGCACAGTGAATGGAGCACCCCATCTGGAGTCAGGAGGACCTGAGTTCAAATTTGGCCTCAGACACTTAACACACACACACAAAAACCTAGCTGTGTGACCTTGGGCAAGTCATTTAACCCCAATTGCCCTACCTTCCCCCCTCCAAAATAGAAAAAAAAGAAAATTAGGCTTGTATTTAGTATTTCTGTATTTCTCCTCTTGAACTATTTCTGTAATTTCCATATTAATTTTAGCTGGGTTTTCTCTTTAAATTGATTATGTATCTAACTATCAAAAATATACACTATTTCCACTTTAAAAATTAGACAATAAAAAATTTAAGACTACATTTTAATTTAGCTTGATGAAAATGTCAAATAGTAACTCCTACAGTTCTTTAGTTATTTCACTTTTTTTTCTAAAGCTGCAGTTATGGGGGTGAGGGCATGGAAATTAGCTTATATTACAATTTACCAAAATGAATGAAGTTGAAAGATAGATCTATTGGTACTTTCAACTTTCACACAAAGATTATTTAATTGAAACATACATACATTATATTCAAATGCAATTATCTGTGATAAATCCTGCTTGATAACAGTCCAACTCAAATTGGTCTTCATTTCTACATACCATATAAGTAATCTCTGCTGTAGTGTATTCACTATGACTTAATTCATCCTGTTAGTTTTGCTTTTGTTGACTTTTATTTGATGTTTGTTTTCATTGAAAAAGTAGATACATAATGAGGAGGTTTGGGTTCTGGGAGCCCCCTGGATCTCTCCTTGAGTCCTAGAGGTATAGGCTCTGGGAACCTCCCTTAGACTCTTGATTAAATTGTCTCATTTGAGGAGGCATTTGCATGAGGCAATAAGTCTTACATTGTGGCTGAGCCCAAGCCTCAGTTACTAGATTTCCCACCCTCAATTATTAGACTTCCCAATCAAAGTGACTATACACCCTTGAACTGGTCTAGCCCATCATTGTTTGTGGTCTCCAGGTAGCCTCCAGCAATTTCCCACCCTTAATCACTCATTGACCTCATTAACTCCCCCAGAAGACCCTCCCCAAACTCCTCCTCTAGACCATCCCTAGATTCCTCCCACAACCTTCTGTATATAAGACCTCCATGGTCTTATATACACCCACATGGTATGAAATCGCCATAGAATATTGAGCCATAGAATGGGGAAAGTGCCATAGAATAGTAAGAGCACTACAGAATGACCTAGCACAGACTTACTCTGTGTCTAATGCAAGGGAACTTTTAATAAATTTTAACTTTTATGTGGCTGAGAAGACTTGAGTCGAATTCATTCGGCAGGGCTGGGTGTCTTGGTATTTTGGGGTCTCCAGAGCAACCTTAACCTTCTTTATGGGTAACCTCTTCACATAATAGCTATTGACTACTTATTTTGTCAATTGCTTTGTGTTCCCTCTTCAGAGGATCAATAGGAACATGCTCCACAGTTTGTAGAACTTTTCTATTAGGAATAAAACAATATACAAATTCTAGTTCCTGGCTTCTGGGATCTTAAAATTCTAGTAGGGGAGATAAGAGCCTAGAAGGTCTCTTCTAAGGCCTCTAGGTAGCTCTGTGAATAGAATAGATTCAGGAAGATTGATCTTGAGTTCAAATCTTAACTCAGACTAGCTGTGTGACCCTGGGCAAGTCACTTAATCCTGTTTGCCTCAGATTCCTCATCTGTAAAATGAATGGGAGAAGGAAAAGACAAATCATTTCACTATTTTTGCCAAGAAAATCTCAAATGAGGTTTTGAAGATTGAACAACAATAACAAAAATGCTCTTAATAGATGTAGGAAGGGTGGACATTCCAGGAAGAGGGAATAGCAAAGGCAAAAACCCTGAAGTAGGAAAATACATTGTTTAGGGAGTGGCAAATAGTTTAGATTTCCTAGAGGGTAAAGTTTGCCATAAACCAATCTGAGATAATGCTGGAAATTTAGATTAGGGCCAGATTACAAAAGGTCTTGAATGCTAGTGATTCTGATTATATCTAGTTAGAAATGGAAAACCATTGAAAGTGAAGTCTGGGGTGACTAGGTGGCACAGTGAATAGAGAGCACCAGCCCTGGAGTCAGGGGGACCTGAGTTCAAATATGGCCTCAGACACTTAACACAAAACTAGCTGTGTGACCTTGGGCAAGTCACTTAACCCCAATTGCCCAGCAAAAAAAAAAGATCCATGGGTGGCCAGGTGGCGCAGTGAGTAAGAGTACCAGCCCCAGAGTTGGGATGACCTGGGATCGAATCCGGGCTCAGATACTTAGCACCACACCCAGAAATAAGTTACTTAACCCCAATTGCTTTAAAAAAAAAAGAAAGAAAGTGAAGTCTGGTTCTGGGAATACTGACCTAAGTAGAAAGAAAAATTATCCCGGCCCTCTAGGAGAATAATGAAGACCTAAGTGTCCAGGGCATCCTCCTTAAAATGAAGGTTCTGGGAGAAACTAGCCAATTAGTGGAAGAGGTGATGCTGGGGATAGTTGTTGTTTAGTTGTTTTCAATTGTTTCCCACTCCTTATGATCTTCTTGGCAAAGATACTGGAGTGGTTTGCCATTTCCTTCTCCAGTCCATTTTACAGATGAGGAAACTGAGGCAAGCAGGGTTAAGTGACTTAACTAGGGTCACCTAACTAGTCAAGTGTCTGAGTCCAGATTTGAACCCAAGCAGATGAGTCTTCCTGAGGTCATGCTTAGTGCTCTATTCACTGCCCCACCTACCTGCCCCAAAAGGGCCCTTAAAGGTCATCTAATCCAATCCCCTCATTTTACACTTGGGGAAACTCCAGGGTCACACAGTTAGTGGATTGTAGAGCTGGCATTCAAAACCTAGGCTTCTGATTCTAGAGCCAGTGCCTTTTGAGTTGGTTTTACTGTCCTGTGCCTTGGAGTGTCCTGGTCAGTTTGGAGCAATACACTTTGTTAAGGGTGTTGTTAAAGAGTCCAGAGGAAGATGATGAAGATGGTGAAGAGCCTAGAAACCATGGTGGCGAAGGATTTGGGGGGCTGTTCAGCCTGTGTCTGCCTTGCTTCTGGGAATAGAAAGAAAAACAAAAGACAGTCACCCCCCAGAGCCTTCAGAGACGTGAGACCCACAGGACAAATAGAAGATAGCCAATGGAGGGAAGACACTCGGCTCAAGAAAAAGTGAGAAAGGCTACGGAATGCGCGGCTTTGCTAGCCCCGCTAGCTCAGCGGAAAGGCATTTACATCACAACTTCTAAAACCTTAATTCTAATTTTCCCTTTTTCTCAATTAGAGGAGCCTGAATTTTCTGTTTCTTCCAAATAGTAACTCTAATGCAGGGACCATGCTAATTCAGTTTCTCTCACCTGAGCTGTTGTAACCAGATCCTAATTGGTCTCTTCGCTTCAAACCATCTTTTCTCATCCATCCTCAAAGTGATCGCCAAAATGATTTTCCTAAAGTAACCAATATCACATACACACTCCCCACCAGGTAAATTGCAGTGGTGGCTTTCAGGCATGTTAAATCCTCCCCTAAAGCAATTTTCACTAGACTCTACTGTTCCCTAAAGCTGTGGTCCTATATTTCTCCTTTTTTCGGCCAAATTCCTCAAAACGCTTGTTTACATTCATTGCTTCTACTCCCATTACTCCTTACCCCTTTGCAGTCTGGCTTCCAGCCTCATTACTCAACTGAAAATACTTTCTATAAACTTACCAGTATCCACTTAATTACCAGATCTGAGAATTCCCTCCCTCCCCTCCTTTCCTTATACTTCTTGACCTATTTGCTGGATTTGACACTATTGACCAAATTCTTCTCTAGCATACTCTCTTTTTTCTCTTTCATTACACTACTCTGTCCCCATTCTCCTACCTGATTAATGTCTCCTTATGTTGAGCACAACCCCACCTTCCATTCCCTTAATTGATCTGTAAGCAACAACTCCACCTTCCCTTCCCTTCCATTGATTTGTAAGCAGGCATTTATTACCCTTCCCTCTCCTAATTGATCCACGGGTGGGGGTTTCAGCCTAGGGTAAAATCCCTGCTCCATTCTTCCTGGTCCCCTGCCCCACCCCCCACCGGGTGTTCCCCATCTCCACCCATTCTAGGTTCCCTGTACCTCAGCCTAGGAAAAAAAGTGTGGGAAAATTCAAATATACACTGACCAATCACTGATTGTAGTTTCAGCTTACCTAACCTGACTATTGTAATTTCTTTAAAAACCAGTATATTGTTCATGCCAATTGACTGTCTGATTTGGGTATGTGACCCCGACAGTCCCGTGGTATTAAAATCCACTTCCAGTTTTAATCTCGGAGATCTTCTGTCTCGATCCATTATGCCCAACACTTATCCAGTTCCTGCCCCTTATGTGTCTGTGTTCACCAAGGCTCTATCTTAAGACCCCTACTCTTCTCGGGTCATTATCATCCATATACTGAAGACTCCCAGATCTATAGATCCAGCTCCAGTCCCTCCCTTTGATCTCCAAGCCTTCATCACCAGTCACCTAGTGTATATATCCAGCTGGCCAGAGAGATCTCAAATTCACCATGTTTAGAACAGAAGTCATTATATTCCCCAGTACCCCAAATTGCTAGACATTATCCTAAAACTGCAAAGAAAAGCAAAAAAGGACAAAAATATTACTATTTAATATAGTAAAAAAAATCCGTAACCCCCTTTATTTATCATAGTCAAAAGGTAACAGTCATCCTCCATGTCCAGTGAAATGAATACTTGAATACTGCAATACCAACTGATAATAAAAATGAAGAATACAAAGAAACAAGGGTATATCTAGACAAAGTGATGCAATCAGCTGACTTGAATAGCATACACTTGACTACACCAGTATATGTAAAAACACAGCCAAAGGTAATGGAGCTTCAGATGAACTTGGAAGAACACATAAAGCAAATACTTTTTTTTTTGGTTTGTTTATTTGGCTGGTTTAACTTGTTAAAATGTGCTATACAACAGTAAAAGTTTTTGGTATGATCCTATTCCTTTTTTATATATTTATTTTACTCTTTATTGATATCTCTTAAATTAATAAGTTTTTTGAAACGCAATAACAGAATTTGTAAGTAAAAATAGAATTTAAGTAAAATGTCAAAATAATAATAGAATTCAATCTGTAGTGTAATCATAGAATTTGATATTTGTAATTTCTTGAATTTCTTGGATGCCCATGGTTTAATTGAAGATGATCTGGACAGACTTGCTGTTGTGCCAGCTTATAAAACCATCTTTGTATTCCTCTACCCTCAAAGTATGACCTATAGACTCAGGTGGCTTGTGATTTAGGATTCTTTAACTCAGATGAGTAGCACCTGAATGGTATCCACTATGTTTACGTAATATCAGGGAGGCGTCTCAGAGACATTTTGTCTCCTGTTTCAGTGGAAAAAGAGACTGACTTGAAAATAATTCAGTTCCATTCAATAACAATTTATTAAATGCATACTATGGGCCAGGCACTTGGCTAAGGGCTGGGGATACAAATAAGAAAAAGAAAGACAGTCCCCTGCCCCCAGTGAGCTTACAGTCTAATGAGGGAAGACAACATACAAAAGAAAGCTGGAATGGGATGTAGGGACATAGTATTACTGTTTGACTGTTGCCTGTAGTTTAGAGTTCTTACTACATGCAATGAACATATGTACTTACTTCTCTGTAGAAAAAATAGTCCATAGACAAGGGGCCCAAAATGGAGTGTCACATAGGAATGTCTCTGCTAACTAATTTTTTCCTTTTACAAGCTCCTGACATGGCCATTAGAGACTTCAGCAGTAGCCTTCCAAGTCCTGTGGGATCTCAGCATGAATGGAATCTCCTGGCAAGCTGGTTAGTATTGGATGTGTATGTGTATTTCATACATGAAAGATCTGTCAGCCGCAAGCACAGTGATTAACGTACACAACCCGATTCAGATTCGTTAGTTCAGTCTAACAAAAGGTCTGGTACATGCCATGGTCTGTGCTAGGATTAAGGATACAAAGACAAAAGTGACAATTCATGCCTTCAGAAAGCTTGCTTTCTCTTTGGAAAAAAAAAACACACTCATTTAAGGACATACAAAAGACATCTAAAGTAAAGGCAAGGTGATTTCACAACAGGGGAGACACTAAAGGCCAGGGGCTCCAGAAAAGGCCTCCCAGACGAGGTGGCAGGTGGCACTTCAGCTGAGCCTGGAAGAAAGATCCTCAGGATTTTAAGAGCTGAGGAGGGAGTCCATTCCTGGCGTGGGGGTAGTGTCTTGTACCAAGGCACGTGTCTGTGCAGAACAAGGAGGATCTCTGGTTTGGCTGGGTGGCATAGTGTATATAAGACCGTCAGATGCTGAAGGGCTTCAAATGCTGAACAGGGGATTTTGTATTTGATCCTAGGGGCAGTAGAGGGCCACTAGAGCTATTTGTAAGCAGGGTGAGTGACATGGTTGGGCTTTTGTTTTAGGACTATTATTTTGGCAACTGTGAGAGGGATGGATTGAAGAGGGGAGAAACCTAGAAGGCAGGTAGGAGGCAAAATGGACAAGAGTGCTGGGCTTGGAGATGGGAAGAGCTCAAGTTCAAAGTCAGCCTCAGGTACCTATCAGGTATATGACCTTGGGCAAGTCACTTAATCTCTTTTTGCCTCAATTTGTGATAAAAATAGCACAGACTTCCTAGGGTTGTTGTGAGGATGAAATCAGACAAAGCTCTTAGCACATTTACTAGCATGCTATAGGCACCATATAAATACTAGTCATTATTACTAAGGGAGGGAGACTAATTAAGAGGCTGCTGCAATAATCCAGGCAAGGGGTGATGAGGCCTGATCTAAGGTGGTGGCAACTTGAGAGGAGATATACAGGATAAAAGAGGTTGGGAGAGAGAAATTATTTTTGACTTTAGCTTTTTTTGTAGTGAAAATCTGGTTTGATTGCCTTGCAGCTCAATGTGGATGCTAATTAGTATAGTTAGTCTGGATGCCAAAGGTTTCTGATCTCTCCAAATTTGTTCCCTGAAGCTTGAATATAGATTGAAATGAACCTTTAGGGCTTTGAATCTACAGGTGTGGAAAAACTTTATTGCATTACTATGCTTCATTTCAAGTTCTTCCTTTAATAGCAGGAGGGCAGCAGAGGACCCTTGCTCAAGTGAGTCATCCTCCTCACCCTCCACCCCTACCCCCCATCCACAAGATGAAATTACAGGATGTTAGGGGCTATAAAAGAGACTATGCAGTGTAAGGGCTTGCCCTTTGTAGATTTTGAATGGTTGGATTTGCAGGTTGCAAGGGTGTGCCCCTTTCTTGGACTTCTGTAGAATAGGGTTACATATGAAAGGCTTAGGAAACTCAGCTGACTTTGGGCTGAGACTATGGGCCTTTCCCCTTTTTTCAAACCTCCTCTTGGACTTAAGCAGAGGGGAGAGACTGAGCAATTAAAAATCTTGGAGGCTGCCAGGCTGGCATTGGCACTGGGGAGATGTTCTGGGCCAGATGCCCACTGATCCCAAGTACAGGATTTGTGGAGATTGATTCAACAAGGCAAATGGCAAAAACAAAATAACCTCTTTTTTTAGACCACAACAATAGGAATATGTCTTGTAGATACCTAATAAGGATACACAGGACTCCATCAGGTCCAAAGACCATAGGTTCCTCCATACCTATGACTGGCATTGAGGAGGTGCTAGCCTACAGAGCCGACCCCTTTAGTGAGGTGGTAGTCACTGAGGGTGGGAGCCAGTTCTTCAAGGAAGTCAGTCCATTTGGCAAAGCCAGGAACCATCAAACAAAGCTGGTTTTTGAGAGTTCCATTCTAGTGCTTAGTAAAGTCTGTTGCCTGATGGCGATAGAACAAATGAAAAGACCCTGTGATTTGGCCTAATCCTGCATATCCCTGAATGTGAAATGGTTCCCCTGAGCAGAAGAAATAGAGGTAGAACAGATGTAAGGGTGGCTGGTCAATGCAGTTACAGTTGCAAATGCATGCCAGTTATATATGGCAGTGCTGTTTATTCCTGAGATCAATGACCAAAGTGGAAATGACAACTATTTGGCAAAAGTCATTTGTTTGTCCTGGGCCAATCAAGTCCTAAGGAACATAGAATCATTGTGATGGAGGGAAGGATGGGAAAACTAGAAATCTGGATGATCCAGGGTGGTGGCTGACACTTCATCATTGGATAAAGGAATAAGACAGTCCCAAGTCCACCAGGGCAGGGCAGCTCTACCCCAAATGACTGAAATAGAGGTGTATTTAGTTAGGAATGGCAGTGACATGGGTGCTGATTTCCGTAGCATTTTTTCTATTCAACTAAAGAAGTATTCAAGTGTTGGTGAATGCTGATGTGTCCCACTTGAATGTGTAAGGGGGTTGCATCAGCAAAATTTTGCCATTAGTTTTGCCCTAATAGGAAGGTCTTCTTTGATAGTCTAGCCATTGATTTTCTAGGCTTCTAACCACTTGGCAAAACTCATAGACTATGTCATTGATAAATTGCTCCCTCTCCTCCCATAGGGCAGTGTTACAGGCTATCTAGGCAGCCCAAAGCTAACCCCACTGAGAGCCTAGATACCTTACCCATCAGGGAATCACTGGTCTTAACCGCTGCTCCCATGTCAGGTTCCATATCAGGGACCTTGGAGGCTATCAGAGTGATCACCCTGTTCAGGTCTCAGTAGACCATTGTAAGATGTGATTTCCTATTTGCCTTTCACATTGGCCACCCTGAATTGTTTTAAGGGGATTTGGCACAGCAGAGAACCCCGACCTCTGCCACACCTGCTATGAGGGAAGAAATTTCAGCAATACTCCTGACAATATGATACTGATCAATGTTAAAGATTTGGGATAGTTTGTAAAAAAAAGTTCCAGTGAATTTTCACTGTTTTAATAGACCTGGCTGATGGAACAATAGCCCACAATGGGACCACTTTACATGAACCCTACAAATCCATCACCACACACATTCAGGCTAATTTATAACTGTAACAGGAGCAAGTACTATATAGGTTGTACTTCCACATACATCGAGAAGACAGACTTTCATCTCCCATGTAATGGTTCCCCTAAAATAAAACCTCTCATCCCCAGAGGGTTTCATGTCTGACCCACACAGGGTCCCCAGGGGCAATAGACACTTGATTTCCTCAGTACAGCAGGCTGGTCAAGATCTGAACCCTGCCTTCCATTTAGTAAACCAGCACTTGAGTACAGGGTCAGGGTCTCCACCCACTTTGGTCTGATAAGAACCAGTCATGTTTGGGGAGCTTGGCCCCATATGTAATAGTCTTTGAATTCCGTAAGGTCAAGGCACAAGTGAGTCAGTAGAGGCCAAGGAGGCACCCAAACCTTTTACTTCTTTTTCTTCCTGTATTTCCTTGTTAGGTGTTTTGTTCACAGCTCTTGCCTACTTGATCTATCATGCCATACATGACATCATGTAATATTGCTAATGAAGTTATAGTTAAGGATTTACAGACATCCATCTGACTCCCACTGCTCACTTATCATTGGCCTTCTACTGTTAAGTTCACTATCTTTTCTTTCTTTTTAATTTTCAGCATTTACTTTTATAAGATTTTGAGTTCTAAATCGCCCCCACCCTTCCTCTCCCCCCAGTTCACTATCTTTTCAAAGGAAGGATACAGAAATTGATGCCCTCATGGAGCTTTTAATCCTAGAGACACAACTGTTACACACAGGAAAATAATTATAAAACAAAGTACACATTGTTGCTGAAATAAAGTGCAAATAAAGTACTCTGTGAAGTCAAGGGGGAAAGTTATTACTTGAATTTTGAAAGGCTTCTTGGAGTAGGTATTTTAATGAATCTTTACAGAATGGGTAGGAATTTAGCAGCAAAGAGCTTACTACTAGGTGTTGGGAATAGTGTGAACATCGACAATAAAGCAGTAAAGCAAAGGTCATTGCTGGGGGATCATAGTAACGCACTTTGGCTACAGCAGAGATTACGTGGAGAAAAGTAGTCTGAGAAAATGTTGATAAATTAGGGTAGAACCAAATTGTGAAGGGCTTTGGATGGCTAGAGATTTTGGAAAGTGGAGATGAGGAGGAAACATTCTGGGCATGGGTAGCGTCCCATGTTAAGGGATTTAAATTTTGCTTAGTAGGCAACAAGGCACCATTTTGAGTTGAGGAATGATATGATCAGGTACATCCAAGAAGAAGATAAACCTGGTAGTAGTATGGAGGTTGGCTGGAAAGAGAAGGGAGGCTTTGAAGGAAGCTATTAAAATGGTCCCAACAGATGGCGTTCAGGGTCTATGTGAGGTCTGTGATATGGCAGTATTAGAATCCACAGTTCTGGGATGGCTAGGTGGCTCAGTGAGTAGAGCACTGGCCCTGGAGTCAGGAGGACCTCAGTTCAAATCCAGCCTCACACACTTAACACAAAAAAAAAATTAGCTGTGTGACCTTGGGCAAGTCACTTAACCCCAATTGCCTTACCTTGCCCCTCCAAAAAAAAAAGAATCCACAGAACTTTGCAACTGAATTGATATAAAGGAAGAGGGAAAGATAGGGAAAAGTCACATACCATAAAGGTTTTGAACACCAGAGACTGGCTGGTCAGAAGAAAAAATCAAGTTTTAGTTTAAGTTTAGTATAAATTTGGTTTTGGACAAATGTGTTTCAATTGCTTGTGGGGAATTTAGGTAAAGACGCCCTGTTAATTTTAGGAGGATCCTGGGGCTTGGATCAAGGTTGTAGTTATTGACTTGGTATCTATTTGTTTAAAATGTAATAGTTGAAACTGTAGAGGAGAAGGAGATTGAAGAGGGGGAGTATAGAAAGAAAAGAGAAAGAGGCCTAGGATGTGGCAATTAGAGCAGGGATTTATCTAAATTTTGCTGTCTACTTCAACTGCATGCCTATTTCTATGCTTAATGACTATTGAATTACATAGAAGAATTTGGTGATTAGAAGATTTTGTGATTAGGGAGTTCTCTGACCTTTAGAGTGAGCAGTTTCATTCAAAGTTGAAGTAGGTGAGTAGGTGGTGACCTTGTTGAGGCAGCTTTTTAAATAAGAAGGATGGAACACTGGTTGGTCAGCATGGAAGGGTCAAAGGAAAGTGGTACTGGGGAGACCCGAATTGGCATTTAGGCATTTAGCCAGTGGAAGTACTGAGGTCAGGGAACCATAAAATGTTGAAGTACAGGGTTTAGGGGTGCGCAAGACCCCAAAATACCAACACTCTGGGTCCTGCCAAATGAATTTGACTCAAGTCTTCTCTCAGCCAAAGAAAAGCAAAGTTTTAGCCATAATGGGTACACTCTTAAGGAGCCTCGATTATCTGTGATGCTTGCATTGGACAAGCAGGCCAGAATAATCTGACACAGAGTGAGTCTGTGCTAGAAAATTCTCAGCTCGTTCATGGAGGCAAGATGGAGCTTATATACAGAAAGGTTGTAGGAGGAATCTAAGGATGGTCTAGGAAGAGTTTGGGGAGGGTCTTCAGGAGGAGTCAAATGAGGTCAGACTCCAGTAATGAGAGAAGGGTAGGAAGTAGCTGGAGGCCACCTGGAGATGACAAACAAAGGAGGGGTTTAGTTTAAGGGTAACAGATTTGGGCATAGATATTTTGGGAGGATCAAGGGTGGGGGCTAGCTGGACAATGGAGGGCTGGCTAGTAAGAATAAGAGATTTGGGCCCAGGGCATCTAGGTGGCACAGTGAATAGAGCACCTGCCTTGGAGTCAGGAGGGCCTGAGTTCAAATACGACCTAGCCATGTGACTTTGGGCAAGTCACTTAACCCCAATTGCACTCCAAAAAAAAAAAGAGATTTGGGCCAAGCTATAATGAAAGGCTTATGGCCTCGGGCAAATGCCTCATCAAATGGGAAGATTCAAGGAGAGTTCAAAGGGGTTCCCAGAGCCTATACCTCATCAGAAGGGGAATTTCTCTCCTGTGAGAGGCAGCAGAGCATAATGAGAAGAGCTCTGGACATGGTGTCATCAGGGAATCAGAGGATGGAAGGGACCTCAGAAGCTATGAGTTCAAACTCTCAACCCCCATTTTATGGATGGATGAGGAAAACTAGGGAGATTAAGTAACTTGCCTCAAGTTTATAGAATCACCAAGTTCTGAGGCAAGATTTGAACCCAGGTCCTTTCTGACAACTGTAGCATGTTGTAGGCATGATAGCATAGTGAAAAGAGCGCTGGGTTTAGTGTTATGGGACTGAGGCTCAGAAGCCTCCCTGATGATGGTTCATTGTATAACTTTGAGCAAATCATTGCCTTTTCTTGGCTTCACTTTCCTTTTCTCTCAAATGAGAGAGTTGCATTAGACACCCTCTGAGGGTCTCTTTTCCTTTCTACTGCTCAGTCTGTGACTCAGTGATCTTCCTTATGCTTTTTACTTCACATGGCTGTGAGGAAAACATTTGTAAAATTGAAAGCACTTTATATATTCCATTCATGTTTGATGATGTATGAAAGAGATGGAATGATGCAAGACTAAGGTCCTGCTTATGGAGGCAATAGGGAGCCAGCATGGTTAGCCTTAGCAAGACGTGAGTGTGGGGGGGGGTGATTGGAGAAGAGTTAAGTACCTGTTGGATGGCCTCAGGTCTGCTCAGGAAATTAGAAGGCTAAGTTATTTGCTGCAAATGTGAGTGGGAGAAATGATATTGAGGAATTGAAGGAACATTTGAAGTTATCTCTGCCCAGAAAGAGGTAGGAAGTCAATGAGTGTAGAATTACTGAAAAGGACTGAGAACCAGGCAGAGATTATGTACCATAAATTATTTCCCCCTCTAGTCTCTCCTCTTTGGGGAAGGTAACTGTATTGGGGCAGTGGTCTGACAAGTAAAATATTCCAGTTTTCTCATTTTCCCTCCCCCACTAGTCTGTCCTGTTCACTTTTGACTAGCAACAATCCCTGCATTCTCTCTGTTCATAACCCTTGCCCTCACAGCCCACACTGCCCTTTTCTGTCTGGCTGCAATCTCCTTTGCAGCATGCCTGCCCTTTTAAAGAACATAGAAGTTTCTTTTCTCCTTTGCTTATTTGCATTATCTTATGACTTTCCTCCAGCAGGATTAGAAGTAGCATCTTGCCTTTGCCTTTTCCATCAGTGACACAGTTGTTACTGGGTTTGTTTGTTTTTTTCTCTTAGCAGGGGAGAAAGTGTAAGCCTTTTATATTATTAGAAGACTTTGGCTCTATAGTTTTAGAAGATTGTAAATTACCATTTTCTGGCATTTAATTATAACAAGAACTTGTCTTTATAGAGTACTTTAAAGTTTGCAAAGCATTTTATACGTGATCTCATTTGAGCATTGGGAAAACCCTGTGAATTTGGTGCTATCATTATCCCCATGGTACAGTTGAAAAAAATTTAGGCTCAGAGACCTAAGTAATTCACATAGGGTCAATCAATCACTTAACAAACATTTATGTGTTCTATGCTAGGTGCTGGGGATACAAGAACAAAAGTGAAACAACCCTTGCCCTCTTGGAGTTTAGAAAGAGATACTGTGTGTGTGTGAGAGAGAGAGAAACAGAGACAGAGAGAGAGAGAGTTACAACCCAGGGCATTCTCACTAGGAGTTCTGGATTTGGTCTCAGATGGACTTATATTCACATGGTTTCTGATCTCAAATAGGGGAATTGGGTTTTTCTCTCTCTCTAGCTCTTTGACCTGCTAACTCTGGGAAAATCTCTAAAAAAAAGTTTAGGTGTGATTCATAACTAGGGTCTCAGCAAAATGTAACTAACAGGGTCCTTTTAAAAATGCTCTAAATCACTATTGATTAGAGAAATGCAAATCAAAACAACTCTGAGGTACCACATCTCACCAGTCAGATTGGCTAAGATGACAAAACAGGAAAATGACAAATGCTGGAGAGGATGTGGACAAATTGGAACATTAATGCATTGCTGGTGGAGTTGTGAACTGATCCAACCTTTCTGGAAAGCAATCTGGAATTATGCCCAAAAGGCTATAAATAATTTCATACCTTTTGACCCAGCAATACCATTTCTAGGGTTGTATCCCAATGAGATCATAGAAGTGGGAAAAAGACCCATATGTACAAAAATATTTATAGCAGCTCTTTTTGTGGTAGCAAAGAATTGGAAATTAAGGGGGTGCCCATCAATTGGGGAATGGCTGAACAAGTTGTGGTATATGCATGTTATGGAATACTATTGTGCAATAAGAAACAAGGAGCAGATGGACTTCATATTTACCTGGAGAGGCCTATACCAACTGATGCTGAGTGAGAAGAGTAGAGCCAGGAGGAATTTGTACACAATTACAGACACAACGTATGTGTGATGACCAACTTTGATAAACTGGACTCTTCTCAGCAATCCAGAGTCATAAGTCAATCCCAAAAGACTCATGATGGAGAGAGATGTTTACATCCAGAGAAAGAACTGAGATTGAAGCAAACTACCTGCCCTTTTCCGTTTCCTTGTTTGGTTTTGTCTCCTCTTTCCCATTCTTCATTCCATCTGTTACAATCCTTCTTTATAACCTGACTAATGCCTAATGTGAAAGTATTTGCAGATATGCTGCCATGGGAGGGAAGGGGAGAGGGAGAGAAAATTTGAAACTCAAGGAATTGTGGTAATGAATCTTGTAAACTAAAAGTAAACAAATTAGTAAAGGCCAAAAAAAAGAAAAAAGTATTCAGTATATAATGTAAGTGTCAGGTATAAAATAAGTATTTCCTTCGCTAGAGAAAGCGCTTAAGATCCAGAAGATTCGTAAGTGTTCACTAACATGTATAGAAAAGGATAACACATTTATTACAGTCTTTGTAGGGGTAAAGAAACCTGGGGGGGGGGCTTCTAAATAGATATTTTGCATTAATATTCACTTTATACTTAGGCTGTCCAAGAAACTCCTAGGTTTATTTCTCATGATAAGACAGAGCATGACTTTATTCAGTCCTTTAGCTGAAGGCTCCTCATGATGGTCTGCTCTGGAAGCATGCTCCTATAGAAATCCCCTCCCGCAGCAAAACTGGAACCTGACTCAACAAGGTTAGGGTTGAATTTCTTTGGATGGCTGGTTGCTGACCTGTGTTCAGGGAAGGAAACATAGCAGAAGGCAGTGAGGGATCCCAAGCCCACGTAGGCAAGCTGCAGGTTGATCAAGATTGACGTGTGCACCTCAAGCAAGTTGCCATTTCCTGGGGAGCAGATAGAGTGAGGAAAGAGAAATCCCCTTCCCTTGGGACAAAGCCCAAAGGAGAGAAAGCCTTGGAAAACAAACTGCGAAGAGAAGGGCCAGGTGAAAAAGAGAGAGGTAGAATCATTTTTACTGGTCTTAAAGAGCAGTAAGGAGGGGAGATTCTTACACAAGACTCTGTTCCCCATCAAGCTCAGTCACCCAGTTTTTATGCAATCCCCTCAGTCCAATGGGCTAGTCTGCACTCGCATGATCATTCCAGCAAAATGCACGTCCCTCAGCAAAGAGTCAGAGAAAATGGGTAGTTCCATGGGAGGTGTTTCTTTCTGTCAAAGCTCCATGTTTTATAATTTTATCAAGATGATTAAGGATATTTAATTAATCAGGGGCTCCCTGATCAACCTCCTCTTCCTATATTCAAAATAAATAAAAGACAATTGTTTGGGAAGGGTATAGAAGAAATTAGAGCTATGAGGAATCAGGAAAGGCATCATGTAGATGGTGGAACCTCAACTGATTCTTGAAAAAAACGAGGGATTCTTTGAGGCAAAGGGAGCACGTTCCAGGCATGTGGGACAACCATTTGCAGAAGTATGGAGACTGGAGATGATAAATCATATGAGGAACCTATGATGTGCTAGGGGGCTTAGTGGATACAGTGCTAGGTCTGGAGTCAGGAAGAATCATCTTTGTGAGTTCAAATCTAGACTCAGACACTTAGTAGCTGTGTGACCCTGAGCAAGTCACTTAGTCCTGTTTGCCTCAGTTTCCTCATTTGTAAAGTGAGCTGGAGAAGTAAATGACAAACCACTCCAGTATCTCTACTAAGAAGACCCCTAAATAGGGTCATGAAGAGTTGGACATGACTGAAACTATTGAACAACAATAAAAATTGTTAGCAAATTTCTTTAAGTCAATCCTAAATCTACCTACATTTGGTTTCTACCCAGTACTTCTATTTGTGCCTTCTGAGACCAAGTAGAAAAAAATCTAAATCCCCTTCCTTTTGATAGCCCTGAAATACTTGAAATTGGCTACCATCATATCCCTTAATTCTTCTCTTCTCCAAATTAAACATTTCCTATTCCTTTAGCTTTTCTCACATCCTATCATTGCAAGACTCTTTGCCATCTTCTGGATTCTCTTCAGTTTATTAATGTCCTTCCCAAAACATAGAGCCCAGAGCTGACCACGGTACTTTAAATATCGTTGGGATGAGAGGCTGGGAGGTATAGTAGCACTTTTTTTTTTCTCTCTAGATCTAGATTCTCTGCTTTTTTTTTTTTTTAAGAGACAATCAGGACTTACCCAGGGTCACATAGCTAGTTAGTGTCTGAGACCGGATTTGAATTCAGGTCTTCCTGACTCTAGGGACAGTGTTCTATCCCTTGCACCACCTACCTGTCCCTTTCTCTGTTTCTCTTAAGCAACTTCAGAATGTAGAAAATCAGTCCTAAAGCATTTATTAGGCACCTACTAGTTCTAAGTATGTGTCTGAGAATAAAAAGAAAGGCCGAAAATAATCTCTACCCTCCAGTAGTTCATAATCTAAGGAAGAAGACAGCATATAAATAGCTAAGAACTTACAAGATATATAGTTATTATTATACAGAGTACATGGAAGGCAAAATCACATTGTATATGGCTAATCTAATCCATAAATCTAAATTCTTAATACCCTAATAATTCAGTTAATAAGCATTTATTGTTTACTAGATGTCTTATGCTGTGCTGAGAACCAGGATATAAGGAAAAAAATGTAATATCTGGATATCTTATCTTTATATTTTGTTCTTGTTAGGTTTCGTTTTTGCTTCTTTTGAATTAATACTCATAATTTCTCAGAAGGTAGAAAGGTCCCATTATATAGCTGAAGGGCAGAGGGAACCTTGTGCTAAAGGAATTCTTCTGATACTATCTGTGTTAGTAACAATTCCCCAGGGAATTCACCTGCCTAATAGTTCCTTCCCCATCAGAAGTCTTAATCCCTTATTTTAGCATTTGTAGTAATCCCTAGAGGAGCTCTTTATGGTGCTAGAAAGTGAGATTTTGGTGAGAGGTGAAGAAAAGGTGCAAAAATAACTAAATCCCTGGAGTAAGTACTTTTTGCATCCAAAAAGTGATCTATATTTTTTTTAGAAAGCCCTCAAGTGTGGGGCAGCCAGGTAGCACAGTGAGTAGGAGCACCGGCCCCAGTGTCGGGATGACCTGGAGATCGAATCCCAGGCTCAGACACTTAGCACCCACCCAGAAACACCTGGCCGTGTAACCTCTTGAGCAAGTTACTTAACCCCGACTGCTTTAAAAAAGAAAAAAGAAAGCCCTCAAGTGACAGAAAATTGGTTTGCTTAAGAAAGAGGGGTTCAGGTTCACATGAAAGGATCTTGAAACTTTACTTTCTGTCCTGGCCTTTGCTCCAATCAGCTCAGCATGGTAATGTTGAGAGTTTTTGCCATAAGAGACTCTGTGGTAACAACTGCTTCTCCTTTTCTTCTGTGGGATAGGACTCACTGTTTTTCCTTCCTAAAGGAGGCAATTGATGTAAGCAGCAACTCTCAGACAGTTTCTGAAGGGGTTTCAGAACAGTAGATTGAGCAGTTCAGTTACTTCTACTCATAGGAGAAGTACTGGACACACAGTAACTGTTGACCAAGTGCTTTGTAATTGATTGATTTATGTTAGATTGGTGTTGGAGCACAGATGGTCCAAGTCTGGAAGGAGGTGGGATGGGATATTCTGGAGTTCTGTGGATCTGCACTGGAATGATAATGGACAGCTACAGATTTGAAAGTAGAATAGAAAAGATCTCTAAAGGAAGAGTTAATGCTCCCTACACAGCTAATAAACAGCTTTGTAACGATAGGAGGAAAGTCTGTAATTCAGTAGGAAGCAATGGGGTGGAAGGTGAATGTGGAGAGTTCCACGGAAACTTCATGTCAGAGGGGAAGTTAAAGAGGGAAAAAACATAGGGGCAGGCTCTCTCAAGAGACATTAAATACTCCTGCCATGAACGCACTTGGGTAATGTGACTTTAATTGGTCATTTTATCAATGACAGACTGCTTTTGCCTCCCCCAATGCTTTTAGGGATAATTGTAACATACCGCAGGCTTGCTGTCCTCCAACCCTGTAGTAGAGTATCATGGATTAAATGGACCATCACTATTACCCTCACCATAATGTTCTGCAACATGGTAGAAAAGACACCAAGAAGCTTGTGTGGGTAGGCCCCTTCCCCCAGTTTAAAGAGATGATGTCTTGGGTTTGTTTTTCCTGTGATGGAGTGTTCTGAAGTGCCATAGTTTTTATAGATAGGCTCTTCTACTTGAAGGCATCACCAAACAGCTGCATCACTTAAAGCTGTTACCATTGTTTACCAGGTTGCCAAAGGCTCTTTTACAAAAGGGACCATAGGGTCGGGAGAGAGGTTATAATTTAGTTATAATTGCTGAACAGTTCCACTGGTGGTATCTGCAGACTTTGAAAATGGTGGTTTGGGCAGTAGTTATAGCTTTGGTATGGGACATAGTTCTGCGAATCATGTAAGACAGTGGACCAATGTGTATCATATACAATTTGGGAATGTGTCTGTTATCGAAAGTGAAGTATAGCTGCATTCTAACCTAGCCCAAACAAACCCCATATTTGGAAACAAAATAATTTCTAGAACAGAGTGTTTGTTTCAAAGGAACTTCTATGAATATTTTCAGAATACTGTCTAACCAGTACCCCAGGGAAGGGAGACAGTGCCAGCTAGTGACAGGAGGGCTAGCAAGGGTGTTTTTACCCCCATATCAACCAAATTCTTTGAGTGCTTTCATATCTCTTTTTGTCTAATGGGGCTGATGATATTTACTACGTTTTCGCTGACTCCAGGCCTGGAAATTATGATGATATCTTTAATGGAAGGATTACATACCAGCACAGATCACGATGTACATTGTAGGGACTTTTTTTGGCTCATCCAGAATGTTCCATTGCTTTATGTACTCAGTTTTTTATATAGAATGGGAAGCAGCAGTGGCGTAATATCATGGCCACATTTCATCTCAAGGATCTCAAAACACTTTTTAAAAGATAATAAGGAGCTCCCTGCTTGCCATCTTTTTTATTTGACAGATCATTGATATTTGTTTGATGGGCATTTGTGAAAAATGGCACAACTAGAGATCTATGCATCAATAACAATTTTCAGGAATTTCAATTGAATTGTAGAGCAGAAATTATTTCCCCTATAGACTCTACAGCTATTTAGAACTTGCTTCCCTGGTCACTTGAACAATACCTGTTGCCTCTGCTCCACTGGGGGGTGGGAGAGACATTCTAGAACTGGAGTTTTCAGCCTTTCTTCTTTCATGAACACTTTTTATAGCCCAGTGAGGCTAAAGACTTTTTATCAGAAGATATTTTTAATGCACAAAATAAAATTAATAAGATTACAAAGTAACCCAATTACATTGAAATTTAATTATCAAATTTCTTTTTAAAACTTCAGACTTCAAGTTGAGAATCCCTGCCTAAAGACCTATTTCTTTTATTTGTTTGGAATTATTCTAGAAATCAATGAGGCATAGTCTTGGATTTGGAGTAGGGAGGATCTGGATTCAAATCCTACCTCTAGCTATGAAACTCTGGACAAGTCACATAAACCTTCTGAGCTCTGCTCCATTCTGTAAGACTAAGTTGTTATAGATATGGAGGGAATTATAACATTAGTGAACATCCAGGTCTGTTCTAGAGATTAGTAATGAACCTTGTGACTCAGTTTAAAATCCATATCTCCGTGAGAACTTGGGCCCACTATTCTAGGTTATCACTGGGAGGCTCTCTAATTTAGTCTAACATCTCTCAAACACGTTTGATTCTTTGTAAACCTGGAAGGGATAGGTTCACTCTTCTTTCCCCAGACAAAATTCTGGGTTTACACAGAACTCATTGACTTCTCCAAAGACAGCCCCAAGAAAAGCTACAGAAATGTAGGCAGCATCAGAGTGGGTGTTGTCTAAAGGAATTGGATCTGTTCTCCTTAGAATACTAGGCTGCAAAGAGGGGCCTAGAGAATAGTCTGCAATCCCCTTAGGGGGAGTTTGCTAGTGGAAAGGAAGGAGTGGTTCCACTAGATTGTACAATGCAACTTTATTCTACACACCGGGGGCCCTGAAATGCTGCTTGGTGTTAAGTGACACCAGGCAGTGGTGTGAATTACAGAGAACAGGGGAGAGGAGAGGTGACCTGGGGAATGCATTACAGTATTAAAAAAAACAGGTACCGTGGAACATGTAGAGAAGAAGGTATGAAAAGGGGAGGCCTGTGGAGACTGGGTAAAAAGATAAGATGGAGAGGCTGACAGGGCCACTAGAGGAAAGACTGTACTACCTGTGGCAAGAAGGCAGAGACTTGAAAATAAAGGAGAGTCAAGAGGAACAATACCGGAGCAAAGAAGGAAGAAATAACATAAAATAACATGGAACAGTTAAGGAGCTGCTCCAAAGGGAGGAAATGATGAGAATCTGAACACTGTGTTTTCTTCAAGTATGTGTTTCTGTTAGGACCTGGGCCAAATCTGAACCTCTATAGCAGATCTTAACCCTAGCTCCACAAATCCTCAAGGGATCTATGGATAGATTTCAGGGGGTTTATGAACTTGGGTGGGAACAAAAAAAATACCTCTTCATTTTCTCAAACTTCTAATTGAAACCCTTCAATGATTTAAATTCTGAGAAGGGTCGCATAGTTTTCATTAGACTGCCAAAGGGGTCAGTGACCCCAAAAAAGGTTAGGAACACCTTTCTCTTCTATAGACTACTTGTCATTTAGTCAGTCAGCAAGCATTTAAGTGCCTATTATATATCAGGCATTGTGCTAAGCTCTGGGGATACAAAGGTTTAAAAAAAGATAGTCTGTGTGCTCACGGAACTTACATTCTAATGGGGGAAGGGATAACTACACATTTTATACACACGCGCATGCACACACATACACACAGAGTAAATGGAAGTTATTCTTAGAGGGAAAGCCCTGGGTAGGAGTTGGGGTGGGGGAAACAACTGGGAAAGACCTCTTGCAGAGGGTGGGATTGTTGTGGTTTGGGGTACTGGGAACCCTGAAATGCAAGGGTACAGGGGATTCAACCACTCAAGTCTTCTAGTCAAAGTATTGACATTTTATTACAACACCAGTTAAGTGGTCAAGATTCCAAGTAAATCTGCAGTATCAAGATGCCCATAGGAGTGGGCAGTTGCTAGAGATTCTTTGAATTTGATGGGGATGAGACTGATACTTTTATACAAAAAAAAAAAGTGAGAAAATTTGGATGGTATTAAGGTGTGGCAAATAGCCTGGGGTGGGCCAGGTATGGACAATGAGGACAATGAAAGGAGGAAAGTGGTCTGAGAGACACAGTGAAAGGGCAGTTAAAAAAGGATTATTGAGTATCTAGGTAGAAATGTGTGGGAAAGTTCTGAAGTTGGGTTGCATTCAAAGACAAGGTCTTTTCCTTTTAGGGGTCCAGCAAGAATCCCATAACCCTATCAGGATGTGGTTTAAATCTTTTTTAAAATTAAATTTTAGTTTTTACAATAAACAAAAGTCCACCTTAACTCCATCCTCTCTCTGTCCTCTCTTCCCCACTGAGAAAACAAGAAAAACAAACCGCTTTTACAAAACCCCTTTTTATTTAGTCAAGCAAAATAAATTCCCACGGTAGTCCTGTCCAAAAAAAAAGTCTCAAGCTATGTTCTTGAGTTGATGACCTCACTATCAGGAGTTCATGTCATATTTCATCCTGGAATCAGGATTGCATTGATAACAATTCCTAAATCTTTCAAAGTTAATCTTTACAATATTGTTGTTATCATGTAAATTATTCTCTTAGTTCTTCTCACTTCATTCTGAATCAGTTAATCCAAGTCTTTCCAGATTTCTCTGAAACCACCCCTTTATGATTTTTTATAGCAATAGTATTCCATCATATTCATGTACCATAACATTTTCAGCCATCCAATTTCTAATTCCTTATCAAGTCAGGTAAAGTCAACAAGCATTTATTATTTATTATTATTCCAGGCACTGTGCTAAATGCTGGGAATACAAATACAATCAGAAAGACAGTCCCTGCCCTCAAGGAGCTTATATTCTTTTTTTTAAATAGTATTTTATTTTTTCTAATTCCATGTAAAGACAATTTTCAACATTCCTTTTCTGAAAGATTTTGAGTTCCAAATTTTTCTCCCTCCCTCCTCAACCTCCTCCCCAAGACAGCAAGCAATCTGATATAGGCTATACATGTGCAATAATGTAGAACATATTTCTACCTTAGAAGGAGCTTATATTCTAATGGGGAAGATAACACATAAAAAGAAACTAAAAGGGGGAGCTGGAGTCAGGAGGACCTGAGTTCAAATCCAGCTTCAGACACTTAACACTTACTAGTCGTGTGACCTTGAGCAAGTCACTTAACCCCAATTGCCCCTCCCCCAAAAAAAAGAAACTAAAAAGCTGAGGAATGGATAGATGAAGGTACTCAGGTGGGGCCATGGTATAGAAAGTTCAGAGTCAAGGAACCTGGAGAGGAATGAAGACATGACTAGCCTAGGTATCTTCCTTAAAATACAGTCCTGGGAGAAACCAGCCAATCAGACAGAGGGGCTTCAGGGATGAAAAGGATATCCAGTGTGAGAAAGCTAAGGGCAGAGTGAACTTCCAGGCTGAGGAAGTTTCTTTGGCATGGTAGAGAAAGGCCAGAGAGTCAGGAATGAAACCCAGACAGGAATGAAGACTGCACCTTTGTTTTATCTTACTAAGCACAAAAAGAGCTACTGTGAATATTCTTGTACATGTGGGTGGTTTTCCTCCTTATTTTTTTTTAAATTTCTTTGGGGTATAGACCTAGTGGTGATATCACTGGGCAACATGTTATGCACAGCCTTTTGGGCATATTTCCAAATTGCTTTATAAAATGGCTGGACCAGTTCACAGCTCTACCAATAATGCATTAAAAAACTTGTTTTCCCATAACTTCTTCAGCATTATATGCTTTTGTCAACTTTGCCAGATAGTTTGCTTTGCTTAAAGACTTAACTCTGTTTAGTCTACCCTCTCTCTTCTTTCGCCCTTTCCCTCCTGTTTTCCTATTGAGTGAAATGTATTTCTGAACCCAAGTTTGTGGTTTTGTATTATTCCCTCTTTTGACCAGTTCAGATGGAAGCAAGGTTCAAATGTTACTCACTCCTCCAACACTTTGTTGACCTTTGGTTTGAGTCTGAGCAACGTGTTTGTGGCCTTTGTCCTGGTTGGACTTCCAGTAGACTTCTGTTGGACTCTGCTACTATCAGCCAGTTAGAGAGCTCTGCTGGTTCTGAGTGACAGAACTGCAGACTCTCTTTTAATCTGGGATTCCTGTTCTGATTATTCTATAACAGACTTCAGACTGTGTGGAAGGTAGAACTGAGACCCTGTACCACTTCTGAAGTCAAAGCCACATATTAGCCATTTGCTTCTGAATTTTCTTTTCACTCAGTACACAGCCTAGGGCAGGTGACTTTGTCTCACTCTGAAATATTACCTCAAAGTCCCCTCCCCATTTAGCCCAGCATTTGTGACCCAAACCTAGGCAGCCAGCAACAGAGCTGCTAATTGGGACCTATTCCTGCACCTTGAACAAATGCTATTCCTGTTAGGCTGGATCTGGGCCTCTTCTTGCCTTAGTACATAGCATCACCTAGCTCTAGAATACTCCTTTATGAGACCAACCCTGGCTAGAAATCATCTCTTGTGTCAGCAGACCTCTTTGTCTGTCTCTCTATATCAACTGGATTGGGAAGAAAGACAAGGATTTTTTTCTTTAATTTCCCAGATCTATGTAATTTCTAGATCTATGTAGAAGGAGGGGTGTGTGTGTGTGTGTGTGTGTGTGTGTGTGTGTGTATTTAGAGCTGTGTGAAGGAGTTGTGGGGAGGAGCATCTTTGTCTACTACTCCCTTGAGGTGAGTGTCGAAGGATGCTAGGAAAGCTAGGAGTCCAAGGTGAGAGAGAGAATGTTCTAGGCATGGGGGACTGCCAGTGAAAAAGCATGGAGCTGGGAGATAGAATGTTCTGTGAAAAGAACAGCAAATAGGCCAGTGTAGCTGGATCATAGAGTACATGGAGGGGAGAAAAGTGTAAGAAGATTGGGAAGGTAGGAAGGGGCCAGGTTGTGAAGGACTTTAAATGCCAAAAAGAGGATTTTCTATTTGATCCTGGGTGTAATAAGGAGACCCTGGAGTTCACTGGGGGGCAGGGGCTGACTTGGACGGATGTATAATTTTTAAAAGTCACTGGCAGTTGAGTGGAGAAAGGTTTGGAGTGGAGAAAGAGTTGACACAGGGTTATCAGTTAGAAGGCTGTTGCAATAGTTTGGGCAAGAGGTAATGAGGACTTTATCCAGAGTTGTACCTGTATGAGTCTAGAGAAAGGAAGTATATGAGAGATGTTGTGAAGACCAAAACACCAAAGATTTGAGATTAGATTGTAGGGCAAGTAAGAGGGAAGAAGCTAGAATGACACTGATGTTTTCTGATTGGAAGAATGATAGTATCCTCAGCAGTAAATAGAAAAAGTTGGGAACTAGGAAGAATTTGAAAGGGATTGGGAGAAGTAATGAGTTCCACACTGGACATGCAAAAGAGATTAAGTGGTTTTAGATAGATAGGAAGAGAACCTATCCTAGATAGGAGAGGGCAGTCTCATTAAAACCTAAAGAGAGTACTGAATAGAGGAGAGCATAATTGACAACCTCAAAGGCTGAATAGAGGCACTGAGGAAAGGCTATTAGATGCATTGTCGGTAGAGTTGTGAACTTATCCAACCATTCAGGAGAGCAATTTGGGCTAAAAACTCTGCATACTCTTTGATCCAGCAATAACACAACTAGGTCTATATCCCAAAGAGATGGTTAAAAAAGGGAAAAGGACCCATATGTATAAAGTATTTATAGCAGTTATTTTTGTGGTGACAAAGAATTAGAATTTGAGGGGATGCCTATCAATTGGGGAATGGCTCAAAAAGTTGTAGTATATGAATGTAATGGAATACTATTGTGCTATAAGAAATGATGAACAGGCAGATTTCAGAAAAATCTGGAAAGATTTATATGAACTGATGCTGAGTGAAGTGAGCAGAACCAGGAGAACATTGTATACAGAACAGCAACATTGTGCAGTGATCAACTTTGCCAGACTTGTTTCTTCTCAGCAATATGATGATCTAAGGCAGGGATGGGGAACCTGCTGCTTAGAGGCCACATATGATCCTCATCCTCTAAGACATCAAATTTGAATCCAAACTTCACAGAACAAATCCCCTTGAAGTTTGGATTCAATTAAAGGGCTACACTGTGGCCTTGAGGCCTCAGTTTCCCTACTCCTGATCTAAGACAATTCCAAAAGACTCATGATGGAAAATGCTATCTACATCCAGAGAAAAAACTATAGAATCTGAATGCAGATTGAAGCTTACTATTTTCTCTCTCTCTCTTTTTTCTTTCTCATGGTTTTTCCCTTTTGTTCTGATTCTTTTCACAACATTACTAATGGGAAAATATATTTAATATAATTATACATGTTTTGGGGAGGGAGAGAGAAAAAAATTGGGAACTCAAAATCTTACAAAAGTGAATCTTGAAAACTATCTTTACATGGAATTAGAAAAAAAATAAAATACTATTAAGTGGGGAAAAAAAAGAAAGTGCCATTAGATTTGGCAGTTAAGAGATAATTGATAGCTTAGAAGAGAGCAGTTTCAGGCAACCTTCTCAAGGAGTTTTGCTTTGAATGGGAAGAGAGGCACAGAATGATAGATCCAGATGGCTAGATCACTTCTACTCCTAAAACTGATCTTTAATACTATAATTTTCTACTCACACTGTGTTATAAGCTTGATCCTGGGGGTGGAGAACCCTTGGTCAGAGTCTACTCTAACCTCTATGGAAGCAGGACCCAACAAGACACCAGTATTGCATCTGGCCTCCCTAAGGCAGTAATACAAGGAAACACTCCCTAGCAACTCACTCCAGGAGGGAGCAGACAGCAGCCATGTGGGTTCTGGCTCCCTGTTGTGTTACCCATAAGGCACACAATTTATTTCAGGTGAAACCAGCAATGAGCTATATTCCCTATGGCCAAGATCATAAGGAGTGTGTATGAGGAAAGGATGGAGACAGAAGGAGAAGAGGAGAGTTCCTGGGGGTGGTACTCTCAGGTGGGATCATTCTCTTGCTTTGTGCTGTTTCCTTCTTCCAGCTGAGCTGTGTGGGTAGCTTTTGTACAAGTTCAAGAGCTATTGACTTATATAAAATCACGGCTGTTTCTCTGGCACAGATGGAAAAACCACTTTTTCTATTAGATATGACCCTTCTTTCACAGCTTGTCCCCCTGAAGCCCTGTAATGTTCTTGAGAATGTTGCTTAAAGGAATAGTTTCCAGACAAAACAAGTATTAGAGCAGTGGAATAGGAGAGGTTGGAGATGAACTGTTACCCAGATGTTTGAGGCCCAATATCCTTATTTTCTGGCTTCAATGTTTTAAAAGTTAAAGTACTTCCCTAGGAGTTACCAGAAGGCTCCTTCAAGTTTTTCTCTTGTGTTTCACTTTGACCACACAACTCTGGGAAGTCAGTTGTGAAACTAAGTGGTGAAAAGGGGGCATGACATCTCAAGGCTACCTAAGGTCAGTGACACGAGCCCTGGCACCCACGCCACATTCCATCTCTTGTCCCTGCTCTCCAGAAAACTTACTCTTATCAGGAGAGCTCAGGAAAACTGGAACATAAAGTTTACTTGAATGTATTTGGTATTTTTGTTGTTCTCTCCCTTCTTCATTTAAATATATTGGAATGATAGAGAGTGACCAAGTCAATGAAAACTCTAAGATCCCACTTTCCAAATTGCTCCTGATCAATTCATATAGATTGTGATGTGAAATTTAATTACACATTAAGGCGAGGAGGGAGGGAAAGAAAAACACTGGGCCCTAGGCCAGAAGCTGTTAGTGTTACTACAGCAAATAATTTGGGGTCTTTTATGTGGCAGATGATATTAGCAGGAGCTGTGGGAGGCCTAGGGTTGTGACTGGCTAGAGGACTCAACAGGATCTGAGAGTACTGGTGAGGTCCACCAGCTCCAACTCTGCCTTACTAAGCTGTCAGTCCCTATTACAAATATGAGATAATTATATTTTGCAAACCTTAAAGCACTGTATACATGCAGGCTGTTATTTTTTAAAATTACTGTTCTCTTATTTTCATCTTTTTTGACGGAATTTAGATAAAAATGCTCCAAAAGAGGATGTGGGGGAAATTAGGACACTAATGAATTGTTGGTGGAATTGTGAACTGATTCAACCATTCTGGAAAGCAATTTGTAACTATCCCCAAAGGGAAATCAAACTGTGCACATCCTTTGATCCAGCAATACCACTTCTAGGTCTGTATCCTAAAGAGATCATTAAAAAAGGGAAAAGGGCCTACATGTACAAAAATATTTACAGCAGCTCCTTTTGTGGTGGCAAAGAGTTGGAAATGGAGGAGATGACCATCAATTGGGGAATGGCTGAACAAGTTGTGGTATATGAATGTAATGAAATACTATTGTGCTATGAGAAATGACAAGCTGGTGGATTTCAGAAAAACCTGGAAAGATTTACATGAAGTGATACAAAGTGAAGTGAGTAGGACCAAGAGGACATTATATACAGTAACAGTAAGACTGTGTAATGATCAGATATAGTGACTTTGCTTTTCTCAGCAATACAGTGATATAAGACAGTTTCAAAGGATTTAAATGTTATTCACATCCAGAGAAAGAACTGATGGAGTTTGAATGCAGATTGAAGTACTATTTTACTTATTTTTTTGTGTTTTTTTTCCTTTTAGACTATTTCTTCTTTCACAAAATGACTAATATGGAAGTATGTTTTACATGGTTGCACATATATAACCTATATCAAATTGCTTACCAACTTAGGGAGAGGGGAGGGGAGGAAAGGAGGGAAAAATTGGGGACTCAATTTTTAAAAAATGAATGTTAAAAATTGTTTTTATATGTAATTGGAAAAAATAATGCTATGCTATTAAAATAAGAAAACCACACACAAAAAAGAAATACTCCAAAACCAAGTTAATATCATGTTATTATTCTTTTCATACTTAATGTTGTTTTGATTACTGTACAGGTGGATAAAATGTTTCCTTTTTGTGGGTGAACAGGGGTATTGAGGTAGCTAGGTAATATAGAGGATGGAACAATGGACTTGGAGTCAGGGAGATGTGAGTTCAAATTCTACCTCTGCCATTTACTGGCTACGTACACTTGAGTAAATCACTTAACTCCCCCCTGCCTCAGTTTCCTAATCTGTAAAATGAGGGGGTCTGGTGACCTCTGAGGTCCTTTTCAATCTTGTGATTCTATTTAAGCTCATCTTCTGTAGATTCACTGCTACCATTTTTGGAACAATCCTAGTAGCTGATAGGATGATATGTACTTTATCCTGTTTCCACATGGTTTTAATTTCTTTCACTAGGTCTCTGTACTTTGAAAGCTTTTTATTCTATGTAGTTTGAAATCTGTCATTTTTATGTTACTGGTTATACCACTTATGGCTCAGTTAATGTTTCCTTTACAATTTGGATACTCTGGATACTAAGACATTTGAAGCACATAAGCTTAATACTGAGCCAGCTATATAGTATAGAGGATAGAGTGCTGGGCCCGAAGTCAGGAAGATGAGTCTTTCTGAGTTCAAATCTGGCCCCAAACACTTATTAACTATGTGACCCTGGGCAAATCATTTAACCCTGTTTTCCTCAGTTTCCTCATCTGTAAAGTGAGCTAGAGAAGGAAATGGCAAACCACTCCACTATTTTTGCCAAGAAAATCGCAAATGGGGCCCCAAAGGGTTGGACACAACTGAAAATGACTGAACAAACAACAGGTTAATTGTCTGTGGTTCCTTTTAGCATAATGTAGTTTCTTTTTTACTTTTTGAATGTTTGTTTTTATTTTCTCTGATAACATGATTGTAACTCCTGTCTTTCTTGATTCATAGGATGTGTAGCAAACAAATTTTTCTAGCCCCTCAGTTTTATTCTGTGTATGTCCATTTTTTTTTTAAGCAATTGGGGTTAAGTAACTTGCCTAAGGTTACACGGCCAGTTTTTTTGGTGTGGGCGTTAAGTATCTGAGGCCGGAACCAATCCCGGGTCCTCCCGACTCCGGGGTCAGCGCTCTTACTCACTGCACCACTTAGCCACCCCTGTATATGTCCATTTTTAAATGTATTTCTGTTATCAGATTGTGAGGGTTTTTTTTTTCTTTTCCAATCTCTTGCTCTTTTTAATTTTATTAGACTGCTTAATCTATTCACATTTAAAGGTGTGGAAGTTGGGCTTCTATTTTTCACCATTTATCTCTAATATTGCTTTGTCAAGTTAAAATTTTTTTTTCTCTCATGTGCTGTAAATACAGTATTATGTCTCTTCAGTTTAGCTTAATCATTTTTTTAAGGTGGGCCTATTCTCACCAGCTCTTTTTTCAAAGCCCCTGTGTGGTACCTTTCCCTTTGCCTTTTTGTTACCCCTTTCCCTTTGGAATTTTTATGATTAGTTCTTTTCTCTTTCCTGCTTTTATCCAGTTATTTAATTTTTTTCTCTTTTTTTCCTCTCCTCCATCTTATACTCATCACTAGTTTCTAAATTTTCATTTTTTATACCACTTTCCAGTAAGGATTTCTCTCCCTTACTCTCTTCACTATTCATCTTCCCTTTCTGTCTACTCTAGACTTTCATTCTCTAGGTCATGACCCCTACACTTATCTAGTTTCTCTCCATTTTCTACATTCCTTGTAAAATAAAAACTTCCTAGGTTCCCATTCTGGCCTCTCCCCTCTATGTATATTCTGCCATTGCCTAACAGAACTTGCCCCCAAGGAGTTTTAACTCTTCTCTTTCTGAGGCAGAACAAATGGTGTCTCCATGTTTCAAATCCCCAGAGACAACACCCAGCACAAGGTCCCCATCTCCCTTCATAGAACATCTCTCTTCATCCATAGAAACATTCATCAATGGCAACCCCCTCTCACTACTAAAGCAAGACTTCCTCCTTTCAATCCCTTTTACCACCTTCCTACTCACTCTCCTGCAGGCTTTCTTCTTGAGAGACGACTGTAGTCCTCTTTCCTTCATTGTTAGCCCTTGACTTGATCAGGATGCATCACACACTCTTCTCTATCCTCTTCTCTGCCTCATTCTTTTCATGCTTTCTGCTATAATCTTTAAGCTATGCATCCTGTCCTCAAGAACAATATGTTTTCCTTGTATGGAAAGCATGTTTTATTTTAATGTTATTGCTTTTTGCTTCTTTTTCAGATTGTTCTTCACTTTTGTGTATTTGCATTCTTAATCATTTGTCCTTTCCTTTGTTTCTTTGGTGAGACGCCATCTTGGAATCAAGTTTTGCTATTTGGCCAATGATTTCTCCTGTGCAGGTCATAAATTCCATTCTTACAATTCTCATTTATCTTTTAAAACACTAAGGAACAATGTGTTATGGTTCCATGTTATCCTCATAATCCACAAGGACTTCTACCTCATCAAATGTTGAGCCATTTACCTTTGTTTGACCGTATTTATTCATAGATGCCTGAATTTGTTTATTAGATTTGGAGGTCATATTTCTTTCTGTTGTTAATGTCTTCCCACTTGGTTTATCTGCTTATGATCAAAGTCTTTGAGTTTTCTTTGCTAATTTCAGTCTTTTCCTCTCATTTTATCCTACTGCTCATTTTCTAACTCCCTCCCCTCTCATGGTGGAAAAGTTTTCCTAAGGCCTGAATCTCAAAGCATCTCAATCTCCTCCCTTACTGGGCTATTCACGTTTCTCCAAGCTGTGTCTGCCCCAAGTGACTTTGGGGAGGATGGAATTGACCCCAGCTGAATGCTGGACTCTTTCCTTCAAGTTTAGTGAAATATCATGTAGGCCCAACCCCTCCTTCCTACCACCTTCCTATTCCTATCCCCTGTGGCCAACCTTCACACAGAGGGTCCTAACTTGTTCCCTCTCTTTCTCAGTTCTTTGGCCCAGAGTTACAGAGCACTTCCATGCTGCTGTTATCACAACCTGGGCAAATTTTTGCCCAGGAGATCAGTATGTGGGACTATATTCTGTTGTAGGCCCATGGCTCAGGTTGGCTTGCACAGACTTGCTGCCATAAGTGTGTTGAACACTGGGGCCAAGGATACTGAGGGAGCTAGAGTTAGGTGATAGTTCATGGAGTTTTTTGGTTTGTTTTTTTCAACCTTCTTTAGGTTCTTAGTTTCCTAGATCATTGAGACAACTGAAATTGCTTTATCTCTGCACCATAATGTCTATTTGGGAGAAGTTTGAGAGGTCATGAGTATCAGAGAAAAATTTCTAGTCCTTCATCTTGTTGGTCACCTGACCTTAAGCCTTATTCCATGTAGTTTGGAGATTATGATTATTTCTCTACTTAAATATTTCCTTAAATTTTAATTGACATGTATGTACTGCTTTCCCCACAATAAGCCATATATATATATATATATATATATATATATATATATATATATATATAAGATTATTATGCTTGTTTTACAAATAAGAATACAGAGTCAGAGAGGTCACATAGTACTAAGTACTAGAGCTAGGATTTGACCTTAGGTGTCCTGATTCCAAATGCAACATTCTTTCTGCTAGGCCAAATGCCTTTCTGCAAAAACAAATTTTACACACACACACACACACACACACACACACACACACATGCACATATGTGCTGGTGCATCTAGATTTATGTATGTGTTACATATATACACATCACATATTACATAGATATATTAAAAGTTTGTGTTAGATATCTATAGAGATCTAGAAATAGGTATATGTATATATGTACATGCACAAGTATATGTATGTGATACAGATGTAATGTGTATATATATACATATTCTCCATGTATGCATCACATGTATATTTATACATCTTGTTGTCCTGTCACATACATGTCATTGCTCCCCCTACGCTGTGACTTCATGTATTAGTAAACTTGGTACCAAGGTTTAAGAAGGACATTGATAACCTGGAGAGTGTCCAAAGGAGGGCTGCTAGTATAGTGGAGGGCCTTAAGTCCATAACATATGAAGACTGGTTGAAGAAAATGGGCATGTTTAGTTTGGAAAGGAGAAGAGTCAGGGGGACATGATAGCAGTTTCAAGTATATGAAGGGATATGCTGCTGGGAAAAGATTAGATGTTTCACATGACCCCAGAAGAGGGACCAGAATCAGGAATAGTGGGTGGAAATTGCAATGGCAAATTTAGACTCAATGTCATGAAAAACTTTCTAACCATTAGAGCTATTGGTAAGTGGAATGAGCTGCCTCAAGATGTGGCAGGTTCACCCTCCCTGGAGGTCCTCATGTAGAGACTGGACAATCTCTTACCTGAGGATGTTCTGCCCAAAGGAAGGGAAAGTTTGATAGCTGAAAACTACCTTGTTAGTTAGGGGTTTACTGGCTAGATTTCTTTCTCAAAGACCAAGCCTTAAACCCCATTCACTCCGAATCTCAGGGATTGAACAACAATGGTTGCCCAAACACCACTTAATGGTTATTTTTTGGGCCCTCTTGGTTCAGAGTGAATGTAAATAGTAACTGTTTGGTTTTTTTTTTGGCCAGAAACCCAGAGGGTCTTCCTCTCTGTCTGATTTTTTTTTTTTTGATTGAAGGGACCATCCTTTGCTTCACTTCTTAAAAGAGGCCTAGTCACTGAACGGGAGTTGCCTCACTCAAAATGAGACCTTGAAAAGATCTTAGCTTAAAAGGGCCAAGGTCTCACACTGAATCCTGGGTCATCTCTAGTCATCCTGATCAATATCTTGTCACTGGACCCAGATGACCCTGGAGGAGAAAGTCAGGCTGGTGACCTTGCACAGCCCTCCCTCACTGAAATCAAAGTCAACTGTAAATCATGTCATCACCTCTCAGATGTCATGGTCCTCTTCAAGAATGAAGGACAAGCCATAGCTGTTATGGTGGGCATTCCTTTTGTGTGTGGGTTGTACTAGATGGCCACAGAGGTTCATTCAAACTCGTAAATTCTATGACTGTGCAAACACATCCAACCTTTGCAGCTGAAATCTCATCACACATCACAAGAATTGTTGACTTTAACATGTCTAAGGAGTGGGCAACAATGTTATTGCCTCTCTCAAGCTGGTTGAGGAAGTGAAGCAAATCCAAGAAAGTATTTTCTTCTTTGCGATCCAATTCAATTTTGATTTAACTTGTCTAACCTCATATATCAATTCAAAGTAATAAACATGGCAATAGCCAACTGATGGAAGCCCTTTGATTTAGTATTCCTCTGTTTTTCATTCCACGTTCTTTGACCCTACCATCAGTAGGTTATCAGAATTCCTTTACTGAGTTTTAGGAGTAGTCCTGTTCCCTAAATTCACTATTCCCAAAGTAGTCATCTTTCTGCTTTGATGCCTCTAGCATAAGGGAAACTCAGTGTAAGTAATCCCATTGCTTCAAGGTCGTTTGGCTTTATGGTCCTGCCTCATTGAGGAGCCAGGCTTCAGTGCTTATAGATTAGCTGTAGAGATGAGGAAGCGGTATTGAAGGACTGCTGAGTCTTTACTCTCTGGAAATCAGTAGAGACTGAGTTCTTCTCTGCTGATGTTTATGACAAAGGGGTATAAATTATTCTGGGATGTTATTTGAGCACTTGGGTCTGAGTTCTTGAATGATAATCTAGCAGTGGTAGCCTACCCATTTCCAAGTTAAACATTTGTGTTCTTGGCATGGTTAGCCTAGTTTCACTAGTTGTGACTTCTTTTTAGTTTCTCTCCTGTTCAGGTACCTGTTGGTCAAGTTTATATATGGCTCTTAGGTATTTGTGTATTTTTTTAAGAAAGGAAACACTTCTCTTTCTCATAGAGGGGTAAATAGAGGCTCAGCCAAGGATAGGAAATTTAGATAAGACCATTCAGTAAAAATGAGAGAATCTTGGTATACTAATTCCACGAGTGGCATATAGAATCTTTTTAGAAGTCACATACTTTGCTGTTTGTAAGGTTGGCAGGTTGAGGCGGGGCAGTTTCCTGTACATGTTGGTGCCTGCCATTTGGGAAAATGTGTAGCACATTGCATTTTATTTTTCTGCTCTTCTGTCTGTAAATTTTCTCGAGAAAAAGGCTATAAATATTTTTTCCCTTTGTTCAAGAGTAAGATTTATGTTTTTACTAATTTAGTTAAATTAGTTCAACAAAATTCACACCACTGCCCTATCTATTCTTGCTGGATATATAGTTTGCTAGACTTTTTAGGCTATGGACCAGGAGGTAAGGATATTATTGGTATATAGATGGAAGAACCAAAATCATTTTAGATGGTAATTATGGCAGGCCATCATTTGAACCAGTGCTAACATGTGACCCTGTCATATTGCAGCTTTTTTGGAATTTTTCAAATTTGGTTTCAGATCCTTGGTTTCCTTTTGTGGCTAACAGCTTAGCTTGCTTTTCTGGGGTGGTCATGTCATAGAATCAGTATCCTTCCCAAGTGGTGACTTTGTAGCTACACAAAACCTTACAAATGGATTACCTTCATGACTATGATGTAAGGAAACTCTTAGGTTCTTTTTAAAAATAGTTTTAGTGATGTATTTTGTTTTTTTCTACCACTATCTTTTCCTGATGTATCCCCCATCTCACAATAGACACATTAAATTCTCCCTTGTAACACAGAAAAAGAATTATAACTGACTGACAATATCTACCTTTCAAATAAAGGAAGGTTATTATTTATTTATATATTTTATTTTTATTATTTATTATTATTAATTATATTTCTTTAGATATTTTTCAGGACTAAGATTTATCACTCCAAATAATCTTAGTCGGGCTTCCTTTTAGTGTTTTCATCCCATTACTATGTATCATGATGTTTTATATATATAATATATATGTATATATGTATAGTTCTTCATGATTTCTAGTAAGTTGTCCCATGTTTCTCTGATTTCCTCATATTTTTCATTTCCTATGGCACAATACTATTCTTTTAAATTCATATGTGACAGGTTTTTTTTTTCATCCACCTACCAAATAATGTACACCTACCTTGTTTCTGGTTTTTGGTTTTGTTTGTGGTTTTTTTTGCCACAAAAAATGAGGCTATTCCTATTCTGGTGTATATTGGCCCTTTCTTTCTGTCTTTGCTCTGCTTTGATATATGTCTAGTAAGGGATCAAGGAGTTCTGAGCTCATAAAAACTTCTGCAATTGCTAGAGATAGCATTCTTTAGCCTTTCCTTTCCCTAAGGGTCTTCTTTTATCTACCTAACCAGATGCCCTATGATCTTTGACTTTGACTTAACAGGTGGGGATCACACCTACATGTGGTGTCCTAAACTCCAAGAGATTATCATGGCTCTTCAGAGTCTGGGAACAAGAGGACCTAACTTGTATCCCAAAGTAGCTCTTCAGATTAAATCCTCTGTCCATAATAAGAGGTAAGTGTTTCCTCTTCATGAAATTTAGGAAATCTTGACCCTTGGTGGAGAGTTACTTCCTACTAGAGAGTTTTCTCAATTAGTGCCATTTATTCAGCATTTTTTGAACTCAAACCCTGGCACAGTATAGTAGTAGTATCTCTACTGAAATACAAAAGCTAGAGCAGAAAGCCTTCACCTGAGGGACTAAATGTCTGACAAGAGAACAAACACCAGTAAATACCAATGAATATAAGGCAGAAACCTACAAATGTAGTACATTTATTTAAATACTGTGATATACAGTAATGTGTTCCACTAAATATAGCTTCTTATAGCAGTGTGTTCAAAACAACACTAAAAGAAAGATAAATTTGGCAGCTATGTCCAAGATTCTTGTAACGTTTCAGAAATCATGTGTGACATCTGTGGCACCGCTTGTGTGGTGGAATCTGCTTGTGTGGCTGGAATGCTGCCTTCTGTAAGTAGACTCATGGAAGGCAGCATGTCACTGTATTATCCAGCTAAGGGAGTACAGTGTCTGAGTTGCCTACTGAATGACTTTGTTTTACATGAGCCACTAGCCTGGTGGTGTCAAGTCAAGTCAGTGTCTCTGTGACTTGAGCAGAGAAGTTTTTGTTTATTTGTCTTCTGAAAACAACAACACAACTGCAGGCTATCTACCTGCCACTGGCTAAGTTTACAGGTACCTAAACTGCTTTTTCTGGTGTTAAGTTAATGGTACCAAGAAGTTTTGCTCTATCCCTGTTAGCCATGCATGTCAAGATTAATCTAGGGGATGAAGTGAACTATCACTCAGAATATGAAAATCTAAAATCTGTGCTTTGTATGCAGTTCATGAGCCTCAGTTCTATCTCTCTGAACTCTCCTTTCTTAGGGTCGTGTTTCCCCATATTCACAGATTCAGACTTGGCATTATATGTACAATGGGGATAAGCAATAGCACCTACCTCACAGTGCTGTGAGGATCAAATGAGAAAATTGTGAAGTGCTTAGCACAGTGCTTGGCACATAGTAAGTACTATATAAATGTTAGTTATTATTATTATTATTATTATTTAAGATAGTTTACTGTATATGGCATAAAATGAAAGGAAATATATCAAATGTACCTAAATGGAGAGATAGGTCTTTAGTTAGAGTCAAACCTTCTCCCATTTTCTTTCTATTTCTTTTTTTTTAGAGGGCAGCTGGGGTCAAGTGACTTGTCCAAGGTCATGTGGCTAGTTTTTGTGTTAAGCGTCTGAGGCCGGATTTGAACTCAGGTCCTCCTGACTCCAGGGCTGGTGCTCTATTCACTGTGCCACCTAGCCCTCCCTTCTATTTCTTTAGGGATGGGTAGGAATATTCTTGAACTGTCTAAACCCAAAACTTGTAGGAAAAAAAATAAGGAAAAGGACTTTCTGCCCTCTTATCATACACATATAAGAAATAAGGGAAAGTAGGGAAAAAGGAGAAGGGATTCAATCTCCTCCTCCAACTCCCTGGGTCAATGACATTCACTAATGGCTGTCAGTCTCTGCAGCTTGGTATCCTCTCTGCTTATGGTCCTTATCTTCATATTGAGGTGCAGATTGTATTTAGGGAAGACCAATATCTCCAGTGTAAAGGCTGCTTTCCACCTTTGGTGACCATCTGATTCACCTAACACTCACCTGTGACTCCAAGAAGCAGTAGCATGCACAACGGCCACACTCTGGCAGACAGGTTAAACCAGGGTGAGGGTAACCAAGTTGTCTCAAACCCTTCAGTGAGTTGGGGGGGGCGGGGCTCTACCCAAGCACGTGAAGACTCCCCACAGCAGATAAGTAGATGAGAACAATTTGTTTCAGTGGCCATGAAGGAGGCTGAAGTAGGTGCTATGGAGTGCTTAGAGCTTGGTTAGACACCGAAGACACCAAGGTCGTCCACTGCATCCTAAGCCATCACCAGTCATCTTGACTTTGTCTTGCCACTGGACTTTGATGCTTCTGGAAAAGAAAGTGAGGCCAACTTTTTGCAACTCTGCCTCACTTAAATCTAATTTATGCATGAATCAAAATATATCATCTATACCATTTAACCCTTTTTACCTATCTCAGAGTCCTGTGGTAACAGGTAAGTGATGAAGCACCAGGTGCAGATACACTGAGAATTGTAGTCACTACCCTGCACACAGATGACTCTGGCCATATGGTTATCTTCTCACTGAAAGCTGCAGTGGAATTCAGCATCCCCCTAGATGTCTGAGCAGCTCTTTTAAGTCTATACCTCTGTAGCCAAACTTCTAACTGAAGAAGAGGTCTTGAATGCCATTAGGCTCCTCTTATGTGGCAAAGTACCTGGTGCTGATTCTATTCCAGATAAGATCTATAAATCAAGGGGTCTGTTGATCATACAAAAGCTGAATGAAATTTTTTGGGTTATATGACAATCAGAGGTTATCTCCCAGGAGTTCAAGAATGCTACCATTGTCCATCTCTATAAAGGAAAAAGAAATAGATTGTCCTGTGACATTCATGGGGTGGGGGATGGGGGGGGGGTCTTTCTCCTAGTCATTGCTTCAAAATTGTTGCCAGAGTCCTCCTTAATAAGTTGATCCTTCACCTGGAAGATGGCCATGTACCTGAGAGTCAGTGTGACATTAGAAAAGGCCAAAGAATGGTTGATATGGTTTGTTGCCAGGCAACTCTAGGAGAAATGCCAGAAGCAGGACAGAGGTCTGTAAACAACATTCATCAATCTGATCAAGGCCTTTGATACTGTCAGTCATGAGGGATTTTGGAAAATTATGTCAAAATTTGGTTGTCCAGAGAAGTTCATCAGTATTGTATGTCAATTTTATGATGGTATGCTTGCCCGGTTCTGAATAATGGACAATGCTCTTGGACTTTCACAGCCACCAAAGGAGTGAAGCAGGGTTGTGTGCTTATTACCATGATATTTTTACCAGTGTTGTCAGATCACTTCAACAAGGATGAAAAAGGCATCAAGGTCAACTACTATGCTGATGGTAAATTATTTAACTTGAAAAGGCTATAAGCCAATATCTATAAGCATATGAAAAAATGCTCTAAATCACTATTGATTAGAGAAATGCAAATCAAAACAACTCTGAGGTACCACATCTCACCAGTCAGATTAGCTAAGATGACAAAACAGGAAAATGATAAATGCTGGAGAGGATGTGGAAAAATTGGAACACTAATGTATTGTTGGTGGAGTTGTGAACTGATCCAACCATTCTGGAGAGCAATTTGGAACTATGCCCAAAGGGCTATAAAAATGTGTATACCCTTTGACCCAGAAATACCACTACTAGGGCTGTATCCCAAAGAGATCATACAAGTAGGAAGAGGACCTGTACGTACAAAAATAGTTATAGCATTTCTTTTTGTGGTGGTAAAGAATTGGAAATCAAAGGAATGCTCATCAGTTAGGGAATGGCTAAACTAGTTGTGGTATACGAATGTAATGGAATACTAATTTTGCTATAAGAAGTGAGGAGCAGATGGACTTCATAAAAACCTGGAGAGACTTATATAAGCTGATGCTGAATGAGGAGAGCAGAACCAGGAGAACTTTGCACTCAAATATAGACACATAGTATCTGTGACGCTTGACTTTGATAGGCTGGGCTTCTCTCAGCAATGCAAGGTTAGAAGACAATTCCAAGAGACTCACAATGGAAAGAGATATCCACATCCAGAGAAAGAGCTGCAGAGTCTG
>NW_027187359.1:2648166-2684086 GCF_028583685.1 Petaurus breviceps papuanus
TTTGAGTTACAAATTTTCTCCCCGTTTTTCCCCTACCCTCCGCCCCAAAATAGCAGTCCCACAGGATATCCCCTCCTCCAATCTGCTCTCTCCCATATTTTCTCCCATACCCCTTTCAACTTTTCCAGTGGATCTCTATGCCCCAGTGCCTGTATATCTTATTTCCCAATTACATGTAAAATAGTATTAATAATGGTATACATATATATATATATATGTATATATATATACATTTGAATATTTGATTTTAAAACTTTGAATTCCAGATTCATTCCCTTCCTCCCTTGTCACCCACCCTTACTGTGAAGATAAGCAGTTCAGTATAGGTTGTACATGTGTGGCTAATGCAAAACAATAACCTAGTAGATATATTGTAAAAGACTGACTATATTTCCCTCCCTCCTATCCCACCTCCTACTTGTTCTGTTCTCTTCTTTGATCCCCTCCCTTTTCAAAAGTGGGTGCTTCCAACTTCCCTCCCCCCCAGCCTGCCCTCCCTTCCATCATCCCCCCTCTCATCCCCTTCCCTTCCTACTCTCCTGGAGGGTGAGATACCCTATTTAGTGTGTATTTCATTCCCTCCTCAAGCCAAATTCAATGGGAATAAGGTTGACCCATTCCCTTTTGCCTTCCTATTCTTGAGGGGTAGAAAATTTGAAACTCAAGGGATTATAGAATTGAATGTTGTAAACTAAAAGTAAATGAATAATTTTTTTTTAAAGAAAAGGGCTACAAGCCAATACTAAAGTGGAGGGAGAATTGGTACATGCTTTTTTTGTTTACAGATGATTGTGCACTCAGTGCATCCTTTGAAGCTGATATGCAACAAAATATGGTTCAATCCTCTGCTACTTGTGCTAATTTTGGCCTAATTAACAGCAAGAAAATAGAGATTCTTCACCAGCCAGCACTGCATCATCCATATGTGGAACCCTTGGTTATGGCAAATGGAGAAATTTTGAATACCATGCATTTAATTTCCTTGGCAGTATATTTTCCAAGGGATGTACACATAGATGATGAGGTTGACTCATGCATTGCCAGAGCTAGGTCAGTGTTTGGGAGGTTCCAAAGGAAAGTGTGGGAGAAAAGAGTTACTAAACTGACTACCAAACTGAAGATCTACAGAGCCATTGTGCTGACTTCATTGTTGTATACCTGTGAAACCTGGACAGTATGCCAGCACTATGGCAAGAAAATGAATTACTTTCATTTGAATTGTCTTAGGAAGATTCTGAAGATCACCTGGCAGTATAAGGTACTGGACACTGAGGTCCTTCCTTGAGCTAAACTGCCAAGATTTCAAACTCTACTGCAGAGAATGCAACTCCAATGGGCTGGCCGCATTGTTTGAATGCCAAATATATGTTTACCTAAAAGACTATTTTATGGAGAACTCAGGCAAGACAGGTGCTCACATGGTGGTCAGAAGAAGTGATAAAAGGACACTCTCAAGGTCTCTCTGAAGAACTTTGGAATTGATTGCATGACATGGGAGACACTGGCAAAGGACTGCCCAGTATGGTGTCCCTGAATCAAAGAAGGCACTGTGCTCTGTGAGCAATACAGAATTGCAGTAACTGAAAAGAAACATGAGATGTGAAAATTTAGAGACATCTCTACTCCACATGTTCACATAGATTATTTTTTCCTGACCTGTGGTAGAGACTTGCAAACTCTTAATTATCTGATCAGTCACAGTTGGACAGACTGTATTTTGACTCCAACATAGTGATGTCATTTTGATTCTCTTTGAGAATGAAAGGCAACAACCAATAGCCATATCAAATCAAATCATTTCAAGTCAACAAGCATGCATTAAGTGCCTTCTTTGGGCCAGGCATAGTGTTCACTGCTAGGGATATAAAGAAAGTCAAAAACAGTCCCTACCTTAAAGGAAGTTCACAGTCTAATGGGGGAGACAACAGGTAAACAACTATGAACAAACAAGATATAGATAGGATGAATTGGAAATAATCTCAGAGGGAAAAATCTCTAGGATTATAATCTCCCTCAGTCCTGGGCTCTGATTATGTCACACATCAGCTATTCATGTTTTTGTCTGCAGCAGCCACAGCTGTGGTGGCAACCAGGCTACTCCTCTCTTTCTCAAGGAAACTCAGTTGTCTGAATCCATCAGCTGTAGCTACTCATCCCCATTTCCCCCATGGTTACCAGAAAGTCCCTCTTCAAGGTCAGTGGAAGGAAGAGAAGTCAACTCCAGATCCTGCAGTGTAAGACAAAATTTCCTCCTCTATCTCTTATCTTGTATTTTGCCGGCAGGGTAAACTCAGAGCATACAGATTCAGCAGTTCCCTCTCTTTCCCAGAAAGGAGGATCAGAGCCATCTCACTTCTGGTGGCATGTCTCCAATTCTGTTTTGTCTCACTCTTTAGAAATTTTCTGGGTCCTCTGTTCTCCAGAGATGAAAAATTGACTTAGAAGCACTGGCTATACATATATGATCTATATCTGTTTTAGTGGCTTAAGCCAGTGGCTTCTTATTTCATAATAGGGGGTGAGCATAACTCCCCAAGAAGCAGTGTAGGCTTGGTTCTCTTCTGCTCTCTTGTAGAAAGAGCTATAAATTATTCTGAGATTATAGGGAGGGCAGTGTTTATAATCTGAGAAGAGATTTCTAATCCCAGCTTTCCACTGAAGAATTAGCTTTCATTTTAGAGATTTCAGAATTGGTACACCCAGCCAGAGGGGAAAGGGGAAGGATACATCAATTGGAACTTGGAGAAGAGGCAGCAAGTACTATAAGAGAACCAAATTTGGATATGTGACATTGAGGAAGTCACTTCACCTTCCTGGACTTTAGTAAAATAAAAGAGTTGGACTAAACGATCTGTCTGTAAGGGCCTTTCCAGTTCTAAATCTAGGTAGGATCTCAGAACAATCTGATCTGATTGTCTCAGTTTTATCTATCCCACCCCCAAAAAAGATATGTGATTAAGTATCAAGCATTAAGCATTTACTATGTGCCAGACACTGTACAAAGGCTAAAAAAAAAAAACCCAAAGGAACCCCAAACCCTAAATTGGGTGGGGATCCTGCAGCCTGGAGGCCGCCTGGTGCCCTGTAGGTCAGGCTGCAGGTTCTCTACCCCTGCCCTAAGAAAAAGCAAAATCTTGCCCTCAAGGAGTATACTTCTAATGGGAGAGACAACATGTAAATAATGGGGAACCTAGAAGTATGTACTATGCAGATAAAGGTGATTGGCATTGGCAGCTGAGGAGACCAGGAAAGTCCTTCAAAAGGTGACATTTGAGCTGACTCTTTGAAGGAAGCTTTGGAAACCAAGAGGGGAGAAAGCAGAGAAACCCAGGCAAAGGGGTTAGCCACTGGAAGAGCAGAGAGACAGGAGATGGAGTGACATTCATCCCTCAAACCCTCTTAATTAAGGTTGAAATTAGTCCTTAAACCCAGTTACTTAATGTTCTGTATCGCCCAAGATAGGTGGTGAGATCTTCTATGCCTATTTCTGATCTTCAGGGTTGAAGTGAGGGATCTAACACTTTGATATTAGCAGGTCTGTACATTAGGATAGGTAGGGAGACAGGAGATTGCTTAAGGCAATGGGCTGCAGGTTTTATGATCATGGGTTCCATTCATTTACATATTCATTTGGAGGATCAGAATCACATTGTATATGATGGGATTGCAGTTGTATGTTTCTGACTTCTGTCTCATAAAACCCCATATTTTTAACGTATCCCAGTCTGCTCTCCCACCTTGGAATTTTGAAATATCCTTTAGAACCCCACTACAAATTTCCTGTAATTTCTGAAGAAATTTCAGCCACCTGGAGCCCCAAGGATGAAGTAATACCACCTTGTCATTTGTGGAGGGCACAAAATAGCTTCATAGCTTGAAGTGGAAGTTGTCCCTCAAAGCCCTCAAAGTGATAGAGAACCATGATGTTGCCAGCTCCATAGTCCCCAGGGCCTCTCTTCAGGGCTGCTAGACCCTCATCCAGAGTTCTTATACAGTGTGAGAGTCTTCTCTCCAAGTTAACTTTGGTAAATCAGTACCCAGGGTCTTTCACTTTTGCTACATCAGTGATTCCCAGATTTATTTCAGTGGTGATGTTTTATTTTGTTTGTATTTTTGACATTTTGCTAAAAGTGCTCTATATAGTTTTCACATTATAGTTAATATCTTTTTCTAGTTTTGAAAATTATTAGAGAAATGTTTTAACATCCTTTGGGTTAATGGGATATACAGCTAGGTTTTGTAAAACCACAGTGGGCAGTGAATGCTTACCTATCCACTATAGGTAGGATTTTGCACTGATTATGATTAATTGAGGCCAAGGCCATTGGTTCCTCATGCCTTTGTTACATATAATGGATGAATGAGCATCAACAGAAAGATAGAATTATGCTAAGAACACGAATTTGAACTCCCACTATCTGCTCCAAAGTTATATTGAGTAATTTGGTGCCAAACTAAACTTTACCACATTCTGCTGTAGCTATAAATAACCTACACTTGTGCCAGCCTGCCAAGATCCTGCCCCTTTCTCTTTCCTCTGAGTTCCAGATCTAGTGTAATAAGCTTCTTTCCACTTCCCCAACTTAGAACTTTAATCACACTGTCTGGATTGGGTGGGGGAGAGAATCACATACAGAAAAAAACAAATGCAAGGTGGGAGATGGTATTGGGACAGGGAGTGGAGCCAGCAGCTATCAGATGGGCTGCTTTTAGCTTCTGTGATGAGTGTCAGATGATAAGTTGAGAAGTGGAAGGAGGCATTGACAGTCCTGTTTGCTTTCCTCTTTATAAAGACCACTAATTTTTTCCCCCTTCTAGGTACCTTTAAGGCTTACTAGCTTCATGCCTATTCTCCTATATTACAAATTCCCTATCTTTGGAGAGAGCAGGGGGGTATGTCTGAGCTAGCCCTCCTAGTGTCAGAGCTAGAGTCTTCCACAGGTTTCTTGTTAAATTTTGGGGTGAATTCGATGATTGTTTTAGAATATAAGCTCTAGTATTATTTCTTAACTGGATTGTGCTTGGCTTTTCTCCATAGAAGGAAGTAGTTAGAACCCTGTTGCCTTAGAATCGGAAGTAATTGTCAGAGTTACAGGAGACCAATCATTTTTTACTTTCTTTCTTTTTGTTTTTTTGAACTTGGAACCTTGAGTCACGATTTAAGATTAAGTCTGTTGAGATGGGATGGGGAGAAAATTCACGATTTCAGACTTTACATAAGACTACAACCAGGAGTCTTCCTTCTACTGGGTTCTGTAGGAGACTTATGGGACCCAACTTTCTAGTAGATAACTTTGCTACCAAAGTTTTGGATGTATTGGAGACTTAACACATGATCTCTTTGGAATCAGAAAAAAAAGTAGGTATTTTAAGAATCATTTAGAACAATTTAGTATCTTCCCTTGGGTCTTGTGGAAAGAAAGAAATTAACAGTCCCAGTGGGACTTGGGCTCAATGAAGGTTTCCCTGTTCTGTCTCATTTAAGTGAGTTGTTGGCAGGCTATTCAGCTTAGAGATACCCAATGCTCCTATGGGCCTAGCTAGATGGGAGACTTGTGAGAAAAACCTACTGAGACTAAGAATCAGCAGGGGGCACTCTTCCCTTGGTTCATTGTCCTGGAAGAGGCTAGAAATGGCTCTTGTTAGAGGGGGGTTGTCTGGCAGTGATGGGGTGGACTGATTAAAGTATCTCCCCTATGGAGGTGTGAGACATCATTAGTGAATATATGAGGAACTGAAAAACTCTAGGCTAAAAGCTGTCTTTGGTTTCATGGGCAAGTATCCTTAGAAGACCCAGAGCAGCTTTGGTCAATGAAACCAAAATCCCCTCCCCAGAGAGATCCTTCCTCCTCTCTCTCTTGCTGCTACCAACCTAAATGGGACCTCTAATGAAAACTCAAGATAACTCTCTAGACTGAGCACTTATACACAGCACCCTTTCCTTAATTCAGCTGAGGCAAGGTCAGAGTTTTAAAAAGTTTTACTAAGGAATTGGGAAATCCATTGGAACCAAATAAGGAACAGAAGTGTAGAATTCTCAGCTTGCAAGAGCCCCCCTGTCACCTTGATCCATGTGACTGTCCCAGCCAGAAGTGCCTAACACACTTGAAATGGCCTGCTTAATTGTAGGCTTCAGAGCCAACCCTCAGAGTGGTTTTCTCCCAAGGACTTTTTTCTGCCTGGCTTTTCCTGTCACTTCTCAATGAGTTCTATCTTCAGGACTCTTTAGTTTGCTTCCTGCATTTACTCCCTTTTAGCCCCTTCAAAGAGGGGCACAGTTAATGCTTGCAGTAATTTGGAGTTTTCTATTCTATTCTAGTTTTCAAACTAGAATGCTGAAGCTGGCTGGATGACAGTATTACTGTTTTGCTAGGTTACTCTGAGCAGGAAAATCCTTTTCCTCTCTCTTTGGCTCAATTTCCACTTTAAAGTGAAGGAGAATAGCACTTATCATCCAGAAGTTAGGGATTTTTCCCTATCAGGAAGACAAAGTACTTCCTGTATGAGAATGCCCAAATCTCTTGGCCACTGATGTTTGTCGTTGGTTTGGTGTACAAAGGAGTCCTTAAGACTAGGGGTGCTGTGAGGCGGCTAGTTGCACTTGGCCCTGGAGTCAGGAGGACCCGAGTTCAAATCTGGCCTCAGACACTTAACACTTACTAGTTGCATGACCTTGGGCAAGTCACTTAACCCCAATTGTCCCTCCAGAAAAGCAAAAAAGAAGTTTATAAAGACTAGGGGTGTTGTTTTAAAGAGAAAGGTCAGGGTGAAAATAGAAAGTAGAAAGACCAGGACATACTTTAAAGGGAATAAAGAGGGATTAAGTGTGGAGTGTGGGAAGGAAGGAGGAGAAGAAAAGAGATTTAGCAGATAAACACCTGGAGAAAAGTAGAGAGAAGTGTGGAAACTGAGAGGACTATTTGAATACGAATTTAGGCATATATGTGCAGTCATAGAAGGCAGTTAGGTGTTGCAGAGGATAGAGAGCATTGGGCTTAGAATCAGGAAGACTCATCTACCTTAATTCAAATCTGGCCTCAGACCCTTACTAGCTGTGTGACCCTGGGTAAGTCAGTCATCCCTGTTTGCCTCAGTTTCCTCATCTGTAAAATGAGCTGGAGAAGGAAATGGCAAACCACTCCAGTATCTTTGCCAGGAAAGCCCCAAATGGAGTCACGAAGAGTAGTACTCATCTGAAACAATTGAACAGTCATAGATGCTGTTATGTTGAGCCAGGTGCCTATAGGAACTTTGGTGAAATACATCTGAAAGCCATTTGCATATGATCAGATTTTGGGTTCATAGTCAATAGCTTGAGTCCACCAGTCTTTACCTGAATCAGAGACAGAGCTGAGCACCTCTAGGCTGATGCCTAGCCCTGCTCTCCTCTGCTCTGACCATCAGGCCCTAGCCCTGCTCTGTTCTCATGGTGTCAGATGCTCTCATCCACTCAGCCCTTGGAAAGGGCAGCCTGGCTGAATAGGCTAAATGGATAAATAAATGGCAATTAATACATCAAAGGCTATTCTGTCAAGCCTGAGGAGTTGTTTCTAACTGGCTGTTTTGGGGACAGTGTAATTGATCCATGTAAGGTTTGTTTCTTCTTTTCCATTCGCTCAGCATCGATTCTTCCCCCTTGCATTGGCTCTTGCAATGTGTTGTGCAGATCTGAAATCGACAGGCCTGGTTTTATTTAGCAGCACCTGCCTATGGGATGTGCAGCACTGCTTCCTGCCAGGATAACTTTGTTCCGGCCTTTCCAGTGACAGCCCAAGTCAGCCTGGCTCCTGGCAAAGTGGCTCACTAATTGAACAAAGCCAAAAGAAGACCCACCCCCACCTCAGGCCATTGGATGTTTTAGATTGGGCCTTCAGAAATAGTGTCAGTATTAATTCCTTGATTTTAAGTTAGGGGTGAGCTAAAACTTATAAAAGTATTATTTTTTTTCTTTTTGAAGGGGAAAAGGCAGGGCAATTGGGGTTGTGACTTGCCCAAGGTCACACAGCTAGTATGTGTTTAGTGTTTGAGGTCAGATTTGAACTCGGGTCCTCCTGACTCCAGGGCCAGTGCTCTATTCACTGTGTCACCTAGCTGCCCCAAATTATTATTTTTCTTGGGAGAAAACTGAAGCTTAAAGAAGCTAAATATTTTATGTATTGTCACAGAGTTATTAAGTGCCAGTAGCAGGATTTGATTCCCAATTCCCAATCTAACAATCTTTCTATTATGTTGTGCTGGAGAAGTAAATTTAGATAAAAGAAGAGCCAACCATATCTGCTTTCTGTCCCTTGTAATTTCCTGCCTTTTGCTTTTTCTTATGCCATTCCCTATACCTGTAATTTCTACTATGTCTCTCTCTCTGTTTTTTTTTTTGCTTTTTTTAGGGGGGAAGTGACTTGCCCAAGGTCACACGGCTAGTTTTGTGTTAAGCGTCTGAGGCTGGATTTGAACTCAGGTCTTCCTGACTCCAGGGCTAGTGCTATGTTCACTGTGCCACCTAGCTGCCCCCACTGTGTCTCTTCTTACCTGTTGAATCCTATAAAGCTCAACTGAAATACTTCCTCCTAAGTGAAGCTTGTCAGAAATGATAGGTCCTTCCCTACCTCTTCTTAATGTATTTTCTAATGTACTTCTCGTGTTATATTGTAGTTATAATTATTAGTGATTATATTTTATTTGTCTGCTTACCTTGTAAGCCCCAGAAAAGCAGTGACCAAACCATATCTAAACTTGCTATCTTTCCTTAGTGTTTAATATGTTGCTGTGCACACCAGCCACTTACATGTTTATTGAATTAAAAACGGAACTAAGGTAATCTATATTGAAGGCTAGAACTAAATATATTTTATCTACTAACTTCCATTGAGGACAGCTAGATGGCTGGTGGATAGAGCATTGGGCTTGGAATCAGGAAGGCTCACCTTCCTGAGTGAAAATCTGGCCTCAGACACTACTTACTAGCTGTGTGACCCTGAGCAAGTCACTTAACCCTGTTTGCCTCCATTTCCCCATGTGTAACATGAGCTGGAGAAGGTAATGGCAAACCACTCCAGTATCTTTGCCAAGAAAACCCCAAACGGGGTCATGAAGAGTCAAACAAGACTGAACAAGAGCAATCCCCTTTCACTGAAGGAACTCAGATTATTTTTTCTCAGTTGAGAAGAACACATGTGGAAACTGAGGCACAAAGCAGGGATATGATTTATTCAGGGCAAACACCAGGTTCTGACCACCAAAACACATTCCTTCTCTCCTGTTCTGTTGAAAGCTTCCAGGTAGGCATGTAGTGAAATAGGATAGATGAAATCACCTTGTTCATGAAGGGGAACAATGGAAATGTCGACTTACTAATAGCCAACTGAGTGCAGGTGGGGAATGAGGGTTGTTCAACTGTGAAATCCCTGTTCTCCATGCTTTCTCACTGGGAACTATGGAGGAGCCCCGTGGGAGCAGATGATTCTTATTCTCAGAATAGCAGTCACAGACGCCAAAGTTTCAGTCAAGTGATTCCTCAGAAGTGCAGGGAATAGAGAAACCCATTGTCGTCAGTTAGACTATCACCCTCTGCATGCTGCTCCCAAAGAAAACCAGCATATTGAACCCTAATGAATGTTTCATTTTATAGTCTTTGGCTAAAGGGCTGGGGAGGACTGGCCATTCCTCCTTACTCTCATGTAGTCATCGAGGTCAGCATTTCTTTTCCTGGAGAAAAGTGTTGTCATTTAATCCCCCCCTTACATAAAGATTTAGTCATTTGTAGCCTACCGACTTCATACTACCCCCACAAAAACACAGAAAAGGCATATTCATCAGCCGCCATTATCAGCATTCCTCATTCCTCTGTGATAATACTGTGGAAAGGTCATATTTACAGCAAATGTGCATAATGATACAAGTTCAAATTCAGAAACACACCAAGAAATAGCAAACCATTCCCATTCATGTAGGCACATGCCTACAATACCATACTTGCATGTGGGCCTAAGCCCAATTTAGCCTAGATGTGCCACCCAGACCCAGCAGACTCCAGAGTTCTCTTTCTGAGGTCCTATCCTTGTGCCTCATCTGTTCCTAATAAATGCTAAAATCAGAAAAGGGTGGCTGAGCCAGCCCTCCACATTAGGCCACTGGTGCCAATTCCCATGGGTTCCTCTGAGAATTATGATCACCTCAATTTGTGATTTTATTGGTATGGGGAACTCTTGGGATACAGTCCCCTCCATTGATGCAGGTCAGTGACTCATCTGCTCCTTAGAGTCTCAGCTTCCTGGGGCTCTGAGATGTTAGGTGATATTCTTATGGTCACACAACCAATTGGAGGGAGTCAGAGGCAGGATTTGAACCCAGGTCTTGCTGACTCCCGGGCCAACCCTTTATCCCATACACCAGGCTGCCTTTCAGGAATTATGATATTTAACCTATCAGGGTTTTCAAAGTACTTTACTTACAAGATGGTAGGGCAGGCAGTGTATTATTCCTATTCTACAGATGAGAAGATTGATGCATAGAAACATTTAGTGACTTGCTCCAAATCAACCACTAATGTCCAAGCCAGTATACAAACTCAGCTTGTCTGACTCCAAAGACTGGAACCAAACTAGTCACTCGAAATATATATGCAAAGAGGACTTTAACTAGTTGTACTTCTCCCATGCACTGTGGTCAGCACACCTGAGCAAGTACCATTTTCATACATGCTGTTATCAGGATTTATTACCTCCACATAGAATGCCCCGACCCTTTTCTTTACAAGGTGGGAGGTGATGGGATGGGATGGAGAGATCCTTGGATTTGGGATCTCAGTATCTGGGTCCAAATTCCAACTCTGGCATTTACTGTTTGTGTGTTTGAGGAAGTTGGTTAACCATTCCCAACCTCATTTTCACCTGCTGTAGAAGGAGGAGGGAGTACCAGATGATCCTAAAAGTCCCTCTTAGCTCTAAATCTATCATCTTCGGACACTAACAGGAAAAGACAACAATGTATTCAAGGTATTCAGATGGTCACAAAATGGGGGGTTTTTTTTTTACTGTCATTGGAAGGTGAGGGGGGGCAGTGGAGAGTGGGAGGATGGTTAGTTGTGTTATTAATAGGTGGGATTTCAGGTAGAAAACAAAAGCTAGAGGCAGCATTTTCTAATAAAAAAAAAAGACCCTTATATGGCAGGGCTGCTGGATTTTAGCTTTTCATGTGTCTCTGAATTCAGTCTGTAGTTTTGGACAAGACCCTTCTCTCTGTCTATCTCTCAGGTTCTTTATTGCATATTTCTATTATCCATATTGGTTGTTCTTGCCTCATTTTAGGGTCTGTGAGACTGATGATGGCATGGGCTCAAGAGAGCAAGAGGATTCTGCACCAAACACTGGGCTGGAAACTAGCCTCAGCTACATCTGTAAGGTTGGTCTGAGTAGATCCATTCTCCCTGTCCTTCCATACAGTTCTGCCTACCCCAGCCTAGTTGTGTGAATGCTGAATGTAACAGCCAATTCTTTTTTATTTATTTTTTCTTGTTTTTCCCTAAATCATTGATTGAATGCTGAATGCCAATTCTTCTCTTCCCCCCCCCGCCACACACACATTCATTGAGCCAGTGCCTTGCTCCATGAAGTGACTTGGGACTCGGGCTTCTTTTAATCCTCCTTTCTCCTGAATCACATCCGGTGTTGTTAAAGGGAATCTGTGGCCAAAACTTTCCCACCAAATCTCCTAAGACTGGCACTGTTCTTTCCCTTGGGCATTCCTGATACCCCCCTTCCCATGTGATTTCTCTCTCTAGTTCCTGACGTTGTGTGTCATGGCCCAACCGAGTGCTTACACAGATGGGGAACTGCTCAGCCTGATGTATTTGATATGCCGAGCCAGTATGGATAGACAGTTAAGGCTACTCCCCTGTGTTGACCTTCAGCACTCCCTGCTTGTGCTACTTGAGGATGTTAAAGACTGGTCAGAGAAGGTAGGTAATAACAGGACTCTCCCACCACCCTGTCTTAGAGATGATCCACATGATTCTGCTTGAATCTTTCATTTTGGCCCCTGCTCCTCAATGCCCTCTGTACTCTGCTAGTATTTTCCTTATTCTAGAATTTCTTGAATCTTTTGTTGGGAGTATTATTCCATGGGGGGGTTAATAGTACTTATGAATGACCAAGGAGGGTATCTCCTGAAGCCCACTTAGGTGAGTTACCTCAGGGTTTTGAGAAGAAACCAGGGTCTCTGTCCACAGTTTTTATCTCATTCTCCACCTCAGTAATCCTAATGCCTGCGTGAGCCTGCCCCCAAGTGCTATGTTCTTGGAGTGTATATGGTTCTTTCCAAAGTGACCAGGCTTGGTACTTGGTTGGGGCTCTTGTGAAGTGGAGAGAGCAGCATCACTTCTGTGTTACACACCAACCTTAATGATCACCATTTCCTTTTTTGGCAGTTCCCACAGCTGTGCTGCATGTTGAGCTGGGTGTCTGATCACCATCACAACCTGCTGGCTGTAGTGCAGCTCATCCTGGATGTTACTACCCGTGGAAGGTACATTTTTTCCATCTCCATTTCCACAGCGAGACACTTCATCTCTTCAGGGTCTATGTGAAGTTCTAAGATTGGGGCCAAGGTCTCAAGGGTGTGCTGGTGTATGTGTATCATTGGTCATGTCAGCAATGTTGTGTGCTCGGATACATCTAGTGAAGTACAGTGTGTATGGACAAGATTAAAACTAGTGTACTTCTTGGCCTAAGTCTTTCTTGCTACTTCTGTCAAAGGTGGGAGAAATCCCCATGGAAGAAATTATGCTTTCTTCCTCAAGTCCCCAAGAAATTAAGAGAATATATTCTAGAAACAAAGAAGAAGTTATTCCAAAGAGGATGAGCTGATGAGCCCATAAGTAAGCCTAAATTGCTTAACTTGGATCTATTAGTGCAATTAACTTGTCACCAAGAGGTGCCAAGAATGAATAGAACAAGTCACCAGATGCAGTCACCCTGAACTGCTAGACAGTGTTGTTCCTAAGGTGAAGGAAGCCTATCCCAGTCCCACAAATTTAGGTCAAAAGCAAGGGATAAAAACATCTTTCCTACGTTCTCTGCAAAGGTAAATACCTGCTCTACCTTTGAAGGAGCTGGACTCCTAGAAGCTCTGTCCCCAAGGAGTGAAAGGAAGCACAGACAGTATCAGGCAAGTCCAGGCTTTTGAACTGCCTGCTCAGCACCTGGCTGCTAGCAGGGTCCACATTTGTACTACTGCAGAAGGTGTGGCACCAATACACATTTAATAGCTGAAATAATTTAATTCAATTCAATTCAATGACCATATTAAGTACTAGCTTAAGAACTAATACATAGTTGTGTATGATAATGGGGATAAAGGACAAAAACGAAGAAATCCCTATCCTTATGAAACATGTATTCTACTGGGGTGATACAACATGCATCCAGATAAATAAAAACAAGGAAATCTGAACACAGAAAGAGATAATAAAGTGGGGGGGGGAGGGGAGAGGAGGCTGCAACCAGCAAGGTTCTACAGAGGAAGCTGCCTCTGAGTTGAATCTTTAAGGAAGATAAGGAATCAGATATGTGAAACTGAAGAGAAAGTACATTCAGATATCAGAGATTTTAGAGCTTGACCTTAGCAGCAACCTGGGAAGTCACTTGGTCCAAATCTTTTATTTTACAGATGAGGACACTGAGGCCCAGAGTGGTCAAGTGACTTTTTTTATAGGATTATACAGAAATTAAGAGTTGCATCATAATTCAAATCTAGAACTCTCTGATTCTATGTTCAATCTTTTTTCTACTTTATCTCACTACAGTCTAGATATGAGGGCCTACCTTGAACAAATGAATCAAAGCAAGAGATGTAATGTTGAGTTCTGGAAACATCTAGCCATCTAGTGTGACTGGAATGTAGAAATGTGTGAAAAGGAAGTAATATGAAATTAAGCTGGAAAGATGTTAGAAGCAGATTGTGAAGGACCTTTAATATCAGACTGAGGAGATAGTCTTATATTTTCAAGGCAGTATGGAGTCACTGAGTAGGGGAGTGACATGCTCAGACCTGTGGTTTAGGAAAATTATTTTTGTTATCTATGTGGAAAATAGGGAGAGGGGAGACAGAGAGGCCATTCAAGAGGTTATTTTGGTGTCCAGGTGAGACGTACTAAGGGACTGAACTTTGGTGGAGTCTTGGGAGTATAAAGAAGGGGACATGAGAGACATTTTGGAGGTAGAATTGATAGGATTTAGAAAAAACTGTTTCTATGTAGGAGGTGAAAGAGAGAAGAGTCAGGGATGCTTCTGATGCTTTGTATCTGAGTAACCAGAAGAATGGTGGTGCCATCAATAGAAACAGAGAAGCTGGGAGGAGAGGCAGCTTTAGGGAGGAAAATGATGAATACCACTGGATGTGGTCAATTCTGGATACCCACGGGACATCTGTTCGCTACCTGTTGCCTCTCTATTCATCTCTGTCCTGCTGGAGACATGTAACACAGGAGATACAATGCCAGTATTGGGGTCAAGAAGAATTGGGTTCAAATGTCCCCTCTGATATGTGTCAGTTATTAGAATGGGAAAGTTATTTAACATCTTTGAGCATTCGCTTTCTTACCTATAAAATGGGGGTGATATTTTTAATACCCATTTTACAGAATTGTTGTGTGGCTCAAATGACAAAATGTATATCAAATAGTTTATAAACTTTAAAGTCCTATGTGAGTGTTCATTATTATTGTGTTGCTCCCCTTCTGCACAAAAGCCTCTAAGAAGTCTCTACTTGCCAGCAGAGATAAACTTGACATTCAAGGCCCCAGCCTAACTATTTGCACTCATTTCCTCTTATTCCCTGTGTTTTAGCCTGTCACCCAAACATGTGGCTTTTGAGACTTTGTATATGCATTTCCTTCATTTGCAGTATCTTTTCCCTTTCTATCCACCTATCTGGGGCAGCTAGGTGGCACAGTGGATAGAGTACTGGGCCTGGACTCAGGAAGACCTGAGTTGAAATCCAGCCTCAGACATTTACTAGCTGTGTGACCCTGGGCAAGTCACTTAACCTCATTTGCCCCAGTTTCCTCATCTGTAAAATGATCTGGAGAAGGAAATGGCAAACCTCTCCAGTATTTCTGCCAAGAAAACCGCAAATGGGGTCACAAAGAGCTGGACATGACTGGACAGCATCCACCTATCCTATCTCCAGTTATCTTGCAGGTATCTTGTTTGTACAACGTTGTTTACAGGTTGTCTCCCCTGTTAGACTGGGAGCTCCTTTAGGGCAGGGACTGCCTTTGCCTTTCTGTTTCTCCAGCACTTAGCACAATGCCTAGTATGTAGGGGTTGCTTAATAAATGCTTGTTGACAGCCTATTTTTTAGGGTTCCAGTTGTACCTCACTAAGACTTTTCTGACTGCTCCAACTTTAAATTGACCTCCCCATCTTTGAACTATTTTCTGTAACATTATTTTTGGCACTTAATTCTCTACTGCCTTTCATTGTTACTGTTTCATTTATGCATGTATGTTGTCTCCCCAGCTTAAAGCTTCTGAAGGGTAGGAGGACTATATTTTCCCCCCAGTTTCATCCTAAAACGCAATACATGTTTATAACATAAAAGAGTGTTTCCTTTGCCTTTTTTTTTTAAAGGACTTTTGGATATGTGCTTCCAGCCAGCTTCCACCATATACTCTGGGAGCGTCTTGAACACTCCAGGGAGCTATGTCCAGTTCCACTATTGTTGGGCTATGTGACCTCTAGCCATGTGCCAGACCTTTCCTCTCAGAAAGAATAACACTTTTTAGATCTGTAAAGATGGTGAGAACTATTTTAGTAGCAGAAAGAAAGGGAAGGACTGAGACAAAGGGAGGAGGGGGGCAGTGCCAGACCAAGAAAGAGAGGGCGACAGAGTCAGAGAAGGCTAATGCCCAGGATGGGTCTTTAAATGACCAAGTAAGTTGCTGTTATTCTTTTACTTAGCATCTCCTTGGATCCTTACCATGTCCTCCACAACATCTCTCATCTATGTCTCCTTCTTACCACTCACACAGCCACCATCCTAGCTTATGCCTTCTCCCCTCTCACCTGGACTGTTACAACTGAGGCAACTAGGTGATTCAGGGGATGGAGTGCCAGACGTGGAGTCAGGATGACCTGAGTTCAAATGCAGCCTCAGGTACTTACTAGCTCTGTGATGCTGGCAAAGTCATCTAACCTCTGCTTACCTCTGTTTCTTCGACTGTAAAATGGGGCTAGTAATAGCACCTGCCTCCTAAGGTTGTTGGGAAAGATCAAATGAAGTAATATTTGTAAAGCACTTAGTACTGTGCCTGGCACATAGTAGACCTGTACAAATGTGTGTTTCCTTCCCTTCTCCCCAACAGCCTCCTAAATGGTTTCCCTGCATCAAGGCTCTCCCCTCTTCCAACCCTCCTTCACACAGCTGCCAAATTGATTTTTACTAAAGTGCATATCTTATCACATCACTCCCCTTCTCAGTAAACTCTGGTAGTTCCCATTTTACCTTCAGGACCAAATATAAAGTCCCCTAATATTTAAAACCCTTTACAATCTGGTTTTTAGCCTTATAGCTGGCTGACCTTTGGGCCATAGATAACACTCTTGTCTTATCTCTGTGCCTCTGCACTGGCTGTCCCCCAGTCCTGGAATTCACTTCCTCCTCGCTTCTGTCTACTACTCAAGAATCCTTGGTTTCCTTAAAGCTCAGCTCAAGTGCCACCTTTTTCAACAGGCTTTCCTGATCCCTCTAACTATTAGTGTCCTCCCCTCAAGTCACCTTGAATCTGGTGTGTGTGTGTATAATCTGTATATATGTGGTTTATGTGTGTGTTTATATGGGATCTATATGTATATATAGTTCATGTATGCATATACATAGTTTATATATGTTTATATGTGGTATGTGTGTGTATATATTGGTTTATATGTGTTGTGTATATACATACACATATATAAACCACACACACATATGTATATACTTTTTCTGTCCCACTTTCTCTCTCTCTGTCACTCTCTCTCTATATATATATATATCTCTCTCTCTGCCTCTGTCTCTCTCTCATTGTCCCCAGGCTAGATTGTAAAAAACTCCCTGAGGTTAGGGACTATCTTTTCTTTTGTCTTTGTATCCTCACTGCCTAGCACAGTCTCTGGCACACAGTGGGGTTCATAACATGTGCTTGTTGACTGATTGTGTTGCTGGAAGTGGGACAGCCCCATTTTATTGTCTGTTTCTGGCTTAGCTAGTGGCACTCTCAATGAGTTTTGAGCCCACAGTGACCTCATGAACAAGACTGCTTTGTTGTTAGTGTATACTGGTCTATAACCATCTTATTCTGCTTAGGTGCTCAAGGACAAAGCAAGAATTTCCAGTCAACTTTCTGTGGACTGTAGCCATTGGCTCATTAATGGAAGTGTTGGCATCCTTCAAGCTTCTTGTGTATTGGAAAATTCTCTAGTAGCACTGGTTAAAGGAAGAAGAGGGTTGTCTTATGTTCTCCTGATGGAGCACTGTAATGGTCTCTGGTAGATCAAAGTTAATAGTGAGGAAGTCCCATGGACCTGGGGAGATTAGTGTGAGAGATTTGAGTCATGGGGATTTTTTTTTTCCATAAGAGGAACTTTCTTTACCTAAGCTTTCCCACCTGATGGATCAAGATGTCCTCAGTCATAGCTATAGCTACTATGCAAGAATCCTCTTACCAGAAAAAGAGAGAAACTAGCTTATTTCATCTTGGCTAAAAAAGACTGATATTCTGGGGTCATGAGTAAATGCTTCTAAAACCATTAGCAAGTATTTAACACTTACTCTGCATGTGGCATTTGACTTTGCTATACTGTATTTCAGCTTGTTGGGGAAGGGGGAGTAGGGGTAGCACTAGTAGCTTTGGGGAAGGGAAGAATTTGGGAAAGTCTGCATGTCGTGCTTGAGCTGAGTCCTCCAGTCTCACATTTCCAACTGTCTTTTAGATATCTCAAACTGGATTATCTCATATACATCTTAAGCTCAAAACATATCTAAAACTGAAATTATCTTTCCACCCTTTTCCTGACTTCTCTTACTGTGAGAGTGCCACCATCCTACACTGATCCTCAACTTCTTACTCTAACCACCCCTCACCACATCCAATCAGTGGTCAAGTCTTGAGGACACCAAATCTCCTAACTCTGGGCATTCTCATTGGCAATACCCCATACTAGGAATGCTTTCCCTCCTTGTCTGCTTCTTGCCTCTCCTGGCTTCCGGCAAGTCTAAGCTAAAGCTCATCTCCTGCAAGAAGCCTTTTCCAGTCTTCCTTAATCTTGGTGCCTTCCCTTTGAGATTATCCTCAATTTATCTTGTATAGATCTTGTTTGTACAAAATTGTTTGCATGTTCTCTCTCCCAGTAAACTGTGAATTCCTGGAGAGCACGTACTATTTTTCGGGGGAGGGGGACCTTTCTTTATATCCCCAGCAATTGGTACTGTGCTTGGCACTTAGTAGGTATCATTTGACAGTTGTAAAAGAAACTAGAGATTTCAAAAAGGCAGAGATGAGGCAAACTTGCTTTGCGGGCATGGAGGAAGGCCCACTGAAAAGCAAAGCCATGAGATGGAATATCTGTGAAGAACAGCAAGAAAGCCAGTTTGGGTATACTGCAGGGTGTGTGATGAGGACTGATATATAATAGGGCAGGAGATAAAAACTGGAACTCGGTTGTAAATACTAAAATGCCAGAGAAATATTTTATTTTAGAGGCAAAATGAATATGCTAGAGCCGGGATTCGTAACTCCAAGAGGTCTATAGATAGATTTCAGAGGGTCCATGAATTCGAATGGGAAAAAATTAACATCTTTATTTTCCCTCCCTTCTGAATGAAAGTTTAGCACTCTTTCAATTATGAATGTAGGCAGCAATATATGGAGGCCGTAGGCTTCCCCAAACTGCCACCAAAGCGGTCTATAAAGTACACAAAAAAGATTAAAAGCTTATTAAGCAAAGGAGTAACACAGTTGGGTTTGTACTTTATGAATATCACGTTGGCAATTGTGTGGAGATGTATTGGAAAGAGTGTGGGGAAATCTGAGGCAGCTAGACTATTTAGAAGACTGCTGCCAATAAAGTCCATATAATTCACTAAACCCGTAATATAAACATCTATACTTTCATCTTTGCTTTCTTTTTGTTTAGAATTTTTATGTTTATGAGTGTCACCTGCCCCTCTAGATGATAAGCAACAAGCTGAAATTGTTTTTATTCTTTAGTCATGTCTGAGTCTTCATGATCGTATTTGGAATTTTCTTAGGATGATACTGGAGTGGTTTGCCATTTCCTTCTCCAACTCATTTTACAGATGAGGAAACTGAGGCAAACAGGGTTAAGTGACTTACCTAGGGTCACAGAACTTTTAGGTATCTGTGGCTGAATTTGAACTCAGGTCCTCCTGGCTCCAGCGCCAGTACTCTCTATCCACTGAACCACCTTGCTGTACATGTGTACACATGGTATCTCCTAAAAGAATTGTATCTCCAGCACCTAGCATAGTGTTTAACATATAATAGGCAATTAATAAATGGTGGTTGATTGGTTGATTGATATATGTGTATATATGATGTATGTATGGTGTAGAATCACACTCCTGAATTATATTTGAGCCAGACCTACAAAAGGTCTTGGCCATAGTTGAAGGCCAGAGTTGGAGGGGTGGGGAATCAGTTAATGAGCAAAGGAGGATTTCATGGAGGAAGTAAAGTTTGACTCTTTTTTGTATTTAACTGTAAAAGGCTAATGATCTGGCTAAGGATCTCTGCTGAGATATACATATCTTCCAAGACTCTTGAAATCCCAGTGATCCATCCAATGTTAGGATGGCTGTACAGCTAAAGCAAAGATGTGGACAATAGCTATTGCTTTGTCTGAAGTTGGCTTCTCCTCCCCTCCCACACCCTTCCATAGGGCTCTTTCAGGTTATCAGACTGAGATGTAGTGGACTCGGCAGTTTCACTGGGTAATGTCCCTCACAGGGCTCTCAAGTCAAGGAGTTGTACATGAAGGACTTGGAGGTGGTCTGCCCCAGCTGGGGATTTTGGCTGCCTTCTCCTCTGGCCAGGAACCAAACGTGTGGAAAGGGAACAGGAGTTGAATAAAAAGTTTCTCTGACTGCCAACAGTGCGGGTGCAGGATGGCTGGAAACAGTGGGGGGCTTTACTCTCCATTCTTACTTCCTATTCCAGATTTGAGAAAGCCATTTCTCTCCTGCCTCAGTTTCCCCATCATAGCAAGAAAGTGCTAAATGAATTTGGAGATGGATTGTGTAGAGGGAAAGAGCCGTGTGCAGCTCTGGCCTCACAGTGACAGGGGGGAAGGCAGAGGCTGGGCTGGATCTGGTGCATGCGTTTAGAGGTCTGCTGCATCCTGTTGCCTTATATGAAAGTTGTTTGAATTGCTTCTGAATTCTCTTGCCTCCAGACTGCTCAATCCTGAGTTCCTCTGAGACCCAGCCCCCACCACTGCTGGAGGAGGCTGGGTGGAGCCTTCAGGGAAGCTTTTGAGGGAGAGAACCCACAGCTGTTTGACCAGCAAAAGCCCTGGGCAGAATTTCTTGCTCCCTGCTGTCTCCCAACAGTCACTTCCAAAGTCTTCCCCAGCACACAGTTACCTCGGTTATCTGGTTCGGGCTGTCTTCCTAATTGGAGAGATAAGACACTAGCAAGCAAAGGATTAGATTGGAAGTTAGAATACCTACATAGATCTGTCCTCCCATTTTGCCAGCTGACACACTTTGTGTTTTTCTTCGAAGAGGTCTTTTTTCTCTGAGTTGTAGTTTCCCCCATCTGTTAAATAGGAAAATTATCCCTGCCCCCCTTTCTTTGTCCCAGCAGGGACATGAGAATGAAGGAGACTGTTTAAAAGACATTAGGAGTCAATAGCATGAAAGACGGTGGGCAGTATAATACAATGCAGGGGGGAAGTTCTATTCGCTCAGATGTGGGTTTCTTTTCATCCTTTTTTTTTTCTCCCAATCCCTTTTCTCCATTTCTGGAAGACAGCCCTGTCCTGACCCACCCTGGGTTTGCCTCTTCTCTCTGCTTTATTTTGGAATCACTTCCTACCCCCCCCGCCCCCACCCCAGCCCCAGCCCTTCTTTTCTGGCCTGCTCTTTCTCCCTATCGTCCCTGTTTACCCCTCCCTTCTCCCACCCTTCCCTGCCCCCACCCCTCCCTACCCACACTTGGGTTAATTAACTCAGTGCAAGCCTGGGGTTTCAGATTAATGGCTCCCAGATGCCAGCACTCTTCTGGCTCTGGGTTTGGCTGTGGAGAAGCAGTGCCCAGGGACTGGATTTACCTCCCACCACAGTTCTCAATCCAGCTGTTCTGTGCACCCCGGAGAACAGCTGAGGCTCCTCACTGGCATGGGACAGAAATGTGAGGTCTAGTAGGTTTGGCCTTTGGAGTGAAGAAGAAATTTGTAACTTGGACTTGTATAGATGAGGCTGGGGAGCATTTTCCAGATTGTACACATAGCATATCATTTGGCAGCAGTGCAGCAGGCTACTGGGTTTTGAGAATTCCTGAGTGTCTTAATCAGTAAGATGGACACAGTGACCCTTCCCTAGCTCTCAGAGGAATTTGGAGGGTCCTGTAGGCACTGTGTAAATAGAAAGGGCAACAATAAAACGTGCTTGTAAAAAAGAAAGCGTGAGGACACTAAATTGGGACGGTGTCAAAATAGCCATCTAGTCTGAGCATTTTTTTTTAAAAGCACATCTTTGTTAAACAACTCACTTTCTGACTCTTCCAGCCAGAAATGAGCTGGAACTGATGTTATTAACTCATCCCCCTTTGCTGCTGTTTATCCCCTCTCCCAGGATTGTTCTGTTTGTTTGTACTGTTCCCTCCCAGCTGTACAGATGTAAAGATCCCTACCACAGCCCATTCTAAAAACACAAACAGACATCACAGAACTTTAGAAAGCATGAAGACTAAGGGCTTATGTAGAAGGGTATTAGCAAAGGGAGCCCCAAGTGGGAGTGATGCCGGGCACCCATCTCACAGGAGCATTGGATTCGATGAGGTGCTCCTGTTTTTCACTTTGGACCTAGAAGCTTAGTTTAGATCCTGAGCTTAGATTTGACCCAAACTGGTTAAGTAGCTTTGGGTGGGCAACTTCTACCTTCTCTGCCTCAGTTGCCCTTTTGGCACATGGTGAGAAAGAGTTAAAGATTGAAAATCAGTATGACTTGGGCTGGAAAGGCTCCACAGAGGTTCAGTGTGTTACTGTCATTATGGCTATGGCTACCCTGGCTTCCTGGACACTGGGCCTAGGCTTTTACTGTAATAGGAAGAATATTCCATCTGGTCCTTACATTACCTGAGGCCCTCTCAATTGCAGCAAGGCCTGCAGGAGAAGTTATCGAGCCTGTAATACCCAGGATGGTGAATAGTAAGGGCCCACAAATGAAACAGAGACAGAAGTAACATTTTGCTTTTACATAATGTCTAGTAGAGCTTTTGCCTTACACTCTTATTGCAGTGGGCATAGAGGATGCTTTTGACCTGAATTGAATGAATGATACCCAGGGTCATCAGATCTCCAAAGGAGAAGCTGAGTACTAGTCTAGGCCATTCCAATTTGGTCCTTGAACTTCTGGGTCTCATCTCAGGATGCCTCACTGGCTGTGGTCATGTCATGAGAGAATGATGAATGTACCACTTCTTCAGTGAGTGCCAGATCTTACCATCTGGTACCTCATGAGAAAGCAACAAGTGTGTAGAGATGCTTAACGAATTGTAATTATAGAGCAGCTGGAGGCAGAAAGAAGGGGGATGTTGCCTTTTTCTGCCCTCCCTTCTCTACTATGGCATCTCTGAATTCTATTATAGGGGACTAGGACTCTGTGACCACAGAATTAGCTGTTCTGCTAGGGGTACTGTGTTGTAGCTACGAAGGAAAATGAGAGGAATAGGGTCAAAGAATCAGCCTCAGTTACAGGATCAGCAGTAGTTTGGAACAGCCCTGGAGGGGAGATATGGATGAAAGAATGAATAAAAGAATGTTAAATGTACATCTTGGTTTATGTGTATTGCTGACTGCAGAAAATCCTTGGGCATTGAAATTGATGACTAAGCCTTATCTCTCATATATTTCATTCTCTTTTTCTCCCCAGATATCCTTGCCTGCCTCTGGCCCCTAAACATAGCTTAGGCTTTCTTCTTTTCTTTTCTCACAGGCAGCTTCGAGGCCAACTCAGCCTTGTGATCATTACCCGGTTACTGGGACAGACAGAGGTCCTTCCTCTCTGGAAGGAGAGAGCCCAGGTAAGGTTTAGGATTGAAACTGAGTGGAAATTTGATGCTATATCAATATGCCCTCCTCATGTCTAATAATCTGTGCCAGATATAATAGTTTAAAATGTAGAAAACAGAAGAATTCTACAGTGGGGGGAAGAGGATGAGCATTGGAGTAGCCATAATAAACTCACAACTTATTAGTGATTTATAGAGTAACTACCATGGGTCCGACTCTGCGTTAGAGTGGTACAGATGGAGCATATTGTATTATATGTACCCTCAAGGAACTTGGATAGCTAGAGTGTGGTCAAATTATAGCAGAGTTTGAAAGTGATCAGGCCTTCCCAGTGGGTGGGGGAGGGGCTGGAAGGAAGGAGAAAATCTTGAACTCAAAATTAAAAAAAGAATTAAAAAAAAAGAAAACTATATAGCTGGGTTTGCTTTCTTCAATAAATTGTGAAATCTACTTAAAAAGAAAGTCAAGCAGAAGAGTTTGAACTTAACATAATAGTCAGTCATAGATTCTCTATCCAAAGGGAGACATGATAAATCCCTGATTTTAAGAAGACTTGCTAGGCAGTGATTTATACGATGGTTGATAGTGGAGAAAAAGCATGAATTTGGGAAACTAGATAGGGGACTGTTGTTATGGGATCTCTTTGTAGGGTGATGAGGACCTGGCCTAGTTGGAGGCAATGGAAATAGAAAGGAAGAGGTGGTTCCAAGAGACATTTCAAAGGAAGAAATGTAGGTCTTAGCAACAAATGAATAAAGGGGTTGAAGAAGAAGAAACCAAAGGAAGAAACCAGGAGAAGGAGAAACTTTAAAGAATGAGAAACCAAAAATAGTTTTAAATTTTCCAGCCTGAACAGCTTAGAACAGGGGTGGGAAACCTGTGGCCCCAAGGCCACATGAGGCCACCCCAGATTTAAGAGAATGAGCCATACCACGGATAGATATAGGAAGGAGCTGGTGTGAAATTGAAGAAAGACAGCATGGTGTAACACGAAGAACAGTGGGCTATCAGAAGACACATGTCCTATTAAGACCCAACCTTCCACTAGCTGTAAGTCATTTAAGTTCTAGGCTGTTGTCCTTTATCAGTGAGCTAAGGGAGTTAGATCTTTAAGGTCTCCATCAATCCTACTGTTCTATGATCAATTTTGTTTTATATAAGTGAGTTTAATGACAGGACATCCAAATAGAAATGTCCTATAGGCAGGAAATACAAGCCTCTCTGAATCATCATCAGACAGGTGCTATGAAACACCCACAATATACCAAGTCAATGCTTTGGGGTAGAGGGGAGGGAGAAGGGCTACAAGCAGGGAATGTGCTGGTAAATGTTTAACAACCAGCTCTCTAAGGGAAAAAAAATATATGCACAAGACACTTTTAAATTTAATCTGCATCATTGCCATTTTATCCATCACTGTCTTAAGTCTAGACAATCAACAAAACAATAAATCAAGCCCTTGATTTGCAGCATTTGCTGATTTCTGAGGTGTAGATGCTCAGACTAAAAATTTAACCATAGGCTCCACACTCCTGGACAAGTACCAAAAATTATTCTTTCTTTACAGGAGTTTATCTTGTTCTGAGGAGAAATAATATGTATACATGCTATGGATTATACAAAAAAATACAAAGGGAGTATAAACATACAAAAATACAAAATATATACAAAGTAAATATAATGTAATTTGGGCTGAGAAGATGCCTGGGAGCTGATAAGAAAATGCCTTAGGCAGTTGGGATGCTTGGGCTGAGCCTTCCAGGAAGCTAAGCTGGTAGAGTGTACCAGAACTATCATCTCCTGTGTCCTGGACACTTTGCCTCTCCTAATGCAGTCTAAGTTTGCATTATCTTCTTTTGGATACCACATCCCACTGTTGACTCATTGTGGAGCGTGTAGTCCACCAACAAGACTAGATCTTATTTTTCAGCTGAACAGCTTCTAGTCACGCCTCCCCTATTTTGTACTTGGCCAGTTAATTTTTTTGAACCCAAGTGTAATATGAGACATTTTACTTATCCTTATTAAATTTGATCTTATTCAGTTTGACCCAATGTCTTTACTTGTTAAGATCTTTTCAAATCCTAACGCAAAGGAGGATTGTAGGATCATGGGGTCCATAGACCCAGAATTGAAAGGGACCTCATGGGGAAGCTGACACCCAGAGAGCTGAAGTCATTTGTCCCATAGATATTAAGCAACAGACTCTAGAGAGAGTAGTCTTTCCACTTTGCAACCTTGCCAAGTTTCCCTCCCAGTTTTCTGCAAAACTTGATGAACATCTCCAAACTTGATGAACATCAAACCTATTCCTTTATCCATGTCTTTGATAAAAAAAAAAAAAAAGCAAAACTTTAAACAGCATAAGCAAAAATCCTTGAACTAAAGAAGTTCTCTCTTCCTTCCAAGGTCATGTTGAACCATTAAATACTACTCTTTGGGTTCAGCTACTCAAATATTTGTGGGTCTTCTTCCTGTCTAGTTCACAGTTTTCTGTCTTGTCTATAAGAATAGCATGGGAGACTTGGTCAAATGTTCTGATAGAATTTAGTGAAAGTATGCCTATATTCCTTTGAACTACCAGACTAATAACTCTGTCAAAAAAGGGAAATGAGGGGTGGCTAGGTGGTGCAGTGAGTAAAGTGCCGGCCCAGGAGTCAGGAGGACCCAAGTTCGGTTCTGGCCTCAGACACTTAACACCCACACACAAAAAAACTAGCTGTGTGACCTTGGGCAAGTTACTTAACCCCAATTGCCCTCCAAAAAGGCCAAAAAAAAAGGGGGGGGAAATGAGCTTAGTCTGGCATGAACTGTTCTTGTTGGCTATTTGTCATCACTGCTGACTTTTCTGCATGCTTGTTAACCATCCTTTAACAATATGTTTAGAATTTTTCCAGAAATCAAGGTTTAGGTCACTGACCAAGAGCTTGCCATCTCTATTATCTTCCTTTCTTTTTTTTTTTTTAAGAAAGGAACTAAACTTAACTCTTCAACAATCCTGTGGGGCTCCATTTCTTCATGAGGTTTTAGTAGACTATAAGCTGAATTAGTGATGTTGTGTGGCAACCAGAAAACCTAATGCACTCTTAGTCCACATTAAGAAATTCATTGTGGGGTGGCTAGGTGGTGCAGTGAGTAAAATGCCGTCCCTGGAGTCAGGAGGAGCCGAGTTTTGTTCTGGCCTCAGATACTTAACACCCACACAAAAAAACTAGTCGTGTAACCTTGGGCAAGTTACTTAACCTCAATTGCCCTCCAAAAGGCAAAAAAAAAAAAAAATTCATCGTGTCTAGGACTAAGGAAGGGCTTGCTGGTTAGACCATGTCTAGATCATTGTGTTAGTCATGGGCTCCACATTTTGGGAAGGTTATTGTTAAACTGGAGAGTATCTTGAGGAGGACATCTAGAGTGGTCAAAAACTTTAAAGTTTTAGTATATGAGGATTAAACTGAGGATTCCCAGGTGAAAGAATTGTAAATATTTAGCCAGGAGAAAAGACTTGAGGGTAGGGGTAAGGGAAGAGCATGATAATTATCTTCAGTTATTTTAAGGGCTATCCTTTGGGGGAGAGATTCATGTTTTTCTTGGACCTAGAAGACAGGACTGGTTTGAAGTTGAAGAGATGGTGACTTAGATTTGATACAAGAATATACTTTCTAACGAGTTGAGTTATTTAAAGATAGAATAGGATGTTTTATGTAGTTAGTCAATTTGTTTTCACTCAGTGACTCCAAGCAAAGACTAACTACTTGTCAGGTGTGTTGCAAATGGGATTTTTTTACTGCAGTAGACATTGAATTATTCTGAGGTTGCGTCCAACTTTGATATGCTATGATTCTTATATAAGATCCAAGGTATCAACGATGGGGGGAAAGTCTAGAGTGTTAGAGAAGTGGTTGAATCCATATGATTTAGCATGAGAAGAGAATCCAGTATAAATAGGAAGTTACTAATGAACTGAATGAAGTAGAAGAGGAGGTAAGTAAGAGCAGGTTTTGTGGCATTGGGAGAAATTTAGATAAAGAGTTAATCAAATGTTCATCAGTTAGGGAATGGCTGAACAAGTTATGGTAGATGAATGTGATAGAATACTACTATGCTATAAAAAGTAATGAAGGGAAGGATTCAGAAAAACCTAGGAAGATTTGTATGAACTGATGCCAAATGAAGTGAATAGAACTAGGAAAACAGTTTATGTAATAATAGCAATATTGTGAAGATAACAAACTTTGGCAGACCATCAAGACAGTGACCAACTACAATTTCAAAGGACTCATGATAAAACATACTATCTACCTCCAAAAAGAGGCTGGATGGACCCGGGATGGAAAATAAAGCATATTTTGTTCCCTCTTTTTTGCTTTTATTTATTTATTTTAGGGCATAGCTAAGGTAGGAATTTATTTTGCATGATTATACATATATGTAATGAGCTTTGTTTTTCTTGACTTCTCATTGGGTAGAAGATGTAATAGAAGAGAAAGAAAGAGGGAGAATTCAGAACTGAAAGTAAACCAAAACTGAATTTTAAAAAGAATTGGAAGATTGAATTAATCTCAAGTATTAAGTGATATTTTGTATCAAATAGCCATGTTGTTGAGGTATGAGAATGCAAACAATCATTCTATCTAGGAAAAGTCAAGCATTAGTACTGATGCCACCTTGGGATCATTCCACCATTGGGGAGCTACAATAAACAAACTCTTCTTCCTTACTTTAGAATACAATAGAATAGAAAAAAATAACCCAGCCAAGGGAGGCCTCCTTTCTTGAGTAATTATTTGATTCCTGATGTGAGTTGTTTGCTCTTCATGGCTGAATATTTGGCATGATGTCTCACAACTTCAGGCAGTTTACAGTCTGTATCCTAACTCTATCAGTACCTGTCAGAACCAAAATAAGCCCTTATATCAAGCTCCCAAGCTTACTGCAGGTGTGTGGTGTGTGTGTCTGTGTCTGTGTGTAAGGTTATTTCTTAACTGATTCATCCCTAGTTGAGCTTTCTAGTGCTATACCCACAGCCCGGAAATATAAAAAGAATAAGCAATCAGCAAGTACAATAGCAAATAACAGGGAGAAGCAGCTTGGTGAGATGATCTGATTGAAGCTGCTTTAACTAAGCAAGAAGAAGAAAATGGGAACGAGTGAGGCGCCTGTGAATATGTGCCATCTGCCCATCCCCCATCCCCTGGGCTTGTGAAGCTTAGGGCTGTTTAGAGAGCAAAACAGACTTAGCACAGGGCAAAGCCAAAAGGAGATAATATTGATGACCATGATGCCAAAGCAATGTTTTATTTGTTTGGGTTGTGTAAATGTAATAGTATGACTCCCTATCCTTTATATCTCTTTGTCTTAAAAGGCAAAATCGAACACTTGTGCAGTTGTAAGAATTGAATGGACAGGGGTATTTTAGAAATTACTCCCAGGATTTCTAAGAGCCTGCCAAGGGACTGAGACTTCAGTGGTTTGAGTGCAGAGCCAGGTCAACTTTATGTCCAAGCTTCCATGGCCAGTCAGCTCTCCCTTGTTCTCCCTCCTCTTTCTCTCCCTGACTGAAGATAGATGGTTTGCTAAAGAACACAGCACCATTTCTCTAAAACTAGGGCCACAGACCTGGGGTGGGGGGGGAAGGAAGAGGGAGATGAGCCTGGCACCTAGCCACCATTTCATCTCTAGCAGCCTGGAGACTTTGGCTGTTTAAACCTGCAATCTGGTAGATAGGTGCTGAGTTGAGTGTCTGGCTAGTGAGTCATGTTGAATCATGATGAAGCAGCCAGGTGTACTTGAGAAGAGGGGCTTTGGGGTGAGCAGGGGAACTGGACTTGAGGAAAGGTGGTACTCTAAATCATGAGCAACCATATGGATATGGTGTGAACAGGTAGTTTGGGTTCAAGTTTCTGAGGTGGAGGAGATTGGTAAATATATGAATACCTACACCAACCGTGCCCACTCCCCCCTTTCTCCCCAAAGAGCTGCATTTGCGGACTTGACAATCTCTCCTCTCCTATATGCCCATTTGCTCCTCCCTCTCTCCGTCTCATATAATGTCTGAGAAGCAAGAGCCTCATTGTCTGCTTTTGCAGACACTAAGAAGCTAACTTCCGAGAAATTAGTCAGCCTCTTCCAGTTTTCAGCCCAAGGAGATCATGGGTTCCCACTAGGAGAGGCTGCCCAAGTGAACTTATCACCTGTCAGTTTGTAAGCTCCAGGCTGCATGCCTCTAGGCGTTTACACTAATGGTTAGATTATATACTTAGATGCTGTCTGACACCTTCTACCCTAGTACTAAGATAGAGTGTGTTCTCTCATGTGTCCTTATGACTTGGCTTTTTTGAATGTAGAATTTAGAGGAAAACAGAATAGAAAGGAGGCAGAGACCCTCTCCCCAGACCTTGTTGTTCTAGACTCTCTGCCTTTACTTATATAGTATTAGAACCCCCCTGGGTTTGAGATAAGATTTATATCTGCGTTCTTAGACTCTTAGAGTAAATTTAGAGTAAACTGAGACCTAAAGAAGTTAAACAGCTTGCCCAAGAACAGAGAGGCAGGGTTGGGATTCAAAGGTATGTTCTCTGTTTCTCAATCTAGACTTCTCTGCACTATGCCACACTGTTTCTTTGATATCTCACATTTGTATAGCACTTTAGGATTTACACCATGTTTCTCTACTAGGTAAGTATTATCATTCCCATTTAATTAATTGATTTTATTTTTTAAGATCATTTTACAGACAAAGAAATCGAGGCCCAGAGACTTTTTGAGTGACTTGCCTATGGTCACACAGATAAGTATCTGAGGCAGGATTTGAATCCAGGTCTCCTGCCTCCAAGTCCATTGCTCATTCACCGTGCCACACTGTCCTTACTCCTTGTTTTTATCTGAGGAAACTGAGACTGGGAGAGAATGGGACTTAACTAGGGTCAGGCAGCCATTTAACTCTAAGTCTAAGACTTGAACCTAATTCTGATTCCAAGCTTGTGCTGCTGTCCCTGGTAACGTATTAGATTCCTAAAGCTTAAAGAAAGCCATTTTAAGTTTCTAAAAAAAAGAAGAAAGAAGCTGCTTGCTTGCGGACTTCTGCTAGGATTCCTAAACTCCTCAGTGCATATCCCTAAGAACCACATCCATGATGCACCCTCCTCCTCCTCTTCTTTGCAGCTGTCCTTGCTGTACCATCTCCTGGGACTCATGAAACCATCTTCCTTAGGGCAGCACTTGACTGCCTGCTCACCAGCCTTCCAAAACCAGAAGCAAGAGCTGAAAGTCAACACAGAACTAGATCAAGAGGTGAGCCCTTTTCACGTCCTCAGTATCCAAGACCTGTAGTAAGGCTGTATGGTACAGTGTGTCTCCATTACTCTCCATCCTTTGTCCCTCACCAAAAAATTAAAAAAAAAAAAAAACATAAAAAAACCCCCTGAGGCAATTCCAGGGCAGATACCAACAGGTTGCCTCCCCTATTAAGAGGAGGTGCTAATTATCTGCTCTATAGCCTGTAATTAGTACCTTTGTACACACCCCCTCACAGAGACACTGACAGGCAATGTAGTGTATACTGGGTATGGAGACTCGAGTGTTGAATGTATCCCTGACACCATACATGTGAATTACTGTGTGTTTCAGAGCTTGACATGGCTTTGTTTTCCTTGATGATTTTCTGGTTAGTCTTAAACTAAGCTCTAGAGAGTTGGGTGAAGCTGAGTTGCTTCATATAGCGGTAGAAGCTCTGGCCAGGGGTGGAATGAAAAGCTAAGGAGACAGTGGTTTTGTCATTGAAATGTAAGGGGATGTAGATACTTGCTTTACCTTTTGAAGACTGAAGGAATCAAATCCCTGGGTGTCTGGACCCCATCTTTTTCATTCCTAAAGAGCCAAGACTCTTCCATGGGCTGGAGTCAAGCTAGATCTGGCCCTTTGGCTTCCTAACACAGAAGCTTGAAGACCTTGGCCCTTTTATTTCTTCGAAATTTAGGTAGGCAGCGGGTTCAGAGAATCTTCTCGGAGGTTAATGTCAATTCATCCAAAGGTTCAGCCTTTGGGCATCTTTTTGCAAATCAGATAAAGGAATTAATTACTTAATGAAGGTAGGACCATTAAGAAGATGTGATAATTCCTAGTGTATGCTTCTTCTCTGGGAAAACTGGGAGAAGATTATCTTTCAGTTCTTCCTAATATTCAGCACATTTCTGAGGTTGCTGCTTCCCAAGAGGGTCACAGCTGCCTCTATTCCTTCTTCTGCTTTTTCAAGTATTATCTACAAACCAGACCCACTTGTTTATTATAGCTCCTGGCTTGTGCTGGAGTTTCTAAAAAAGCAGAACCAGTAATTGAGGACAAAGGTAGTTCTTTTCCCCAAAATGGGTGAAGTTAGCTTTTAGTTCATGTATAAACAGCCTTTTTAATCCTGGATGCCATGAGCATGGATGAGCAATGCTTGTTGGGAGACAGGCCTAAACTATAACAAAATGGGAATGGTAGAAGAAGGAGGAAGGTAGGGGGAGAAAAAGGAAGAAAAAGTATATAATGAAGATTCATAAAGTACCACCACCATGCACCTCAGCAGCCACCCATAGATGCCACCTATAGGTGAGCAGAACCTTGCCCATCTTAGCTAATGCCATCTCCAACTCAGCAGGTTGTCATTTTTAGCTTTACTGACTGTCAGTGCCTTTTTGACAGTAGGATATATCCACTTAAAAGACCAAAAGGTTATGAGAAATAAGAGGGAACATTGGTTATTTTGGGAACCATTTCCGTTGCATGTAGAGGATGCTATAAGAGTTCCTCATGTTGAATAGCCACCATTTTAGAAAGCAGCCTGTTGTATTCACACCAGAATCAGAATGGGCTTGCAAACTTGGCTTGGTGCACATAAGCACAGAGTTTAAAGTGCTGGAGTACCTAAGAGGGGGACAGAGGAGATTCTATAGGGCAGAGTAAGAGGGGGTTCTGAATGACGTTCCTGGTGGAATCTTGATGCCATTTGACAAACTCTTTTTCTCTCCCTCATGTTCCACATTTCCTTTCCTTGGAGCTCTGTTTCCTTCCCCTTCTGGGCAGAATGTTCAGTAAAGTAATCAAGAATCAGGTGTGAAAAAGAACACTGCTCCAGCAAAGGTAAACGGGAACAAATGGGGTAGATGGGCTGAGTGGCATTTTATTTTACCTGAATATTGTGTGAACTGAAAAGTTCAAGTTATACTATTTAAGAAGCCCTCGTCCCTATGTTACTCAGGCAGGGTGGGGCCTGATTAGTGGTCTATGATAGAGCTCATTGGAAGCTGGCGCCCAGTCTTAATTCTACTACAGCTGACTCCTCATTAGGGTCGAGCATGTTTCATCTTCAAAGAACACTAGACTCCTCACTAGCCAGAGAGTGAGTGGCGTCATTAACACAGTTTTACGGGTAGCCATGTTCTCTGCCACTGAAGAGCCTTTCATCCTGAAAGCTCAAAGGGTTTGGCTTCTCCCCATGGTGCAGATGGGGAAACCGAGGCCAGCATAGCCATGATATTAACCTAAAGTGACCCTACTTGGTAAAAAATGTCAGCTTTCCCTAGCTCTGAAGGCTATGCTCTCACTTACATTTTGCCATAGATTTATCCCACTTCGGCTACATTCACCTCTGAGAAAACCAACCAGTATCCTGTCCCTAGTTCCATGGTAAATTAAAACTTCTGCTAGAGACTTCTACTTCTCTCAATTTCTTTCAAACACTTCTGACCATGTCATCTCCCCACTCAAACTCCAGTGGCTTCCTGTTACCTCCAGGATTAAATATAAAATATTCTGTTTGGCATTTAAAGGCTTTCACCCAGCATGAAATAATGGAAAGTGAAGTGAGCAGAACCAAGAGAACGTCGTATACAAGTAACAGCAATAGCATTCAAAGTATAATTGTGAGCAACCGACTTTTAGTACTATAAATACTCAAATCAAGTATGAAGGACCTATGAAGGAAGATGCTATCCATCTCTAGAGAAAGAACTGACAAATAGAAATATATATCATGAGGTTTTTACATATATTTATAAATCTGTGTCAAATGGCGCCTTCTCTAGGGCTTCTTAAATAGTATAACTTGAACTTTTCAGTTCACACAATATTCAGGTAAAACAAAATGCCACTCAGCCCATCTACCCCATTTGTTCCTGTTTACCTTTGCTGGAGCAGTATTCTTTTTCCCACCCAATTCTTGATTAGTTTACTCAACATTCTGCTCAGAAGGGCAAGGAAACAGAGCTCCAAGGAAAGGAAGTGTGGAACATGAGAGAGAGAGAAAAAGAGTCTGTCAAATGGCGTCAAGCTTCAAAGAGTAAGAGTGAAGGAGGGAGCGCGACAGGAACTTAAAATGGAACAAAAATTTTTTAAATTAAAATTTAAAAATAATAAAACCTTTCAGATCCTGTCCCCTTCCTCCCTTTCCAGACTTCTTACACTTTATTCCCCTTGAAATACTTGATGAGCTTACTGTGCTGGATCCAGATCTGTCCCTCAACAAGACACTCCATCTCCAGACTCTGTAACTTTCCAGTGACTATCCCCCAGGTCTGGTATACTCTTCTGTCTCACCTTCATCTACTGGCCTCCCTGGCCTCCTTCAGGACTCAGGTCAAATCCTGTCTTCTGCAGAAGGCCTTTCCTAGTTTCCCCCTCCTATGAATGCTTTTCCTCTGTCTACTCTTTATGTATCTTTCATGTACATAGTTGTTTGCATATTGTCTCACCTGTTAGTAAACTCCTTGAGGGCAGGGACCGTGTTTTTGCCCTTTCTCGGGATATCTCCAGCACTTAGAACCTGGCCAACAGTAAGTGCGTAAGAAATGTTTCTTGATTCACTTACTCCTGTCTTATGGCTGTGCAGCTCTGGTCAAGTCATTCGGCTCTCTCCTGCCTGCATATCCTTTTTAATCACCCAGGAGGGAAGAAAGCAGATATTTATTAATATCATATGTCAGACCTTGTGCTAATCTCTTTACAAATATGATCTCATCTGATCCTTGCAGTAGCCCTGTGAGGTAGATGCTCTTATTATCCCTATTTTACAGCTGAAAAATTTGAGGCAGAGAGAGATTAAGTGACTTGCTCAGGATCTCATCGCTAGTAAGTGTCTGAAGTCAAATTTGAACTTGAGTCTTCATGATTCCAGGTCCAGTGCTCTTTCCTTTTCCTTAGCTGCTTCAGGAAATCAGCAAGCATTTAAGAAATACTTCCTGTATGCTAGCTCCTCTGCTAAGTGCCGGTGATAGAAAGCAAAGCAAAAATGTAAAAACGTCACCTGCCTTAAAGGAGCTTCCATACTCACTGGGAAGACAGCATATAAATAGGGACATGTACAATGGATGCAGAGTAGAAGGAAAATAATCTTAGAACGGTCCAAGTGACTGCGGGTGCTGGGGAGTCCTTCCTAGCCTCACAATCTACCTCTTCCCCCACCTTCTTTGGAGTTCATACGATAAAGAGTCTTATATGAGGATGAAGACTCAGCTTTTCCCATTAGATGCTCTTGGCTATAGAAATGTCATACAGTTATGACAGTAACAATCATAATGTATTGTTGGTAATTATCAGCTACCAAGATGCCTACTTGGGAAAGCCAACTACCCATTAAACAAAAGAGGCAGCCTGTCTAGTGGACATAACCCCAGCGTGGGAATTCTCAAGACTGGTTTCTTGTCCCAGCTCAGTCAGAGCCAACCAGCAAGGCAGTAGTAGAGTCCAGGAATACTGCCTCTCAGTGGTTCGTGCCAGCCCTGGAGTTGAAATTCAGTGACTCAGGCTGTGAATATTAGTTCTGCTGCTTAACTCTTGTGACCTTGGGGAAGCCACTTAGTCTCTCTGGGCCTCAATTTCCTCATTTGTAAAATGAGGGGGTTCAACAAGATGATCTCTAATTCCCATGACCTTGTAAACTTTTAAGCATTCTTTTGACTCCTTTTGAAGACGTGGGGAAAAAAGGGTTTGACGAATACACTTCACAGCAGTTTTGATATTCGCTGACACATTCTAGTCACCAGGTTTTGAGTCACATTTCTGTAGGAGAAATATAACATTTGGTCAAATAAAAGAGGTCAAAGTAAAGAGATGCTTCTCTGGTCATAAAGATGATGGTGATAGTTATGATGTAGTTTGAAAAGGTTGAAAGTAGAATGGAGGTAATCTGTCAGGCTGAAAGTAGGAAAGAGAATATATCCTAGCAAAAGATGAAGATCTTCAGGATTGCCTGTAGGTGCCTGGATTAGGCCTGTGAGGCGACCAGCCTTGCCCCTCGAAGTGGGGCTTCTATCCAGGCTCTGTATTATAAAAGTCTTGGATCTCTTGTCATTTCTTTCTCCATTCTCTGTCAATATTGCATAGCCAGGTCCAATTTAATAGCATGACCATCTCAAAGTCACCAGCAAGAACCAGAAAATTTTAAATGGTGCTGGTATTCTTCCCCATCATATGGAACTGAAAGTGATGCTGACATAGGGGAAGGGGAAGAGAAATTTGGAACAGAATTGACACATTCAGGAAAGTCTTCTTGAAATCACTCCTACCTCCCAGTCGTGTTGGTGCCAGCCACTAGTCAGGACACACATTTGATTTTTCTGCCTTCTGTTCAGTAGCATGTCTTGTTTGCCATAGTCTAG
>NW_027187359.1:2684096-2698920 GCF_028583685.1 Petaurus breviceps papuanus
TTGTGTCTCTGGGGGTTTCTTCATCTATGCTAATATAGTTCCACCCAGGCCTGAGCTGTGGAGTGACAGCTGCCTCAACACCAAGCCTCATGGAAGCATATGTGTCTGGGTGCTCCTGCTCCCCCAGATTTCCCTTCTGAGTGTGCATACTCAAGCTTCTCGGGACTTGGGTGGTGAGTGTGGGTGATAGTGTGTTTGTTAATATAGGATGGATGTTTGTTTTAATTTTCTTTTATGAATGTATGTGCTTTTGTAATGTTTCTGTGTATATCTGCCCGTGTTGTGTATGTCTACTGATATTTCTCTGTGTATTGCTTCTCAGGCATGGAACTCCTTTGTGTTTGTATGTATTGTATGTTTTTGTGTGCATTGTGTTCTGTGTGATGTCTTAATAGAGGAGATGAACAAGTTTTACTGCTTTCACTGCTGCGTCAGGTAGCCAGGCAGGTAGATTTGTCTGGGGCGTATGGGGTAAGGTTTGGCCAGGTCATGACAGGGAGAGGCACTTCCCCCCCCCCCCTTTCTTATAAGTGAGGAATTTAAAATGCTGCCATATTCTGATAGCAAGGCCAGCCTCTGCTGTCTGCAGGAGTCCTCACTCCTCTTTTTTTCTTTCTCTATAAGCAAATTCTATTGCGCATCACCCAGACCCATTTGATTGCCCCTCTGCTCTTGGACCCAATAAGGATCAAAGAAGTAGAAGCAGAAGGCTCCAAGATCCTATCCCCACTGGGGATCTGACTTGAATGTCAACCTTGTTTTACAGACTTCTAACAGGATGGACAACTTTAATTGTTTAGGAAATTTTTCCTTATATTTAGCCAAAAATCTGATTCCCTGCATCTGCTCATTCTATTTTCAGTGGCCAAGAGTTTAATTCTTTTCCATGTGATAACCCTCGACATATTTGAAAACAGCTATCATTTTCCTCCTGAGGCTTATCTTCAGGACACCTATCCCTGTTTCCTTTAACTGATCCTCATTTGCCAAGTCTTATCACTGTCCTGTGCACCTTCATCAGGACATAACTGAAGCTTGTCAGTTTTCTTCCTAAAACTTGGTGCCCAGAATTAAATACAGTACCCTGAATGTGGTCTGAAAAGAGCAGAGAGCATTGGGACTGCCACCGCCTTCATTCTGGATGCTGTATCGTCTTGTGGACAACATGAACTTTGCGTCTCTCCAGCTCCCATGTCACACTGCAGACTCATCTTGATTTGCCATCCACTTAAACTCCAATATCTTTCCCACACAAGCTACTGGTTAGCCATGCTTCTCCAGTCCTGACCTTATGTGGTTGATCTGTTGATCCCAAATGGCAATCTTTACATTTATCCCTAATTCACTCTGTCTTATTAATTTTGACCCATTGTTCTGATTCTTGTCATCCAGTATGTGTCACCAGCTTTTTGTGTCATCCATAAACTTGATAAGCTTGTATTATATATGCCTTTATCCAAGTTGTTGGTTATAATATCTGTCCTCCCTACCCCACAAAGATGTTATAGAGATCAAATTATGTAATGACAGCACATCACAAAAAGCTATATAAGCACAAGGTATCATTATTATTAACTCTACAACATAATTTTCATCCTGACCATAGCAGGGTAAACGTCTGGCTTCCTGGCTTCGTGAGAGGGGAAGGGAGAAGTGTCATAGAAGAAGACATGTGGAACCTCAGAGTTCCCTTTTCCCAGTCCTGTTCTCTCACAATGAAATAATACTTCCCTTCTGACTTCATACATCTCCCCATACACATGTATATTGGAATAATGATAGCTCCATTTGTTTTGTGAATCTCAACTCCCGAAAGAGGGATTCAGAGGAAACTTTTTTTTAAACATGAGGTAGAAACTTCCAGGTTCTATCCTGGAGTGTCCTTGTACCTTCCCTTCCTGTGCCTCAGTTTCCTTCTTTTGTAAACTGAGTGATCCGGTTTATTTTACAGTCTGACTCACTATTTATGATCCTTAGGAAGGAGGTCTCTGAGAAAATGATGTTGACAAGAGTTTTTAATTAGATTACTGATTGATTGGCGCACCAAACATTAGCAATTACTTAACCTTTCTTACAGTTTCAGAATGAATACTTCTAAGACATTTGAGGGTGAGTACTACAAAGTCCAGTCTACTTGTGCCTAACAGGCTTGAAACTGTAAGAGATATATTTGGCTTTTTTATCTTCTTTGTCTTTCACATCAATCAGCAGCTCTTGTTTATTCTTCCTTTGATATATCTCTCAAATTCCTCCCTTCCTCTCTATTCCCACTGTCACTCTTCTGGTCCAGGCTCCCATAACTGAGTTAATGGCAGTAGCTTCCTAACTTTCCCCTTCCCCCGCCAGTTTCTTTCTCCCTTTAATTCATCTTGAATACAATTGTCTTATTTTTCATAACTCCTCAGCTTAAGAAAAATGGCTTCTTGTCCATTTGATCAAAAATGAACTCCTTTGTCTGGCATTCCAGACCCTCCAACATATATCAACTATTCCTGCATTATCCACTCTACTTTATCTCACACTATTCCCAGATACGAGTTCTTCACACCAGTCATCTTATTGTCTCTCTCATATACCATGCTTACTCCTGCTACCCAAGGTGTACTCTCTGTTTGGAACATATTTCCTGCTCTATCTTACAGGTCAGTGCTCAACTCAAAATCCATCTCCTCAAAGCCTCTCCTCTGCTGCCTACTCTAGCCCATTGTCTCTTGCTTTGAATTCCTATAGTTCTTATCATCTATATTGCATTCTCTAATACTTGGTTATATGCTACCTTGTATTGTTTTTTAGGTGTAACAATCTGTGTCTCTCCAGCTCCACCTTCCCCAACACATATACACTTCCTTATAATTACATCCTTGAAAGCTGCCCCCAGTTTCAGGGGACTTCTTGATTCAGAAGTCCTAGAAACATCTTGTGACATAAAATCTCAGCATTTTCCAGACACAGCAGAGGTGCAAACAAGAAGATATCCTCAGTATACAAGAAGGAGAATAGGAGTTAATAAGTGGTCAAAGGAGAATGAAGACAGGTCTCTAGATCGAAGGAAAATTCCATGGCAGTTAGAGACTAAATTCACTTTAGCATGCATGCATTAAGTGCCTGCTGTGTGCTAGAAAGTATAATACAGAGTTTTTGTATAAGGCATAATCCCTGCCTTTATGTAACTTATAGCCTAATGAGGGACATGATGCATATGCAAGAGTACCAGTGGAATAACTCTTTCTACCTTTGATCTCTGCCTTTGCCATATGACCAGCCCTTCTTCTCTTTTTGTCATATAATTCTTTGATGATATCCTTTACCCCAGTTATTCAGAGTTCCTCAGTTGTTAAATGTTACAGCCTTTTCATACCTCCCTTTCCATTGTCATCTGCATGATATTGCTCATCTTTGGTTTTCTATAGAAGTAATGGTATTTCAATAAGATGAATAAAATATTTGTGTTGAAATGATGAGCCTTTGGCCCAGGATGTAGGATGAATAGGGAGCCGGAGGAACTGGCCTGAGGTTCCCCAAGTCTTTCCACCAGCTGAGACATGAACTGGGGTCTCTACGCTGAAGGTCCCAGGTCTATTCCCATGCCCAAGAGAGGAAAATGATTGAAATTCCAGGTCCATGAAGCCTATTCCGGTAGAATGACTGGAATTTTATGCCAACTTGGATTCAACAGTTGTGAAGTTTGGATGAGTCAAAAAAACTGTTGCCAATGATTGAGCAGGAAGTGGAATTTCCATGTGGCTTGCAAGCCTTCTAGGTCACCACGCAATATGTTTCTCTGGGGCTGGGGAAACCGGTGATTCGAAGCAGTGAGTTGGACACCCAAGAGGAGACCCATCATGAGCAGACTGTCACCAGAAAGAAAAGCAAGATTTCTCAGGATCTTCTGCTCTGGAAAGGTCTTCTCTAGCCCAGGGAACGGGTCAGGAAGCAGAAGGAAACCAAGGCCAATGTGCCCACTGTCCTTAGCTATGGTATTCCTAGTGTTTACTGTCCATGAGAACACTGGCAAGAAGTACCATTGGGTAGGACTAGCATTCCAAGATACTCCTGGCCAGAATCGTCAGAAACTCTACAGTGAACAGGGCATGCAAGTCGTTTTGGACCCCACGAACGGTGTCCATCTGTTTTACTGATAGCTTTCTCAGTATACATCCTCTTTGAGAATATAATCACTAACTTCCATCTTTGGGAGCAGCCCTGAGCCAGTCCAGTAGGCTACTAGTCATCACACTATAACTTGAGGAGGGGGTAGTCAAGTGCCTTTCCTATGAATAATTCAGATACTGCTCAATTTCCAGGGCTTTTGAAATGGGGCAGCAGAAGAATCAAGGGAGAAAGCATAGCTTGATGTAGGCTTCATTTGAAAGGAGACCCCATTCATTACTTAAAAATTTCTTTTGGTACTAACACATTTGATGTCCTTAATTTTACCTCCAGTGAAAGTGGGCAGTCTCGCTTTGGGAAAAGTTCAGTTTTTGAATCCCCAAACTGGAAAACTTCAGAATTCCTTTGCAAGTTAGAGGATTCTTAGATTCCATGTTACTCCTTCTGAATTCAAGGAAGTAAACTATGCAATAGGCAAAGAAGAAGACAATGACAAAGATGATGATGAAGAAGATGACAACGATGATGATGATGATGACGACAGCTTTTGCTGTTATGGGGAAGTTTGGGGGTCAGTGAAAGTATTTTGCAGTTTCCCAAAGGCAATCTAGCCCTTTCTTCTCCTCCTTTTCAACTCTGAGCCCAGTTCATTGTCCGTCTGTATTATTTGTCCCAGATATAATTACTCTTGTACACACTTTATAGGGGGTCCATTTAGATTTGTGTGAAATCTGGGCAACATCCATTTGGTTTCTCCTGTGTGGATGAATATGCCAGACTCCTTTGGATAATATCAGATGTCTTCCCAAGGGCAGCCAGGTGGCACAGTAGTATTGGGAGTGGAATCAGGAAGATTCATCTTGTTGAGTTCAAATCTAGCCTCAAACAGTTACTAACTGTCTGACTTTGGGAAGTCACTTAACCCTGTTTGCCTCAGTTTCCCCATCTGTAAAATGAACTGGAGAAGGCAATGGCAAAACCATTCTGGTATCTTTGCCAAGAAAACCCCAAATGGGGTCATAAAGAGTTGGACAAGACTGAAATGACTGAACATTGAAATGAAAGGAATGTCTTTTCTGCAGTCTCTGTAATTCTCTTGGGGTCTGACACAAACAATACTATGTAGTGTCATCCACAAAAAAGTGCATCTATCCATAAGGAATCCCTCCTTGTGGGGTGATTAGGTGATGCAGTGAATAGCTCACTAGCCCTGGAGTCAGGAGGACCTGAGCTCAAATCTGACCTCAGACACTTAACACTTACTAGTCATGTGACCTTGGGCAAGTCACTTAACCCCAACTGCCCTGCCTTCCCTCCTCAAAAAAAAAAAAAAAAAGGAATCCCTCCTTGATCTGTACTGTGTGCTGGAGTTCCTCTGTTACAAAGCAAATACTTTGGGTAAACATCCCAGCTATATATACTTGATCCAATTCTACTGCTTTTCTCATTTTTGTACTCTTTAGTGTTGTTTATACTTCTTCTGTAAGCACCTCAGGGACTGTTATGTTAGAATCCAAGTATGGTGGTTCCATTATGCTTGATAGAGAAAACAGTTTGTTGTAACAATTTTTGCAAATCTTTTCCATTTTCCTTCTGTTTGTAGTCCTCTTTTTGTTTTCATCCTTGAATGCACTTGGGATGACTTTGCTTACATGGATAGCTTGCCAAACTTTCTTTAGACTGGTTTTTATATTCTATTGTTTCTTTTTGTTTTATGAGACAATACTGGTCATAATCACCTATCATCTTTCTTAATAAGATTTTACAAAAGAATTTATATTCAAACCTGGTTTGCCTTTGGCAGTCATCTCCCCAGGTTTAACAAGTCAAGTGTTTGCTTAGGTGATATTTTTTTCCCAGGTGATTTTTTTTGTGGTCTTATAACAACTAATTTACATTTCTTTAACTTCTGGATGAAATTGTTATAGTTAATGTTGATGTCATTTCTGTTTTCTCTTTCCCATTTTTATTTTTTAATGGATTATTTAAATCATTCAGGGTTAATCTTTTCAATTTTATGCCATTTCTTTTCCTCATCAATATTCTTTCTTCTTGTTTATTATATATTCTGATTATAGCTATAATGACTTGATGGTCTGAATTGCATAGATAGCTCACTCTCTATATCTAATAGATATCTATTGCATAGATAACTCTCATGTCCATAAAAAACCTTTTCCTGTCTATTAAAATGTAATCAATCCTACTCTTTCTAATTTTTTTTGTGTTGGCCCTGTCTAGCACGTAGCACTTAAATTTTTTATTTAATATTTTATTTTTCAAATTACATGTAAAAGCAATTTCCAATATTCATTTTAAAAACTGTGTTCCAAATTCTCTCCTCCTCTTCCCTCCTTCCTCATTGAGAAGGCAAGAAATTTGATATAGCTTATATGTGTATAACCATGCAAAATATATTTCCATATTAGTCATGTTGTAAAAGAAAATATAGACCAAAATAAAAACCCAAGAAAAATGAAGTAAAAAAATTTGCTTTGATCTGTGTTCAGACTCTATCAGTTCTTTCTCTGGGGATGGAAAACATTTTTCATAAGTCCTTCAGAGTTGCCTCGGATCATTATATTGCTGAGAATGGCTAAATCATTGACAGCTGATCGTCTTACAATATTACTGTTCCTGTTTACAATGTTCTCCTGGTTCTACTCATTTCACTTTGCATCAGTTCATGTAAGTCTCTCCAGGTTTTTCTGAGAGCATCTAGATCATCATTTCTTATATCACAATAGTATTCCATCACAATTACATACTGCAGATTGTTCAGTCATTTCCCAACTAATGGGCATCCCCTCAATTTCCAATTCTTTGCCACCAGAAAATAGCTATTATAAATATTTGTTTTAAAACATAGTTCCAAATTGCTCTACATAATGGTTGAATTAGTTCAAAACTCTGCGAGTAGTGCACTAGTCTCTCAATTTTCTCATATCTCTTCCAACATTTATCATTTTCCTTTTCTGTCCTATTAAGTAATCTAATAGGTGTGAAGTAGTACTTCAGTATTGTTTTAATTTTCATTTCTCCAAATCAACAGTGATTTAGAGCATTTTTTTTCATATGGCTATAGATAGCTTTGATGACTTCATCTGAAAAATTATTTCATATTTTTGATCATTTGTTAATTAGGCAATAGCTCTTAGTTTTATAAATTTGATTCATTTCTCTATATGTTTGAGAGATGAGGCCTTTATCAGAGAAACTTGCTTCAAAACTTTTTCACAGTTATAATTATTAACTGTATTTTCCCTCCATCCTATTTTCTCCATGTTTATTCTGTTCTCTCTCTCATTTCACCCTGTCCCTCCTCAAAAGTGTTTTGCTTCTGACTATTGCCTTCCCAATCCACCCTCCTTTCTATGTGCACCACAATCCCCTTCTCTTATCTTCTTCCCCTCCTACTTTCCTGTAGAGTAAGATAGATTTCTATACCCAGTTAAGTGTGTGTGTGATTTTCTCTTTGAGCCAATTCTGATGAGAGTAAGGTTCAAGCATTCCCCATCATTTCTCCCATCTTCCCCTCTACTATAATAGCTCTTTCTTGCCTCTTTTATGTGAGATAATTTACCCCATTCTACCTTTTACTTTCCCTTATTTCAAGTGTATTCCTCTTTCTCAACCCTTGATTTTATTTCTCTATCATATCATTCTATCATATTCAACTCACAGCTATGCTTTCTGTCTATATATACTGCCCTAATAAGTGAAAAGTTCTTATGAGTTACAAGTATAATTTTTTTTCTCTTTTTGGAGGGGGGAGGGCAGGGAAATTGGGGTTAAGTGACTTGCCCAAGGTCACATGGCTAGTAATTGTTAAGTGTCTGAGGCTGAATTTGAACTTAGAACCTCCTGACTCCAGGGTCAGTGTTCTATTCACTGCACCACATAGCCACTTGATTTTTAAAATCCTTTTTGAGCTTTTCCATTGCCTAAGACCAATTTATATTTTTCTTGGAGGTTTTGGATATAGGAATTTTTACTTTGCTGTCTTCTGAGTGTGTGTCTTGATTTTTCCCTTTCACCACAATAACTTTCTATGATAGGAATTCTTTTCTGTTGTTTGCTTATTTTTCCAGCCTATTTCTTGACTTTTAACTCCTTGCTAAAGTGGGGCTCTGCTTCCAGGGTGGAGGGCTCACTGTTCCAAGTTCAGAGGTTTTGTGCAACTCTTTTCAGAGATATTTCTAGGGATCTATAAGTTTTATTTTTTCCAAGGTGGTATGATCTAAGGAGAGTTTTTACTTCTCTTCTAGGCTATGCTTTGGTCTGTGAGCAGCTACGAGCTCTCTTTTCTGCCCTGGAACTGTGAGGAGGGTCCCTGTTCCCCTACAGCCACAAGCTCTGATGTGCTAGTGCTCTTCTTTGCCCTGAGACTGCCATCCAGGATGGTGACCTGGACCTGAGTATGGGCAAAGCAAAAGAGTCCTGCCCTCAATTCTAGCAAAGAGACCCCTGTAATCTCCTTCTGACCAGTTGCTCAACCCCCTTACCATCTGTGGACTGAGCACTCTGGAAGCAGCTGCTACGGCTGCTGATTCATTTACTCCCAAGGCCTCTTCCTGGTTTGTTGGGGGTCTGGTCTGTGCTGGTGCAGCCTGCATTGAATTGTCCTTCACTCTCACCCTGGTGTGACAGACCCTTCCTGCCAAATGTTTAAATTTGTTGGACTGATAAATTGTTCACCCTATTCTTTTGTGGGTTCTGCCTCTCCAGGATTTATTTTAAGGCATTATTTAAAGGTCTTTGGAGGGGTTTGGGGGAGAGCTCAAGCAAGTCCCTGCCTTCTCTCTGCCATCTTGGCTCTGCCCTCCTAGCAATTTTTTTTTTTAAAGAAAGTGTTTATGATCTAGAAGTATGAGGCTTCTGCATAATCTGTAAGTCTTGGCCCTTCACATTTCTTTTACTTGAATCATTCTTCACATTTAGATAGCACTTTAATGTTTACAACAACTATGTGAAGTAGGTAATACAAATATAAGTATCACTATTCTACAAACTAATTATTGCAATTATTTAAACTGAGGCTCGGAGAAATTAAGCGATTTATCCTGAATCACACAGCCAGCAAATATTGGAGAGAGTCTAGAGCCCATATCTTCTGCCTACATCATTCTTTCCACTACAACATAACCTTCTCCATTGAAATAGTTCAGGCAAGTGCTAATGAGGACCTATCCCAGGGTGGTTCCAATGGGAATAGAAAAGAAGGGACAGATGTGGGAGACATTTGGAACGGAGAATAACAGAAGCAATCTACATGAGCACACACACACATTTGCACACAGACCTTAACACTCACACACATACACACACATTTGCACACAGACCTCATCACTCACACACATACACACACACATTTGCACACAGACTTCATCACTCACACACACACACACATTTTATTCTTAGACACACATAGAATCCAGTCTTCAGCTTGGCAGTTAGTGGAGCAGGGTTTTCCTGTTCAGCCTCCCTAGGGGTCAGGGTCTCGAGATTCTGCCAGAGTAGCAGGAAGAGCCAGCGAGTCCCTGTCCTCACACCCCCAACTTGGAGCAGGAAGGGAGAGAGGAAGGGTGGCCTAGGTGGGAGCTACGTACCCTCTAACTACCTCCATGTCCCAAGAACATAAGCTCTGACTCTAACAACCCAGGATGATCTTCCGAAGCAGATGAACACAGAAGAGAAGTGGAGCAGTGTTAGATCTTGGCAGGCCAGTTCCTGTTCCAATTCCCTTTGAGTTAGAGATTTCAGCAACTTAGGTTCAAAAGACCATCTATTCAGCCCTGGAAGGAATTTTAGAGACCACCTAGCCCAACCCCAACATTTTACAAGTGAGAAACCAAGACTTCTAGGTGACTTTCCCAAAGTCGTACAGGGCCAGGATTTGAAACCAGGCCTACGAACTCCAAATTCTTTGCACATGTTTCAGTTTCTTTCTCCGTTTCTCAGAGGGTAGGAAGTAAGCATCATATTTAAGAAAAAGAAATTGAGTCCTAGCAGGAGAAAGTGTCAAGTCCAGAGTCCATTAATAAAACCTGGATAGAACTCAGAAGTATAGATTCCCATTGCAGGTTCTCTTTGCCTTGACACGGCTGATGTGTTGTATTAAGCCTACATATGTGAGGGGTCTGGCTTGGTTAAGGGTGTGGGCATCTACAGCTGACAGCTCCCACCAGTGTCAGATGGGATAGCTGTGCCTCATTGTCCAGCTGGAGCAGTGACAGCCATGGTCCCTTGCCAGCAGAAGAACGGCCACAGGGTGTTGCTGCCATTAAGCGGACATTCCCGGCAGATGTTCCGGAAGCTGTGTTCCAGGCCAGATGCTGCCAGGCTGTTTCCCATCACCCTAGAGTGGCCTCATTCTTACTCCATATCAAAAAAATCTACCCTCTTCTATCTCCTTGAATAGACCACTTTAGCTTCTGGGATTGAACTGCAGTGGGGGGGCTGGTGTAACTGTGCCCACAGCTCCTTTGGCCTGTCCCGTCCTTTTTCAGATCTCTCCCCAGGACATTCCCATTTACGGTTTCTCCACTTCCTACTCTCCCCACTCCTGGGTCCTTGTACATTAGGATAGGAAGGAATAATGTGTCATCCTGCCTCATTTCCTGGTGGCCCTGGGTTACTCTCACTTTACCCTCCTCCCCCACCCAGCTCTGGGATTTGTAACTGATAACAGTTCTGAATTAGTCATTTCCAAAGTCAGATCTTTTTTTTCGTTTTTGGAGGGGGGAAGGCAAGGCAATTGGGGTTAAGTGACTTGCAGATGGGACTTAACTTTTTTCTGTGTGTGTCATGAACCTTCCCCTTGGGCAGTGGCAGTCTGGTGAAATCTAGGGACCCCTTCTCAGAATAGTATTTTTAAATGTATAAAATAAAATACATATGACTATAAAAGAAGGCAATTATATTGGAGTAGAGTTTATATATATGTTTTAAAAGTTCTCAGATTTAATCCTTCCCTCTGGAAACAGTGCCTTCTGTGTATTTCTTCAGCACCTACTGGTCCTATGACTGAAAGGAGATGAATGAGTTGGGAATGCACAGTATAATTTGTTCATTAGAATGATCACAAAAAGGAATAAGGAATCAAAGACAGGAGGAAGGGGAACAAATAGAGGGAGAATTCCAGGGGCTAGTGAGTGGCAGAATAAAGATGGGGATTTAGCCTAAGAAAGTACCACCCCTTGTTCTTCTTTCCTGGAAAGACCTGCCAGTCCAGCTTCCTTCTCTACTTTAAGGCTCAGCCTTTGACTCGTGACCTTTACGCTGCCTGGCCTCTAAGATTACTCATTATTAATTACTGTTGTTGTTATTTGCCTAGTGTGTGATAGTGTACATAGGTCTTGCCCTTTGGGCCTAAAGGCAGAAAATGACACTTCTGCATGGCCCCTGGGAAGATGCCCAGGCCTCTCCCTCTTCTTCCTTAAGATGGCATGTGAGCCCTTCATCTGCCAATTCTAGGCTGCAGGCTGAGTACAAGTGATCGTTGAATATTACCAAAAGAAGCCCGTCTAGTTTCAGTCCAGACCCAGGGATTCTGGTTTGAAATGGCCCAAGGAAGTCTAATCTAATAATAGGTCACAGCCAGTGTGGGAGCATTGGTTAGTCTTACAGCTGACGTAAGGTTTTGGGTCCGTTCTTAAGTTTCCTGGACAATCCCTCATAAGTAGACTTGATCCCTCAGCCGTGTCCCAAAAGCTAAACTCTCTTCTTCAAGATAAACCCCAGTAGAGGCTGGACTAGGCCTGACCTCTAAGTCTTCAGTTCTAAGCAAAAAGCAGATAGAGCCTTTATGTTGAAGAGTACTTCACGCCATAGCATTCATCCCTTCATGCAGAAGAATCTCTCTGCAGTAGGATAATCAAAGATAGTGGAGATCATGTTGGGTCCTGCCTTCCTCACATAACAGGGCAGGGACAGTCTGTATCAAGGGTGTGCTGTATGACACACTTTTTAAGTTTAATCCCTTCTGACCTCTAGTACAAAGTCACGGGGGCTGGGGAGGAGGGCGGGGGGGTGGGGGGGTCATCTAGGTGGCCTAGTGAATAGAGCACAGGCCCTGGAATCAGGAGTTCAAATTTGAACCTGATTTGAACCTGAGTTCAAATTCTGTCTCAGACACTTACTAGCTATGTGAACCTGGGCAAGTCACCTAAGGCAATTGCCTTAACAAAACAAAGCAAAAACAAAGTCATCTCAGCTGTTAGCATCCCACTATGTTCCTTCCCCCCCTGACCCCCCCCCCCACATTCTTGGCTCCCATGGTTGGTTCCTCCAAACTTTGTCCATTTGCTCTTTACTTTATTGTCACTAGTAGCCCAGAGTCAAGAGACCTCAGAGGGCATCTAGTCTAACTTGTACTTTGACAGCAATTCCCTCAACAACACATTGAATCATTGATTGTTGAAGACCTCCGACAGCCCGTTTCCATGTAGGCAGACTTCCTTTAGCATAATACTCCTCCTCCTCCTAATAATAATAATGCCTTTAAATAGCACTTCAGGCTTACAGAGTACTCTCCTCACAACAACCCTGTAAGGCTGATAGTATGAGTATTATCACCCCCATTTTACAGAAGAAGGAGTAGTTGAATAACTTGGGTCACACAGGTGGTACCAGAACCGGGACTCAGTCTCAGTCCTCTGAGTCCAGATCTAGGCCTCTTTCTTTCCTATTGGGAAGAAAAGCCAAGCCTTACTCTTCCTCACTCAGTGTCTCTATTCCTGCTCTTTCCCTAGGGTGGCAGGGGCCAGCTGGTGGGAGCCCTGTGAGCTGTCCTTGGACCAGGGGCTGACTCAGCCAATGGCTAAGGCAGCTCTTCTGGAAAAAGTACAGCACTGTTGAGTAGCATCTTCCATGACAGCCTGTGAGCGAGGGTTTTCCTTGTAGCCAAGTCCCACTCTCCCACTAGCTAAGCAGCTGTCCTGGAGCTTTGTTGGAATTGATCCACCCAGCCCCAAGATGGAGAGAGCAGCAATCCTTGTGCCCTTCTGGCCACAGCCAGATTTAACAGCCTTGTGCTAGTTAGCAGAGGGGACCTGGTAGTAAAACTGAGGTTTTGCTGCTTTTGTTTTTAAATAGGATTGCGTTAAGATTGAATACTTGTCTCTTACAGGGTCAGTGGAAAAAAATGTTCCAGCTATGGAAACTATCTTCATTTTGTTTAGATTCACTTAAAGTGATTTTCATATAAAAACATTACTTTCTTCTTTTTATTCCTGACTTGAACACCGTGGCAAGCTGGCCTGTCCCCTTGGCATCATCCGGAGGGAAATTTTGCAAATGGAAAAGCATCTTGGGAAATATCTGTCCATCCACTTTCCCCATCTGGCACATGAATTACTCTCTCCCTCCTTCCCCAGTCTCAACCCCTACCCATACGGCCAAGCTGAGAATACATTCTCCTAGATGGAATTGACTCGATCTCGGTGGTTTTTTGTGTTTGTTTGTTTGTTTAACTCCCACTGCGAATAAACCTCTGTGCTACGGGACTTTTAAACATTTTTTATGGGGGCAGCAGGGAGGGTGGGAAACTCACAAAGGAATACAAGATAAGATTCCTGACTTGGGGAATGTTACAGTCTTGTCAGTATTGGGTTTAGACATGTCCTTTTCCCGGATTCTGGGGCTCCCCCAGGTGCTCAGTAAGGTTCTTCCTTTACCTTGGCTTTTCCTTGGGACTTGCAGGCTCTAGTTCTATCTTCTAATCTAATTGTTGGAATAGTTACATTTCGTGAGAGGAGCTGAGCTGCCTCGGCTCGTGATCTTATTCTGCAGCAAGAGAGGGAACTGAAGTAGGAGATGCCTTTTCCAGAGCCTCTCCGGAATGAAAACCATGGGGACTCCACTCTCATTTCTCCCCTCTAGTCTTTCTCTGACATGGAGCTATGAAGGTGCACAGAATGGTGGGATGTCCAAGCAGTCTGCAGCTACATCTGATCCCTCCCTATCTTCTCCCTGCATCACTCTGGGTGTCTTGTGATTAGATAACACTGGTAGGGAAAGTATTGTATCAAGGTATGGGTGTTGTGTCCCATGGATCGAACTCCCTTTCCTGCTGCTGAGGAATCCTGGGTTCCTAAATCAATCATTCAGTCAGTAAACATTTCTGAAATATGCTAGTTCCAGGCACTGGGGATACAAAAAGACACAAGAGACAGTCTCTGCCCTCAAAGGGCTTACAGTCTAATAGGGGAGAAAACATGCAAACAAATATATACAATGCAAACTGTATGCAAGATAAATAGGAAATAATTAACAGAGAGAAAGCTTTATAATTAAGAGGGATTGGGGAAGGCTTCCTGGAGAAGGTGGGACAGGAATAGGCTTGCTGGAGTTCACCAGACGGTCACCACAGGCCTGCAGCAGGAAATGGGACTTGCACCTGGTTGTTTACTCCTTGTCTTAAGGGACCCTCCCTTTCTCCCTTCCTACCTCCCCTCCCCCCTCATGCACATACACACCCCTCTAAGGATGTTTCTCCTGGCTCTTGAAAGCCTGCTTTTTGTACCCCAACAGCCCTGAGTATTTTCAGAGGGAGAACTTATGCTCCAAATCCCCTTAGTGGCTCTGAAGTTCTTTACCAGGACTCTATATAAATGATAATGCTAACCCCGGAAAGCAGATTTTGTCTATGAGGAGGCTCTGTTTACTTCCCTTGAAGTGTCAGCATATCACCAGAGTTGCAGGGAAAAGGCCC
>NW_027187359.1:2699020-2706038 GCF_028583685.1 Petaurus breviceps papuanus
TTGAACCACTAACCATATTGGCTGGGAGCTAGGCAGCCTAAGGGCCTTTCCCCATTCAGGGCCTCTAATGACAAAGAAAAACCTTTGAATTCTGCAAAGTACCTCCAAGCCTCTGCAAACTCCTTCCTGGTCAGCACATAGATTTTTTCCAGAGCATTGCCGCACACAGGAAAGCGTGAATAGGGCATTTGCTAATGATTTCCTCCCACTCCTTCCCCAAGCAGGTCTAAGAATCATGTTGGGCTTTTCCTTCCAGATATGATTATGTGAATATAACAGGAATGAGATTGCAAATCCTTCCAAAGGCATGGGTTCTTTGTGGTCTCAAGCAAGGTATTTAATCTTTCTGAGCCTCAGTTTCCTGATCTGTAAAAGGGAGATAAGAATATCTATAGTTTCAACCTCATAGGGCTGTTTTGAGCATCAGATGAGGTCATGTTGTTTTGTTTATTAGTCATGTCGGACTCTTTGTGACTCTATTTGGGGTTTTCTTGATAAAAACACTAGCATGGTTTTGCCATTTCCTTCTCCAGCTCATTTTGCAGATGAGGAAACTGAGGCAAACAGGGTGAAATGACTTGTCCAGGGCCACACAGCTAGTAAGTGTCTAAGTTCGTATTTGAACTCAGGTCTTCCTCATTCCCGGTCAGCTTACCTAGGCCAGAGTCACCTAGCTGCCCAAGGGAATGATTAACAAACATCAGCTATTGTTGTTATTGAAAGTCAACCCACTCTTTAAGAACATTTCTTTAAAATCTTAGAGGAACATTCTAGCTGAAGGTGCTATCTTCCTCCTCTGAATTCTCAACCTGATATAGCAGAAAGAGCACTGGGTTTTTAATCAGAAGACCTCCATTTGCTAAATGTGTGACTTAAGGCATAGTTTTCTCCTCTGTAAAATGGGGATATTGATCCTAATTCGGTTTGCGTTGGTATGAGAATCAAATGAAATGACAAGATATTTAAAGCACTTTACAAACCTTAAAAATGCTGCAGAAATGTCTCCATTATTATACCATTACTACCACTTATTTGGTACTTACAAACACACACTACCAAACATGTATGTCTCTGATAATAGATTTAGAATGGGGAGGAACCTGGTCCAACCCCTTCATTTTACAGATGAGGCCCAGAAAACTGAAGAGACTTGCTCAATGTCATACCAGGGCAGAATTTCAATTCAGTTCCTCTGATTCTAAATCTAACTCTCTTGCCACTACACGACTGTTTTTCTCTATGCCCAATATTTAGAATTTACTCTTCTCTTTCCCTTGCTGGCTGATGGGATCCAGCTCCCAAATTCCTAAAATGAAAGGAATACTGTTTCATGAAAATGTAGGGTTAGAAATCTGTTTTCTAAGGTAAGCTTCATGGGGGCAGGACTGTGTGTTTTGTCTCCCCTGGCTCTGAACAGACATAAAATGGTAGCAATATAAGTACTGATAAAGAACTGACTTTCCAAGAAGAATTATGCGAACTGAATTATGCATCTCATTTTGGGATTTGGCTCAGGAAGAGATAAGAGTAATGGGGTCTATACATGATCTTTTCTGTATACTTTTATTCTATTTTGTATTATAGTTTTTTTGTGAATGTTTCTCATTTCCCTTACTAAATTGTTAAATTCTTTTAGAATAGAGACTGTAACACCTGGCTGTGTAACCTTGAGCAAGTTACTTAACCCCAATTGCTTAGGGGCAGCCAGGTGGCTCAGCAAGTAAGAGCACCTCCAGTGTCAGGGATGACCAGGGTATCAAATCCAGGCTCAGATAGTTAGCACCACACCCAGAAATAACTGGCCATGTAACCTTGAGCAAGTTACTTAACCCCCGATTGCTTAAAAAAAAAAAAAATAGAGACTGTATTAGGTTGGGGTTTTTTTTTTTTTTGAGACAATCAGGGTTAAGTGACTTGCTAGTCAAGTAGGGTCACACAGCTACTAAGTGTCTGAGGCTGAATTTGAATTCAGGTCCTCCTGACTCCAGGGGCCATGTGCTACAGAGACTGTATCTCATGTTGCTTCTTCCCCAGTACCTAACTCATTGCTTTGAATATAGTGGGCCTTTAATAAATATTAGTTAATTACTTACTGAATAACATATGACTTGATGTTAGTGTGCCCTCCTTAGTTTAACATCCAGAGGCATGGGCACTGGGAGGCCCTTGGATAAGAGGATTACTCTTTTTCCCGAAATGTCAGATGTTCATTCCTGTTTGGTGAAATGACTGGACATCAGTCAAGAACAAACTCAGTAGCATCAACTTTCCTGATGAAAAGAGAGATCAGAATGTAACTGCCCACCTCACTTCAGAAAGACAACTGTGGAGCTAGAAACACCCAAGATCTCCCCCGGCCCTGGCCCTCTGACTTCCCAGTGGGGGACAGTCCCAGAACAGGCACAGAGGTTTTCTGAAGAAGAGGAGGGGCAGGATGCTTGCTAATATATTAGAGGCAGGAAGAGGAACAAGATCAAAGCAGGCTGCTCGATTTTCTCCCTTGTAGCCTTCAGCCACAAGAAAAAAAAAAGAAATACTTCAGAGCAAGGTACATTTGGAAAGCCAGCTACTTTTTTGGGAATAATCAGGCCTGGCTCTGATGATAATGTGCCAGGGCCCAGGAACTGGACACTGACAACTGAATTCAATTCAACAGACATTTGCCAAACACCTACTGTGCGCAAGTCATTTTGCTGTGATATGCAGTCTGCAGGCAGCAGCAGTCTGCCAGTTATAGCTGGGAGATAGGGAAGCTTTTCATAAAACAAAAGATTCCCCCATTCCAAGATTAAAAACTCCTGGGGCAACATCTGGAGGAGAGAGAGAGCTCACCTGGGCTGGCATCAGTCTCTAGTCCTACCTAGTAGTCTCTGCCCCAACCAGACCAGCCAATACAGTGAATTTAGGCACTTCCTAGGTGTTTGTGGTGTACAAAGAGATGAGAATCATTCGGAAAAGACTGGTGAGAATAGGTGAAGGAGATAGTGTGGGATAAACTCACTTCCTTTCTCAAGCTCTTACACTGTAATGATCATGAGAAATCTCCAAAAAGAAGAAACAGGTGAGCTTCAAAACCGACCTCACTCCTCGAGAAGAGCTTGTTCTGGTTCAGACCTAACTCAGGCTGGTCAAAATCAGGTACTTGTAGGTCATACTGTAGTTAACAAAAAGAGATTTATTGAGTCATAGCAGAAGAAGGATATTTAACAAGGGGAGGCACTGAGGATTTCTTGAGTTGGCTCAGAGGAGTGACTCTCTCTTGGTGGAGTTACCTGCCATGATCCATCAGCCAGGTATCAGATGGCCTATGGAACTCCTTATGATGTCTGCCTTGGTCTCCCATGATGAAGTGACATCAGCAGTCTTAGCCTTTAGCTCCCTAAGCCAAGCACATCTCGAGGAAAGTCTTAATACCTTTAAAAAAAAAAAAAAAGGAAGCTTAACTTACCTTTCATGGGGGATGGGACAGTGCTGGATTAATATAATGTACCTGTCACATAGATAGAGTTTCTTAACTTTTTCTGTGTCATTGACCTAGTGAAGCCTAGTGAACCCTTCTCGGAATAGCATATAAAATACATAGCATTAGTATTCTGAAGGAAACCAGTTATGTTGAAATTCAGTTATCAAAATATATATTTTTAAAGCCAAGTCCACAGAATCCTAAATTTAAAGAATTCTGCCCCCATGGAAAATAATGGGTGTGGTCTGTCTTTGGTTCTGTGCTGTTCTATAACAATAACCTTGGGCTTTTAACCCATCTGAGGGCTTTATCTCTTTCAGAGACAGATTCACCCACTTCTCTAGGAAAAGTAATGTGATGAAGATTAAATTTAATAGGGACAAATGTAAAGTCTTGCGCTTGCAAAAATAAACTGCACACATATAGAATGGGGGAGACGTGAGTGTCTAGAAATTCATGTGAAAAAGTTGTGATGTGGCAGCCAAAAAAACCACTGTGATCTTCAGCTGCATTAATAGAAGTAAGCTCAGTACCCAGGGTGAGGAAGGTGCTGGTCCTGTTGTAGTCTGTCCTACTCAGACAACATCTGGAGAACTGTTCAATTCTGGGCACTACGTTTTAGCAAGGACATCTACAGCTTAGAATGTATACACAGGAGGGCAACCAGGAAGGGGAGAATCTTGAAACCAGGCTGTATATGAATTGGAATTCCATATGTTGATGGAACTGGGTGTGGGGGGACAAGAGAGCAGTTTTCAACTATCTGAAAGGGTGTGCTGGGGGAAAGAGTTGTTTTGATTGGTGGGAGCTATGGAGAGGCAGGTTTCTGGTCAATATAAAGAAAAAACTTTTCAACAGAGTTAGGGGCAGCTAGGTGGTGCAGTGGAGAGAGCACTGGTCCTGGAGTCAGGAAGACCGGAGTTCAAATCCAGCTTCAGACACTTTACTAGCTGTGTGACCCTGGGCAGGTCATTTAACCCCAGTTGACTCCAAAAACCCCAAAACAAAACAGAGCTGTCCAAAAGTGGAATGAGCTGTTTTTAAGGGTATTGAGGTCCCCATCACTGGAACTTCACTTGCTGAGGTTGTGAGCTAGATGCATGTGTGAACTGAGTGAGATGGCCTCTGAAGTCTCTTCAGGCTCAGTTCCATTCCAGTGTGATCATCACCAAGCTATAGCTGCCTTCCTGGCTCTCCTCATGGGCTGAGTCAATTTCTCTCCTTCCTACCCATCAAATCCAGGATTATTTGCTTCTGATACCCTCAGGCAGCTGGAAGTGCTGGAGTAAAGGAAACAGACCTAGGGAAGAGCACACTGGTGGGTAAAGAAAGGGCTAGGAGCAGGCTTATTTCAGTTTCTCTTTCTGACTTTCTTTGTCTTTCATGGCCTTCTATTTCCCTACATATACTTGAAATACAAAAGAGCATGGATTTTTCTGAACTTGGGAGGTAACTTGTCTGCTAGGTTGAATTACTTTGATTTTTGAGGTGATGGGAGCATCATATCTTATAGTGTTTTAAAATTTTTACTTTGGCCAAAGAGAAGGAAAGTTGGTTGCCCGATTAGGTAGGAATGTGGGCAGAATACCCTGACATCTGGTGCACAATCCTGATTGGCTGAGAATAAGCCTGGGATCACAAAATTAATGAATGAGTTTAATCTGTGCTGCCCAGGTGTACAAAATCCATGATAGTACTGGACCTTCTGAGCTGGAGAGCATTATGGGTCAAGTTAAGCCTGGGGAAAATGGATTGGTTTGAATAGCTTAGCCACATTTAAGAGCCACCTAGCCTGGGACTGGGCATGTTTTTTAAAAATCCATACTCCTAATGACCTTACCCAGGCATATTACTTCTGAATTTGTGGAGTCTCATTTTCCTTGTGAATTCTAGAAAGCAGATTCTCTTCATGATTGTATGGAAACAGTGGAGGAAAAGGGAGAAAGGGAGTGGGCACCAGAATGAAGCATTTCAGTTAGGGCATCTGTGATAAGAGAAGGAGGAAAGATTAGGGCCTGGATGTGGCAGATCTCTGAACCCAGAGAGCCAAGCAGGCTTGGGCAGAAGAGTCCAGGGGGGTTAATGCTTTGGATTGGAGTTTAGACAGCCGTGGAAGTCTGAAGCCAAAGATAGTTTCCTTATATCTGTTCTAGTATTCCCAGAGAATTGACTTCTGTTAGCAAAGCTGAAGGACTGTGGCTGTATCCTTTAGAGGATTATAGATTTAGAACTGGAAGGGACTTAGATACCATTTAGTCTGACTAGTTTTACAAAGGAAGAAACTGAGGCCCACAGAGATTGTGTCTTCCCCAAAGATACATAACTACATTGCAAGGGCAAGATTCAAACCCAAGTCCTTTGATACCCAGACCCAGGCTCTTGTTATTGTATCATGATGCCTCTCATGAGAACAGTCCATAAATGAGTTGATTGTGTGATGACAACCCCCTATTCTGTGACCTAGTCCCTAGGGTTTGCAAGTAAGAATAGTATTAAAATTAGTTTGAGGGATATGTCATAGTCTTTGGATTTAGAGCTGGTTGTTTATTATTCAGTTGTGTCCGAGTCTTTGAGGTATTCTTGGCAAAGATACTGGAGTGGTCCAGTAGTTCCTTCTCCAACTCATTTTACAGATGAGGAAACTGAGGTCAATGAGGTTAAATGACTTGCCTAGAGTCACACCGCTAGTAATCATCTGAGGCCAGATTTGAACTCACAAAGTTGAGTCTTCCTCATTCCAGGCCTGGTGCTCTGTCTCCTGTGCCACCTAGCTGCCTTCTATCACCCAGAGGAGACTTAAAAGCCATCCTGCAAGCTTCTTCACTTAAATATGGGAACTGAGGTATACATATACCTAAATATTGGTACTGTTCATTGACTTAGGTCTTTCTGTGGAATTTGAGCTTAGAAACATCTCCTCTGCTATTCTTACCTTACTCTTTGCCCAGTAGACTGTAATACCTTGAGGGAAGGGATTGTTTGATCTTTGTATCCCCAGTATCTAACGCATAGTAAGCATTTCATACATGCTTATTGGTTTGGGTCTGATTGGCCTCACCATCTAAAAATTTATAGTCAGGGGTGGCTGGAGGTGATGCAGTGAATAGAGCACCAGCCCTAGAGTCAGGAGGACCTGAGTTCAAATCCAGCCTTAGACACTTCACACACACACACACACACACACGCCATGTGACCTTGGGCAAGTCACTTACCCCCAACTGCCCTCCAAAAAGCAAAAATTAAAAAATATATATATCTCTATGTAGCTATATCTCCATATATGTAGATCAACACATCACACATCTACATATCTATATATGTCTATATCTCTCACTCTCTTTCTCTCTCTGTCTATCTGGCAACTAGGTAGTGCAGTGGATAGAGCATCATGTTTGGAGTCAGGAAGATCTGAGTTCAAATCTGATCTCAGATACTTACTAGCTGTGTGACCCTGAGCAAGTCACTTAACCCCTATTTGCCTCAGTTCCTCATCTGCAAAATGGAACATACTAGAGAAGGAAATGGCAAACTGATCCATTATCTTTGCCAAGAAAA
>NW_027187359.1:2706048-2774026 GCF_028583685.1 Petaurus breviceps papuanus
CTTAAACACTTACTAGCTGTGTGACCTTGGGCAAGTCACTTAACCCCAATTGCCCTGCCTTCCCCCCTCCAAAAAGAAAAAAGTTCATAGGGTCAGAAAGAGTTGGATACAACTGAATGACCGAACAACAGCAACTACATATGTGTGCGTATGTGTGTCTATTTGGACACAACTAATCTGGGAATTTGTTTTGCTTGACTCTATATCTGTAATGGGTTTTGTTTTGTTTTTTCCTTTGAGGAGGATAAGGTGGGAGGGAGAAAATTCAGAACTGAAAATAAAATAAAACTGAATTTTAAAAAAAGAAAGTAAAAAAAAGAGAATCTTAGAAATTGAAGGGAAATAAAGTCCCCACTGACCCTCCCCTCTAACTCAGTGTTTCTCTGACAGGTCTGCTATCTGTGCCATAGCCTCCTGAAGCTGGCTGGCGTGGTCGTTGGCAGCCAGAGCATCACGACAGACAAATGGGTGAGTGGGGAGGTTTAAGGATAGAGGGGAGCTCCTAACCTCTTATCTTCACCTGTTTGGTAGAGCTGGGGCGGCTTAGACCTGAGATGGGAGTTCAGTGTAAGGGAACTACAAAAAGTGTGTGGCTGAGTCAAACATCCAGCTGCTGAGAACCTGCCGAGGCCTTTTGTTCCTTATAATTCATTATATGAAGTTTTCCCAACAAGAATAGAACAATGAAGGTGAAAGAATATTGGATTTGGAGTCCAGAAGACCTGAGTTCAAATCCAGCCTCTGACAGTTACTAGCTGTGTGACCCTGATCAAGTCTTTTAATCCTGTTTGCCTAGTTCCTCATCTGTAGACCAGAAATAATAGCACTCACCACCCAGATTTTTTGTGAAGATCCAATGGGATAATCCATGTAAAGCATGCCCTAAAGCACTATATAAAAGTCAGCTGTTTTTATGTCACCTCTCTGTTCCTCAGTTTCCTCACAAGTAAAATGACAGGGTTGGACACAGTGACCTCCAAGTTCCCTTCCAGCTCTAATTCTTGTTCCTTTGCTCCGTGACTTAACTTACCTCCACACTCCATTCCTAATCCTTTTTCCCCTCCCATTCCCCTCTCTGTTCTGAACAGATGAAATTGTTGTACAACTAGTTGTCCCTTACTAGCCATGCTCCCATTCCTGAAGGCTTCCAAAGTTTGATTAGAAAGGAGGGACAAAGAGTTCTGTCAGAGATGTTTCTCTCAGTCTATCTGACTACATTCTTACTTCCTCCATCCACTTTGGGTCTTCTGGGTCTCTCAACATCCCCTCTGCCCACCCAATCCCTCTCCCTCATTTTCTTCTCTTTTCAAAGGGTGAGCTGCAACAGCTATGTGTGCAGTTGGAGCGACAGGTCATCACATACATCCACGAGAGCCCCCAGGCCATGTATCGGACCAGACTCAAGGACCTGGCAATCCAGACGTACATCCGTTGGCAGGAGCTCCTGACCCTGTGCAGGTCTCCGGTAACAGCCCTTTGTAACTCTTAGCCCTAAGGCTGGGTGGGGAGCAGGGGAGGGGCTGGACTGACCAGAGCCTATAACCTGCTCCACCCTAACTTCGGCTGCTGGAGCTGTGAGGGCAGTAGGCAGGAAAAAATGACTGGGACTCTTGCCATCATTATTTTTAAAATGTGTTGACCATCTACTTTTTGTGTGGGTGATTGAATATTCCTTTCCTGATTTCTTAGAAAGGGAGACTGAGTCCTGAAGAGGGAGAAAGTCTGAACCAGAAAAATGGTATTTTGACATGAATGATGCCAGGAACAGAACTTTTCCTTTTCCCTAAATGCCATCTTTTTTTTCTGACCTTGACTGGCATCCTCATGGTGCCAGGGGAGAGGACAACTCCATTCAGACCCACTCCCAGTTCTCACAAGGGATCCCTAAATCTATTTTCTCCCTTTACTATGTCCTTCTGAAGACTGCTTTCCTCACCTGTCAGTGTCTACTAGGTTTCTGTTCCTTGGCTTACAGGGGCAAAAACCACTGAACTCTTCCTATGAAGGACAAGGAAATCCCTACTGGAACCTTCCACCCTGGCTTGAGAATTGAGGGACAGACCATTTCTTCATTCTTCTTTTCTCTTTGTCCTAGTCCTTTTTATTTGTTGTCTCCAGAGTTCTTCCTCCCCCCCACCCCTTTTAAAATCTTTGTCTGCAGCTAATAGGGCACCACCAAGGAAGCACACAGGGGATGTAGGGAGGGTCCCTCTGACCTTTGTGAAAAAAGGTGGAAAGAGATCCTCCTCAGCCCTTTACTCTTCTGGACAAATTGTGCAAAGCTAATCTCCCGTGGAAGAGATGAGGGTATTTGCTGGGAGAATGACCTGTCCCTGATGGGAAAGCCAGATTTGTCCAAATCTTTCTGTCAAAGTTATACTTGGGCATTTCCCCCACCCAGGCCCAGGGACTGCAGATGTCTGGGCCAAATGGCCTAGGAAGAGCTGGTATCAGCTCCTATTTGACTCTCCAGGCGATCACATAATGTGGTTCTTTTTTTTTTTTTTAAACCTTCCTCACAGGACCAGTACTACAACCCCTGAAAAGAGACTTAAAGTGGAGCTGGGATGGAGCTGACTCAAGATTTTTGGCAGTCAGGAAGACTGACAGAGAATTGACTCAGGGGAAATGAAGGAGACAAGGGAGAAGTCAGGGGCCAGCAGAGGATCTCGGATCCCAGCCCTAGGGACTGAGCATCTGCAACTTCAGCTGATAACCACGATGCAGTCCAGAAGAAACTCTGCCTCTCATTCCTCTGGCCCAGCTTCTCCTGTCTGCCCCTCCCAGGCCCCTGCTCCTATCCATCCAAGTTTTTAATCCTTTCTGTTTGAGATTAGGTTCCTGTTTGCACTTTAAAGTCTTATTTCAGCATCAGGTGGTTCAGAAAAGCTCTTTATTCTACAAAGTCCTTCCTTAGAATTTCAGTGGAAGGGGAGGAGGGGGGAGGGTAGTAGGCTATAGGGATGAACCTGGAACTTGGTTGTCCCTTTTCTAAGTCACTACTGCCGGGCCTGTACCTCGCCTCTCCCCCCCCTCCCTCCCCAACACCCCTCCCCACCCTACCTTTGTTGTATTCCTCCTCTGCTAAATTCTCTCTCCTCTGATTAGAATTCAAATGCATCTTTTCTCCAGGAAGCACCTTTGTCAATCTCCTACATGACCCGGAAAGGTGCTAAAGTGCGTTATTCCTACCATGGGATAGAGAATCTGAACCTAAGACTGAGAAAGAGATTGGCCCAGGGTCGATGACAATATTTTGACAAGAATCTAGAAATCATTAGATTTGTAGATTCATGGATCTTTAGAACTGGAAAAGATCTTAGAAAACATTTAGTCCAATTTCATTTTATAGTTGGGGAAACTGAGGCCCAGAGAGGTTGTGTCCAAAGTTACACAGTTATTGGCATTGTGTGGTAGAGAGGTCATTGAACTTGGAGTCATGAGAAACGTGGGTTTGAATCCTCCCCCTGACTCCTTCTATCCCACTTTGGTCTAATCTTCTCATTGCCTTCATGGCTTAGAGGTGCATGTGTACAAAATGAGTCAGAAGAGCAGAGCTGGCATGGGACATGACCCTTACTGGGGTAATAGGATGGCCCCATCTTAAGTAGGGTGCTTTATTAAGTGCACCTGGTTTTAGGGGTCTCCTTGTCTATGGTGTCCATGATGATTCATCCTTCCCTCAGTCTAGAACACAGCTTCTGCCGTTTCCCAACTTGATTTTTCCATGTTTCATGTGTCCATGTTTCCTGGTCCCCAGTGGAGACCCTGAAGATCTTGAGTTCTGTGCAAAATTCCCTCCTTCCACCATTAGAGCTATGAAGTTGTCTAGTAGTGAACTGTATTTCCTAAGTAACCAGCGGTGCAGTGACTGAGTGGTGGTATTTAGTCTGCCCTTCTCACTCTTGTTCTGCTAGTTCTGAGTACTACTTTTGGATCGCTTCTTCCACGGGGTGCCTTCTTTACCAGTTTCTGGATTTCGGGTAGCGTTTCTGAAAGGCATCATTCTCACAAATTAGTCTGTACCGCCGAGTACCTCCATCACTCAGCCACTGGCGACTGCCCTGTATTTAATTTTCCCTGGTGACACAGCTACCTCCTTTTGTCATCTACTATACCAAGTTTGTGGAAGGGCAAATAATATCTGGAGAACTTTTAAGTCAGATACCTTTTGGCTTTCCTTAACCTCCAGTAGGACTGGGCTTGCAGAGCCCCTCCAAAGAGAATAAGGACCTTTGCTTCTTTGCACTTAGCAAGGACTGCAGATCTGCAGGCTAAAGCCTCCTCCCCTCCAGCACCCCAGCATGCTTAGAATCCAAGTGGCATTAATTATGAAGTGTCCTGATGCCCATGGCACTGTACTGGCTGCTGTACAGAATGACACACCATCCCTCCTCTTTGCCATGTGATAGGTGGAAGGATACTATGGCAAGGATGACTATGGTGCCCAGGTTCTTTGGTTGGAGAGGTCTGGTTTCTGTTCCTGGCTGTCTACCATAGACCATTCTGGCCAAGTCCCTTCAATGTCCAGCGCATCAGTTTTCCTTAAGATTTCAGATAAAAGAATTGAGAAGACTCATCACTTGAGGGAAATGGCCTTTACCATCCCTCAGGGCTGACTCTGTCTTCTGACTGGTGAACTCACTGACAGTTAATCTTCAGCAGTTTAGTTTTCTCTGGAAACCTGGAAATCACCTTTGAAATTTCCCGTCTTTGTTCCTGCCGCCAGGGGCAGACAGGGAGCAGGTACCCCTGGAGACTGAGTTGAGCTGGGGAATTTCCAGTTCCTGGAGCTGTCGCTACTTGACTCTCAAAAGGCAGTACACACACACACACACACACACACACACACACACACACACACACACATTATCTCCTTCAGACCTTAGAATTTGTTCCTAGTTCTCTCCAAAGTTGACCAAGAAAATAACCTGATCCTATGGATTTGGTGTGGTGTAGAAAACAAGTGAATTATCTTGGGAATCAAAGATTCCATGGTTAGCTTGGCAAGCCTCACTACTTTTCCATCGAGGTCTTCAACAAATCTAGTTTTCTGAGCCCCTAGATAAAGCCTAGGGACATTTTGCTAGAATGGCATTTGCAAAGGGAATATCCCTGGGAAGGTAAATGAATAATTTATTCCTTCTTACCTTAGGGAAGGTCTCTTGGGGTGAAGGAGTGTGATTTAAGGAAGGTTAAAACAAGTTCCTTTTCTGGAAGAAGTGGCCTATAGCTACCTCCATCTCCTGGTCCTGAAAAAAAATTAAAACTAAAAGGGGACGTAGAGGCAGTAGGTATAGAGTAGTAGTGTATAGAGCACTGGGCTTGGAATCCGGAAAAGTCATTTTCAAGAGTTCAAATCCAACCTCAGATACTTTCTAGCTGTGTGACCCTGGGCAAGTCACTTAACTCTGCCTCCATTCCTCATCTATAAAATGAATTGGAGAAGGAAATGGCAAATCACTCAAGTATCTTTGCCAAGAAAACCCCAATGGGGTCACAAAGAGTAGTACATGACTGAAATGACTCAACAACAAAGAGGTCCAATTTTGAGCTCTCCTAGTTGATAAAAGGCACGAGTAACCCAGGGTCTGGAGTGTCTTTCTTCACCTTAATTCTCCTTCTTTAGAAGAGAGCAAGGAGGCACCTTAGAATTTATCTAATATTAGAATATTAGAGGGGGTTTTAACCAAGGAATCTATGGATTTCAAGGGGGTAGTAAGGGTCAATGAACTCGTATGAGAAAAAAAATTACCCCTTTATTTTCACTAACCTCTAAATGAGATTTAGCATTTCCTTCAATTATGAATATATGTACCTACAATTAGAGGTCCATAGGCTTCACCAGACTGCCAAAGAGATCCATAACACACACAAAAAGTTAATCCCTGATCTAGGTTAGTTCCCCATATTGTAGATTAGGAAACTGAGTCACAGTAAGGGGAAGTTACTTTAAGGCCACACAGCTAATAAATGGCAGAACTGGTACTGTAACCTAGGGTCTCTACCCCTCTAGATTGTCCATGTAGACATCATTTGGCCCCTCTCTAGCTTTTCTTTCTCCAAGGCAGTGTTATCAGGAGACCATGAACCAGGCTGGCTCTGGGCCTGGACTGCAAGATGAGTGTGAGGATCACAGAGGCAGAGAATTACATACCTAGCAGTGGAAACCTCTCCACCCCAAGGTAGAAAGTGGAGTTTGGCTAGAGATCTCAGTGCCAAGACCACTAGGGAGAACTGATCTCTGTACAAGTCCATTTTTTAGGGAAGGGACTACCAGACTAGATGAAAATAAGATGAAATTCAGTGGGCATAATAAATGTCATTGACACAACAAACATTTAAATGTTTACAAATGAGCCAGACAGTGTAAAACCTCAACACTTAGATGCAAAAAAAATCACCTTCAAATGTCCAAGTTTGGGAAGGCATGGTTGAATAGCAGTTTGTCTGAAAAAGATCTGCAAACTTCTTATTAGCACAGCTAGTTGGTACAGTGGATAGAGTGCCTGGCCAGGAGTCAGGAAGACCTGAGTTCAAATCCAACCTCAGACACTAGCTGTGTGATCCTGGACAGATCGCTTAACTCTGCCTCAGTTTCCTCTTCTGTAAAATGAGAAGGAAATAGCAAAACCACTCCAGTATCTTTGCCAAGAATACTTCAAATGGGGTAACGAAGAGTCAGACACAACTAAAAACAACTGAAAAACAATGACAACAAAGCTTATTATGAGTCAGCAGTATGACATGGCAGCCAAAAAAGCTAATTTGATCTCGAGCAGCAGAGCGGCATAGCTTTTAGCAATAAAGAAGTGATAGTCCCTTTGTACTCTGGTCAGTAAGACCATATTTGGAATATTGATTCTATCCAGGTCCAGGAACCACAGTTTAGGAAGGATATTTTAAGACCTAGAGAGTGTCCATAGGAGAGCAACTGGGACAGTGAAGGGCCTGGAGTCCATGTAATATGAAGATCAGTTGAAAGAACTGGGCATGTTTAGACTGGAGAAGACTCTGGGGGAGAAAGGAAAGGGCACTGGCCTTGGAGTCAGAGAATCTGAGACCATTCTTGCCTTTGACACTTTGATTCTGGGCAAGTCACATTACCCAGGGACCTCAGGTTCCTCAATTATAAAATGAGGGGGGTGGGCTAGATGTCTTCTGAGGTCCCTTCTAAGTCTATGGTCCTCTGAAATGGCTGCCTTCCAGTATTTGAAAGATTATTGTGTAGAAAATGGATTCAATTTGTCCTGTTTAGCCATAATCAGATTCAGGAGCAATGAATGGATGCTGCAAAAAAAAAAAAAAAAAAGGCACAGATCAGGAAAGACTTCATAGCAGAACTGCCCAAGAGTAGGTGTGCATTGGAGGCTTCAAGAACAAAAAGGTCTGATGACCACTTGTCAGATGTGTCAGAGGAGGTTCTGTCACATACGGATTTGACTAAAGGGCTATTGAGATTTCTCCTAATTCTAAAAATTCTGTGGGTACATTCATTGGCATTTGAATTTAATAATGATAAATGCAGTAGGATAGAAAATAAATGAAGCTTGGGGCGGCTAGGTGGTGCAGTGAATAGAGCACCAGCCCTGAAGTCAGGAGGACCTGAGTTCAAATCCAGCCTCAGACACTTAATACAAAAACTAGTCGTGTGACCTTGGGCAAGTCACTTAACCCCAACTGCCCTCCAAAAAAGCGAAAAGCTAAAAAATAAAAGAAAATAAATGAAGGTCATAGACAATGTATCCTTCAACCTCTTTGAAGGATCTCAAAGAGTAACTTCTTATTTCCAAAGGTCCTTTGTTACAATCTGAAGATAGGGTGTTTTTTGTTTTCTGTTTGTTTGTTTTTTGGTAGGGGAGGGATTTGTGGAACCAAGAGCTATGGTGATATTGCATAGACTATACCAAAAACAAGATCCAGGTTCAAGATTCCTATTCTGTTCAAAAGAGTCCATACAGAAGTCCACATTCATTTGAGAAAATGATGGCAAAGGAAACTTTAGCAGCACTATTTTTCCTTTTAAGGAAAAGAAAAATAAACAAAAAACCAAACCAATACCCCTCTCCCCCAATATCCAGAAACAAAAACTGTAAAACAAACGGAATAGCCATTAATTGGCTGAACAAATGACATCCAGTATTATAAATTATGTTGAATTTGGAGTCAGAAAATCTGGGTTCAGATTCTAGTTCTGCTACTACTGTGTGACTTTGGGCAAGTAACTGTCTGTGTCTCAGTTTCCTCATCTGTGCAATGAGTGGACTGGGACAGATGACCTCTAAGGTCCCTTCCAACCCTAAATCTAGTAATACTTTGATCCTAAGGGACCAGGAAGATGTATGAACCTTACTCTTTATACAACAGAAGCTTTTTTGTTGTTATTGCTTTAAACCCAGTAATCCAAGTTTCCTGCTACCTGATCTTTCATCAAAAGGGCTGAATCTTGAGCAAGTGGGTCATTGGGAATTCTTGTCATTCACCCACTCAATGAGGGATGTCATCATTGAGAAGGGAGGAAATGAAGTGAATGCTTTAAGGTAGAAAAAGAAATCTCACTTAACCTGGGAAATGGGAGTCAGAGAGAGGAGCCTTATGGGCCGGAAGCCTTTTACCTTTGAAGAGGAGGGGTTGTTGGAGGAAGTGGTCTGGTTCCTAGGGGTTTCTCCTGTCTGATTTCACCCTCAGCCTCAGGGAACTGAAACTCTAGCGAGGTCCAGTAGAAAGTGACCCAGACATTGTGAAACCAAATCATCCTTTCAGAGCTTCCAGTGGGGGCTGTTGTGGACATGAAACCAAGGGTTCAGTGACTACTCTGTCATTTGTCTACAGAGGTAGACATGTGAAGGTAAAGTATAGGGACTAACAGTCCAAGGAATTGGTAGACTCCTACTGTTGAGAGTCTGCGTGCCCACTTCAGCTCTGCAGGTTCTCATTGACTATTTCCTTCAATCAAGAGATCATTCTCTCGACTCTCCTCAACTGACAATAAAAAGGCCTGCTCCGTTCCCCCTTCTTACAATTAGCAAATTGTCAACAGAGTCTGAATCCATCTTAAGCTAATAGTTTTGTATGTTTTTTTCCTTCATGGAAGGGAGCTGGGAAATGTGCCTTTGGCTGGCATTTTGGTTTGGGGGGGAAGGGAGGAGCCCTATTTTTTAATTTACCATTAAAGACATTATTGTTACTGAAACTAAACTCTGCTTTTTCCAATTATATCCATTGCTCTTCTGGTCTCCAGTCTTTAGACGCCAAGTTTTAACCCAGAACAAAAGTTGCTGTCGGAGCTGATTTATAATCTCATGAATATAGGGATTTATAACCCAAATCTGCTGACGGGCCTGAAACTAGGCTGCCCCTCCTGGGTGCACCATGCACCCAGGCTGGAGCAGTAGCAGGATGAAGCTAGGGCCAGAATCCACACCAGCTAGCTGCCTCTTGCTCTTCCTTAGGGGGCTCAGATTAACCCAGTTCCAAGGAACTTGAGGGGGAGGGGAGAGGAAGGTGTGGGTGGGGAAGGGGAGGGGCTACTAAATTGAAGGCTCTTCCTTTTTTCCCACCTTCCCACTTTGTGTTTGGACTTTGAAGAGCTGTTCTTGGACCTTGGGGAATTGACTGGTGGGAAGGAGGAAAGATTGAGACACCTCCCCATTAAGGCTGGGCCAGAAATTATTTTAGAGTCGATTTCTGACTCTGAATTCTTCTTCTCTTACCCCAAGAAACTCCTGTTAGATTTCTTTTATCTGAATATCTTGGTAGTATCCAATTTTTAACCAAATCTTCCAGGTGTCCCTGGAGGTAAAGAATACATTTCAAAATGAGTGGGCTCAATCCATGCCCTGGGCCATGCCATAGTGGTGCTGGAACCCAAACCCTAAAGTTCTTGTATTTTTTATCTCTGGGCTGAACTTGTTGATTAGGACTGACAAAGTCTTTGTTCCTGCCTGGCTATGGATCTTTGAGCCTACCAGAGTGCTTTCTTTCCCCCATGGAAGCCCCAGTTTTTTTTTAGTGAAAAGACTGCTGAAGGGCAGGAGGAAAGAATCAGGGAATGGATTCTGGAATAAGCCAAGTCTTTCTGATTTTAGTGGGAACCTCTCAGTCCTAAAAGGATCATCTATCCCTGTCTTACCAGAATGAAGATAAATCTCTTTCGATTTCCATCTCTGCCAGATGCTTCTTGCCATGTGGCCTGTGAACTGTTTTGAAATTCTCAGATCCACCCAACCTGGGTTTCTGAGTCCCCTAGCAGCTTTCAGGGAGCCTTCAGCTTTGCCCTAAATCCTACGGCCTGCCAGAGCAGCAAAACAGCTTTTTTGGGGGGGGGGTAGTTTGGAGAGAATTGGGTGAGTCAAATCCCCTACGGCTAATGCTAGTTCACCACCATCCCCAATAGGCATTATAGCCAGTGGGGTTGATTGGGAGAAAGACGTCTGTGAAGAAGTAGAAGTAAAGGGACAGCAACCCCGGGAGAGGGCAGCATCTGACTGGGAAGGGGGTAGGGGGGATGGGGAGGCAGTTGGCTTCAGGGAAAGGTAGGAGTGCTTCAGAGCTGCTGGCTGTAAGAAATCTCGGGAAACTCTAGGTGTGAGGTGACCCAGTGGGCCATTGGCCCCCAGCTGGACTGGAACCCGGCTCAGCCCCCTTGCTGGCGAGTTCTCCCATCCCTCCCTCCTTTCCTCCCTCCCCCCCCTCTGGGTCGGGGCCTGACGTCAGGAGGGGGAGGTGGAGGGAACTGGAGCTGCCGAGAGGGAGCGGGAGAAGCAACGGCACGGGGAACCCCGCGACCCGAAGCCGAGCCGAGAAAGGGAGAGGAGCCCCGGGCCAGGGAGGGAGGGAGGGAGGGAAGGAAGGAAGGAGGGACGGAGAGAGAGTGGGAGGAAGGCAGGCTGGGAGGAGGAGAAGGAGAAGGAGGAGAGAGCTGCCGCCAGAGCTGGAGGGACGCGAGGGCGGCGCCCGGGGATTTGAGCGGAGAGAAGCCGAGCGAGCTTAAGAGGTAAGTGGGACCTGAGCTGCGCGGGGCGGAGCGGGGGTGTTCGGGGGCTGTTCCTTGCGTTCTGCGCCGGGGTAGGCACTGGGCGCCTAGGGCTGCTTTGTGCCCTATCCGTGGAACCTCCCTCGCGGGGGAGGGGCTGGGTTTGGGGGGCCCAGGATGCTGTGGCGCCCCCATTGCTCTGGCACAAGTATTCCTGGGGGGCTCTCCCCCGATCTTGTCCCTCTGACGCCGCGTCACCCTTGCCACAGCGCGCCCCAAGCTCGGCGCTCCTGAGTGACCTCCTAGTCCAGTGGCTGAGGAGGCGGAGGAGTCTTGCTAGGGTCTTAGAGGGGCACCCTAATCCTCCTATATTGCTAGGGTCGGATATCCAGGGGGAGGTCACGTTGGGGCTGCCTGTGAACCGAGGCAGGTAGCGTCTCTCCCCTTTAATTTTCTTGAAGACCCCGGGGTTCCCCCCTCCTCCTTCCCTGGTTGTCCCCTTTTCCCCTCGGGCTTGATCCCAGCTGGCCTCTGAGAGTTGCCCCCCGTCTCGCTCCCCCCCCCACCTCCCCACTAGCGATGGAAAGTTTGGGGCGGGCTCTAGCTATGGCCGGTGCCGTGAGATCGGATTTCCCCACGGTACCCCCCCTTCCCTCCGCCCCCAGTACTTCCCGGGGGGCTGAGCCCGCGAGTGAGTAGAGTGGATAGGAGACAGGCTCTCTCCCCCAGCCTCCCGAATCCCTGATTCTGGAGACGATCTTGCAGCGACTCAGAACCCAGCGAGAGTAGGTTGCTTGCTCCAGCCTCCAGCCCCTGGGGAGTTGTGAGCACCGCGGGGAGGAATGACCGGGGCGGGGGGAAGGGGGGGTCTCCTGTATCTTGGAGCACCCACTTCCTCCCCCCTCCCCGCATGGATCTGTTGCGGGTGGGAAAGGGGTGTAGAGGGTACTGACCACTGTTTGTGAGTTGAGAGGAGGAGCTGGGGGGTGGGGGCGCCGTTGTTGAACTGGATTATGCGGGCTAACTGCTTGGGCTCGGCTCCTCCCTGGGGTAGTGGGGGAACTTGGAGGGGGGGTCTAGAGGGTGGGGGGCGGAGTAAAAGTGCCCCCCCATGTGCTAGGGTTTATGCCGGCAGGGGGCGTACGCTGGCCATGCCTCCGCCACGCTCCCGGCTCCGCGGCTTTGTTTGGATTCAAATCCCCGGAGCTGTGGGGAGGGGGGGTATGGGGGTGTGCACTCTCTCCAAGGACACTTTTTTTGCGGGGAGGGCCCCACATCCCATGTCACCCTGCTCCAGGACATTATCTGCCCCCCCCCCCCCCCCCCCCCCCCCCCCCCGATGTGGGAATAGAAAGCTGCCCTGGGACTAGGATCCAGCCGGCCCTCCCAGAGGCGAGGGTCTCTGGGGTGAGCAGTCTACAACTTGGGGATCTTAGCTGAGTCTAAACTAAGCTGAGCACCGGGTCCGCCCCACCCCTCCAAGCTCCCTTCAGGTCCTAGGTGGAACCCCCTTTCCTGTCTTCTTTGTATGAACCGAGGGGAGTTGTTTGGTCAGAGCCTGAATCCTCCCTGTTCTCCCCCTACTCCCTTGGCTGGTGTCTCCTGGGAGGCTGCCCGAGGGACCGACAGGATGAGGCCCTGGTCATTTCCACGCCCATCCCACCCACTTCCTGCCTCCCTTCTGGGGGGAACAAAGGGGGATTTAGTAAGCTGGGCCCTGTCACCTCTAGGCCTTCATTCCTGTTCTGCTTCTGTGCAGCTGGCCAGGTCGAGGGGCTGGAGCTATTGTTTCTGTCCTGTGGGAAGGCAGGGTCAGAGGTGGGGGGAGGTCAAGATGACAGGTTTCTCAGTCACAGCTTCTCAAATAAGACCCCTTGGAAAGCTGGGTGACTTCCCTACTCTGTTGGAAGGAAACTGGGCTATTCTGGGTGGACAGGACTGAGATGGGATGGAAAGCTGGGAGCTTTGGTAGAGGCTGGTCCTGCTTCCAGAGTAGGTAAAAACCTAACCATTCAGTACTGGAGAGAGGGTGGAAGGAGGGGGCCACTTTTCCCCCTTTTTATTTTTTAAACAACTTCCTGTAGAGGGAAGGGGGGAGGTGGAGGAGGAGAGGGTTAAAGCCGGGGAACTGCTCCTTGGAGTCTAGGAATTGTTATCCCCAGCAGCTGACTCAGCCACCCCCCCCCCCCAGATAAAAAGCAGGAAGACCTTTTGGGGGGGAGGGAGGAGAAAGGAAAAAGAAGACTGGGGCCACCCCTGTCAATAAAAAGGACAGCTGGACAAGAGCTACTTTGGCCTTAAGTAGATACCCCTATCAGGTGGTTGGTTAGTGCTTGCTTTGTGTGGTCTTCTGAATTGACCACTCCCTGCAATTTCTGATTTGCCATCCCTGGCCCTGTTCCTGACCCTTTCTCTTTCTTTAGGTAGGGCATCGGGTGCAGAGCCGAGGGCCAGGGGGCAGGCACCATGGGCCCATGCTTGGGCGTCTGGCTGGTGGCATCGGCACTGCTGGGCCTGGGCTATGGGGACAATGCCTGGTGGAACCCTGTGCCTAGGAAGACTGTATCCTATGGGGGTGAGTGCCTCAAGCTCTGGGGGACAATGAATAAGGGGGGAGTGGGAGGAATAAGTAAGAACTGCTTATTCAGTCACTCCAGTCTGACTCCTTGCCTTGTTCTCTGATCCCTACTGACTCTTGGTGTTGCATGCTTTCTAAGAAACCTTTGTGGGTAGCCCAAGGGACATAGACATAGAAGCAAAGCAGAGCTCTTGGGGTCTCTTCCTCCCATTTCCCGTGCCCTTGAAAGCATCAGCCCTCTCCCCAACTTAGCTATTTCTGTTGTTGAGGGTTTTATATCGCAAAATCACTTCCCTCTATATTTCTTGTATACCCAGGATAATAAAGGTTTAGAGCTTGAAGACGAGTCCAATTCCATTAATTTGCAGATGAGGAAACTGAGGCCTCCAAGGGATGGTGACTTTCAAAGCCACAGTCACAAACTCTGGCCTTGAACTTCTATACTGATTCCAAAGGCAGTGTGCTTTTTATTGTACCAGCTGCTGGTAATGCTGGAAAACTAAGGAAAGAAGCCAGAGCCAATGCAAGGGAAGGCTATAGGATGTACAACCATCCCGCCTCCAGTTGCTACTTCACAGCCTCCCCTCCTCCCCCCAGTACTCTAGGGAGCTTGCTTACCTTTTCAACTTCTTTTTGATCAGAGCATTTATTTCTTTCTGTAGTGGCACACCAGACACAGTATAAGACTGACACGGGGCCCCTGTGGTGGCTTCCTTCCTTATTTCCCCCAAGCTGTGGCAGCCAGGTGATGTCAGGTGTTTGTATCACCTGTAGGCCCTGGGGATCCCAAGATGAGATCATCTCTCAGAGGTCCCATGTTGGATGCTAATGAAGCCCTCCCATGCCAGCCTGTGTCCGGCTACGTCATTGGCTCTAGAGGCCAAGGGGAGGGGGAGAGAAGGACCCTGAGGACAAACTGGTGCCTATTTTGAGGGCCCGTGTCATGTGATTGTGTGAACATTGTGGACCAGCTTTGCCTGTTGGTTCCAGGTGACTAGGAGTTAAACAGGCTTCAGCACAGCCCTTGGCATAGGCCCTGTCCCATCTTTATGTCTGATGCTTCCCAAACTTTCTAGCACCCTGATCTTCATCTGCTAATACCTCCTCTCCTCTCTGTCTCCTGCTACTCTTGATTTCTTCCCCACATGTTCTACTCTCCTATAGGGACAGGGACCAGGATCTGTGATTTTATTGTTATAGGGAATGCCCAGGTGAGGAAACTCCATTACCAATATAGATGCTCACTTTCTCTGCAGTTTAGGATCGCAAATTAATTAAGATATTAAGTGACTTGCTTAGGACATGGAGTATGTGTCAGAGATCCTTGACTTGACCCATGGGAGCCATATCTTATTGGCTTCAAGGCAAGCTTGTTAGCCTTAGGATTTCAGCTGTTGTGGGTTCCAGTTGCCATTTTCTACTTTCATACCCATTGTATCTCAGGAAGGAAATAGCTCAGTAATGGGATTGCGTCTCTTTGACACCGTAACTCCATTTTGCCAGCTTTGTACCCCATTCTTGGGTGAGGAGGGCATAAAGAAGGCCTTATAGATGTCACGTCCAAGGCCAGATCCTGGCTGTACTGTGGCATCAGATGGGTGTGCAAAGGAGGAAGCAGGAGTGGAGGAAAGGAAGTTGGGAGGGGGAAGGTCTCCCCCCACCGGAGGTGCCACTGACCCTGAGCGCCGTCTGTCTGATGGCTTCCTTTGGCTAGAGGCTGTGGCCGGGATATCCTTCCTTCCTCCTTACTAGTTTTGATTTACTCCCTCCCAAGCCTGGGAAAGGGTGAGATACCTCAGTGGAGCTTCTGGGGGCTGAGGGCTGCTCCTTCCTCTGCTAGAGACTGGTAAAGCACCATGGGCTGCTTTGATTGTAAGGTGGGAGCTAATAATTGAGGGAAACGTGAGCAGATGATTAATTTTGGTTTTTGCAGGGGAAGCAGGTGGGTGATGAGTACAGGGGAGAAGAAGGCCTCTGGCTTCTGCCCCCTCCCTTCCTCTTCATTGACCACCTTCATTGTCACACAGAGTTGGCAGCTGTGGTGAGGCGATTCTCTCAAGTGGGCATCCAAGACTTTCTAACGTTGACACTGGCTGAGAGCAATGGGGTCCTCTATGTGGGGGCCCGAGAAGCCCTTTTTGCCCTCAGCTTGGAGACCCTGGAGCTGCAATCAGTGGTGAGAGGAAGGAGAAGTGAGAGTGACTCAAGGTGGAGGATACTGGGGGTTAGGATGGGAATGAGGCACATTGAGCTAATGCTAATTGATACCCCCACCCCCACCCCTTCCTTGTCCCTAGATCACATGGGAGGCTACAGTGGAGAAGAAGGCTGAATGTATCCAGAAGGGAAAGAGCAACCAGGTGGGAGATTGGTGGCGTTGGTGGGCACGAAGGATGGGAGAACAGTGGAGGGGGAAGTTGAGACCTTAGGTCCCTTTTCTGAATAGATGATCTCACTTTTTTTTTAAGAACTTATGTTTCTTCCTTTACCCCATGCTTTTCATGCCTTGGGTGTTTCTTTCCTTAGCTACACTTTGCCCCACATCATGAGCCCTTTGCCATTTACAGAATGTCTCTCTCTTCCTAGACGGAGTGTTTCAACTTCATCCGCTTCCTGCAGCCATACAACTCTTCACATCTGTATGCCTGTGGTACCTATGCCTTCCAGCCAAAGTGCACCTACATCGTGAGTACTACCCTCCTGAGAGCCGACACTCCTTCTCTAGACCTCTGAGATTGCTGCCTCTCCAACCTGGTCTTCTTTTCCATCCTAGGATGTACTTACCTTCTCTCTGGAGCATGGGGAGCTTGAAGATGGGAAGGGCAAATGTCCCTATGACCCAACCAAAGGCCACACTGGCCTCATTGTGGGTGAGTGGCTGTACCTTGATGGATGTTGGGATCCCAAGGAACTAGCCCTTGCTTGTGAGTAAATGCTCACCTGGAATCCTTAACTGGGTTATCCTTTGTCTTCCATAGATGGCGAGCTGTATTCAGCAACACTCAACAACTTTCTGGGTACAGAACCAGTAATTCTGCGTAACCTGGGGCCTCACTACTCCATGAAGAATGAATACCTTTACTCTTGGCTCAATGGTGAGCCCTGTGATTGTAGCTTGGTTGCTGGGGTGCTATGTATCAATGTGTATCAGAAGGCTCTGAGCTATCTCAGTGGCCAGATATTTCCCTGCATTAACTTTTCCCTCCGTTTGCCAACAGAACCCCATTTTGTTGGTTCTGCCTACGTGCCAGAAAGCGTTGGGAGCCCCACAGGTGACGATGACAAGATCTACTTCTTCTTCAGTGAGCGGGCCGTGGAGTACAACTGCTATGCTGAGCAGGTGGTGGCCCGGGTGGCTCGAGTTTGCAAGGTATACGGCAGTGAGCAGGAAGCCTGGTGGGGGAAGGGGAGAGGAAGCAGCAAAGACCTGGCCTTCATCGGGATGTTCAGAGCCTCCTAGAACTGGGGCTGCCTCACTCGATTCCTTCCTTCTCTGGCACAGGGAGATATGGGAGGTGCGCGGACACTGCAGAGAAAGTGGACCACGTTCCTGAAAGCCCGGCTGGTATGTGCCGCCCCTGATCGGCAGCTCTACTTCAATCAGCTCCAGGCCCTGCACACCCTTCGAGAAGACAACTGGCTCAACACAACTTTCTTTGGGGTCTTTCGCGCCCGATGGTGAGTCAGAAGTGACGTCCAAAGCTGGCAACGAGCAGCAGGTTGGGGAACACTGCCACTTCCAGGTAGCCAGCTGTCCTCCATCCGGGTGCCAGGATAGTAATAACTCACATCTCTGTAGTGATTTAAAAATCAATAAAGGGGAGAGAAGACTGAGTATCAGATATTGTTGCTATGTAAGCATTTCAAGGATCTTGGCCCTGGGATTATTTCAGGAGCAAGTCAAGTACTAGGTTGCAGCAGCAGTATAAAGTGGTGAAAAGATCACTGGTTTTGGAATGAAAAGACATAGGTTTAGACCCTGGCTCTGCTACCATCTTTATGACCATTTAATCTGTGGGCCTCAGTTTCCTCAACTGTAAAATGAAAGGTTGTACTAGATGATCTTTAAAGGTCCCTTCTAGTTTTAAATTCCTGTGGTCCTAAGGATTATGTTGGGCTTCTAATTCTAGAATGTGTTCCAAATTCTAAACTCTGGAATTTTGTTGGTTCTAAACTTAATGTAGGTATAGTAGCAGTAATCATTTTTTTGGTCCAGACCAGTGATTTCATTGGTGTAGAGCTGCTGGTGAATGAGAAGTGCTTTATTTTAGATAACTATCTGCCCAGCGTAACAGAGCTAGTTATGTGTAAGAGGTTGTCCATGAATGTAGGTCTTCCTGACTCTGAGAACAGCCCACCACTGACTGCAACAGAATGCTTCTTTCAATAATGACCATATTTTACATTTATATAGCAGTGTACGGCTTTATCAATCAATTGGCAAATGTGTATTATGGTGGGGCAGCTAAGTGGTGCAGTGAATAGAGCACTGGCCCTGGAGTCAGGAGGACTTGAGTTCAAATCCAGCCTCTGACACGTAACACAAAACTAGCTATGTGACCTTGGGTAAGTCACTTAACCCCAATTGCCCTACCTTCCCCTCTCCAAAAACAAACAAAATAAATAAATAAATTATGGTGCCAAGCACTGCATATACAAAGACAGAAATGAAACAATCCCTGTTCTCGAGGTCATATAAAAGTATATACAGAATAAATAGAAAACATATACAAAGTAGTTCAGGGAAGAAAGGCTCAAGCAGTTCAGGGATCAGGAAAGGTTTACAAATGCTCTCCTTGCAGCAGGTCTGTGAGGTGCACAGCACCGTTATTAACATCTCCATTTTATAAGCTCAGGGATGTTGTATCACATGGGGTAACAAGTATCAGAGCCAGGACATGCCCACATAGGGCTTCTGCTTCTAAGCTCAGGATTCTTTCCACTCATCCCCTCTGGAGGGCCAACTTTAACATCTTTGTCTCCTTCCTTGCTCCTCAGGGGAGATGTGGACCTGTCAGCTGTGTGCCAGTACCAGCTAGAAGACATTCAGCGAGTGTTTGAGGGACCCTACAAAGAGTATCAGCAACAAGCACAGAAGTGGGGTCCTTACACTGACCCAGTCCCTAGTCCTCGGCCTGGCTCAGTGAGTCCATGGTGGGAAGAAAGCAATGGCAGGGGACTCTTGGACTTGCTGCCTACAGTTGGTCCTTAGGCTGGGAAGCCTGCTAGTGGCTACCAGCCCTAGCCTTGGGATGACTGTCTTCCCTCTCCTTTTCCCCAGTGCATCAACAACTGGCACCGACGTCATGGCTACACCAGTTCTCTGGAGTTGCCTGATAACACCCTTAACTTTGCCAAGAAACACCCATTGATGGAAGGACAGGTGGGACCTCAGTGGGGTCGACCCCTGCTGGTGAAGAAGGATACCAATTTCACTCACCTGGTAGCTGATCAAGTGAAGGGGCTTGATGACGTGACCTATGATGTGCTGTTCATTGGGACAGGTATGGTTTTAAGAGGTGTGGGCCAAGAGGTATTATTGGGGTCCTTATTAAGAGGATGCCATCTGAACCCTTATTTTTAAAAACTTTTTTATTGCTGTTCTTTTTACATCACTGTCTTCTCCCCAAACCAGTACTGTACCATTTCCCATCCCATCCTCCTAACCCCCTTTCTAACAGATAAGCCAAAGCAAAACAAATCCAAACCTTGACTCTTTCTGAAAATGTATACCTCATTCTGTTAAACTTATATAATCTACTACTGTTCTGATGAGAGGTAGAGAGCATGCTTTACCATCAGTCCTCTGAAGTTATGACTGGATATTCCTCTGATCAGAGATCTGGAGTCCTTTAACACTTTTTAAATTTTACGTTATTGTGGGTATCTTGGAAATTCTGGTTCTGCTTACTTTGCATCAGTTCATTTAGGTCATCCCAAGTTTCTTGGAATTCTTCACCGTTATCATTCCTTATGGTACAATAATAATTTTATTACATTATCACATCACATTTAGTTCAGCTGTTCCCCAAGTAATGGACACCCACTTTCCTCTTAGTTCTTTGCTAATACAAAAAGTTCCCCTACAACTATTTCATATATATGGAACCTTCCTTTTTGTCTTTAACCTCCTTGGAGGTATATGTCTAGTGGTGGTGTCAATGGGTCAAAAGGTATGTACAGTTGAGTACTTTTAAAGTATAATTTCAAATTGTTTCCAGAAGCTGGATCAATTTAAAATTCTACCAGTAATTCATTAATGTGCCTGTCTTCTCATAGTCCCTTCAACATTTGCCATTTTCATTTTTGATGAGTATAAGGTGAAACTTCAGAGTTGTTTTAATTGGCATTTATCATTGATGATTTGAAGCATTCTTTTATATAGCTATTGATAGCTTGTATTTCTTTCTTTGAAATGCTTTTGACTTGCCTGTTATTTGACCCCTTATTTATTGGGGATTGTTACCCCCTTTTTTCTCTGCTTTGTTCCCATCAGAGGATGGCTGGCTTTACAAGGCTGTGAACTTGGGTGCTTGGGTCCATGTGATTGAGGAGCTACAGGTGTTTGATAAGGAACCAATCCAGAGCCTTGTCCTGTCCTATGATAAGGTAGAACAAATTCTCCACATCCCATTCATTTATACCTAGACCAATTCTCTCTTCCTGTGTTTTCATCTCTCATTTTCTTCTCTTTTCCCAAACCTTATCTATCTTGAGCCCCTCCTGGGGCTACAAACTTCCTTTCTCTCCATCCTTTTAGCTTTGCTGTCTCCTCCCTCTGTATTTGATTTTATTTAGTCCTGGCAGCATTTCTGTAGGGAGTGGGCTCCTGATGACCCTCCTCTTTTCCTGCCTTCTCCCACAGAAGCTCCTCTTTGCTGGCTCACGATCACAGCTAGCTCAGCTTCCCCTAGCTGACTGCAGCAAGTACAGATCCTGTGCTGACTGCGTCCTCTCCCGTGATCCCTACTGTGCGTGGAGCACCAACACCAGTCGATGTGTGCCACTTCACAGTCACCTTAAGTGAGTTGTACTCCATGTCCCAAGAGAGTAAGATGTGGAGAGCTGGGGTGGTGGGTACTCTACCTAACTCAGGCTTCCTCCTCCCTTGCTAGATCTCCATTCATCCAGGATGTGCTGAACTCAAATACAGGCCTTTGCAACCTTCGACCCAGCAAGAAAGGTGAGTTGCCTTTTCATTCAAAGGCATCTTCAATGACTATATTGGGTGCCAGAAATTGTTCTCATCCTATAGAAGATGGCTGAATTGGGTTGAGGGGGCAATGGCCATAAGAAGTAGCCCATGTCCTCTCTATCCCTAAAATTTCTTACACTAAATCCTCCCATTATTCTTTCTCCTACAGTTAAAATCACTCCCAAGAACATCACTGTGGTGTCGGGTACGGATTTAGTGCTCCCATGTCGCCTCTCCTCCAACCTAGCACATGCCCGCTGGACTTTTGGGGGCCGAGAACTGCCAGCTGAGCAGCCAGGGTCACTGCTCTATGATGTCCGCCTGCAGGCCCTGGTGGTGCTAGCAGCTCAGCCCCGCCATGCTGGTGCCTATCACTGTTTCTCCGAGGAGCAGGGAGCACGGCTAGCTGCTGAGGGCTACCTGGTGGCAGTAGTAGCTGGCCCGTCAGTGACACTGGAAGCCCGGGCCCCTTTGGAGAATCTGGGGTTGGTGTGGCTTGCCGTAGTGGCCCTGGGGGCCTTGTGTTTGGTACTCCTGCTTCTGGTGTTATCGCTTCGACGGAGATTGCGTGAAGAGTTAGAGAAAGGGGCCAAAGCAGCTGAGAGAACCCTGGTATACCCACTGGAGCTGCCCAAGGAACCCAGCAGTCCCCCCTTCCGGCCTGGGACTGACACTGATGAGAAACTCTGGGACCCAGTTGGTTATTACTACTCAGATGGCTCCCTGAAGATTGTCCCTGGCCATGCCCGCTGCCAGCCCGGTGGAGGTCCCCCTTCTCCGCCTCCTGGAATCCCAGGCCAGCCCCTGCCTTCTCCAACCCGACTTCACTTGGGGGGTGGACGCAGCTCAAATGTCAATGGTTATGTGCGGCTGCAGCTAGGTGGAGATGATCGGGCAGGACCTGTGCATCCTTTGCCTGAGTTAGCAGATGAACTGAGGAGAAAACTGCAGCAGCGCCAGCCATTGCCTGACTCAAACCCTGAAGAGTCATCTGTATGAGAGGAGCCCCCCCATGATGGGGGGGTGCAGCTCCGACTTTTGCACAGGCACCAGCTACCTCAGGGACATGGCTGCAGGCACCTGTTTTGCCTGGGATAGACCCTAGCTAGGGAATTGCCCTGTCTAGGTTGGCTCCTACCCAGCAACCTGCTCTGCCATGGGGACCTGCCCTGCTCGCCGTGGGCTCTGCCATGTGGGTTTGCTCTGTTCTGGGCTTTTGCCTTCTGGTCACCAACCCCACAAATGGTCTCTTCTTCCTTACATAGAGAGGAGACCAAGAATCCTGCAGACAGACCTTTGGCCCCAGCAGCCAAAATCTTTTCAAGACAGAAATTCCAGGTGTGTGCGTGTGTGTGTATGTGTATGTATGTATGTGTACACGTGTGTATGTTTGTGTGTAATGTGACTTTCCTGTTTCTGTCTAGTCTTCCCTGGCCTGGGGTCCTCCTAGGGGCTTCTTCCTGGACCTATGAAGGGGAAGAGGCCTGGGGTTGTACCACTCTGCCTTCTTTGCCCCCACCTGCCCAGAGGCCTGTGATGGTATATAATCCCTTCTCAAGGGAAGGGAGAATAGTGGGGCAGAGATGTACATATGGGGGGGGGGAGGGAGGTAGGGTTGTACCCCCTTTTGAAAGTAAATGCTCAGGGGTGGGCCTGGGCCTATTCTTAGGGCTGTGAATGTTTTAAAAGTCAAGGGAGGGAGGTGGGGCCCTTTTGTTGGGGGGAGTGGGGAGGGGTTCCTACTTGGCCTTCTGGGGCTCGGTGGTATTTTATACTTGTGGGGAGGGGGGTGGGGAAGGAGGGGGATTGTGGCTTATCAGCACAGCCTCTCTCAGCAGGAGGAGTAGGGGTCCTGACAATGTAATTTATTGTGTCCCTGCGTATTTATTTGTTGTAAATATTTGAATATTTTTATATTGCAAAATAAAAGAGAAAATAAGCCTAAGCCCAGTTGTTGGGGTGGTCATCATAGATCTGTTTGGACTTCTAGAGATGTGATGATGGCTAAGCACTGAAAGGAGAAGGCTCGGTGGGAAAAAGAGCTGGGAGCACTAAGGATCTAAGCAGGCGGGTGGACGATGGGGGGAACCCTTCCTTGTTCCAGATTCTAGGGTGGCAGATAGGGCTGTTGGCCCTCTGCTCTGCTGTGCTCTTTGTGGGCAGTTGGGGCAGCTCTGGCTCCAGTTGTTTCCCACAGTGGTGGCCAGGAAGCTGGGAACCAGGCAGCCACAGCCTCCTGGGAGCCGGCTTTGGCTCTGGGCCAATGGGAGAGGTCAGGGTAAGAGGAGGTGGGGGTGGAGATGGAGGGAAAGAGTGAGACTTCCCAGAAACTGTTAAGGATTAGGGGGAGAGAGAGAGGGAGTCCAAGGAGGGTAACTTCCTAGAAACCGAGTAAGGCTACACATGTGTTTGTGTACATTGGTGTGTGAAAGGTTGGGGCTCAAAAGCAATTTAGGGGAAGGAGGGAAGATGGGACTATCTCTTAACCCTTTCAACACCAGGGTGAGTGATATCTGGTCCCTAGCCTAGTCTGACTCCATAAACTTTGGCTTGAATGATGACCTCTCTACAAGTATAATCATATCCTCTGTCCTACTTCTCCCTGACCAAAAATCCTTACCAACTGCTTCAGTTTATATGAACACTTCGAATTCACCTTCCCCTTCCCAAGAGTTCAGGAAAAAAAAATCCCTATTAAATGGAGCTGAGGAGGGTGGGTATTAAGGAAGTCAAATTACTATGTTCATTTAACAAATACTTAATTTGAATTTATTGAGTGCCTACTATGTATAAGGTATTATAAGTGATTACAGGGGAGAAATATATATATACTAATGTTACCTTTTAATGCAGTTGTGGAGATCACAGGTACATAACCTAACTACTGAGCAGTTTTAAGTAGATTTGAGAAGTGATGAGTGAAGGCTGGATGGAGGTCAAGCCTAGCAGAAAAAGGATTTTGATAGGTAAAATATTAAAAGTGAGCGGGAGGAAAGGAAGACATGTTCCCAAGGAACAGCTTGGGAAAAGGTGCTCAAAACACAGGAAAAGCAAATTTTATGTTTGGAAATGTCTTAGATGGTTCTGTAGCGTAGCAGGAGATAAGACCATAGAAAGCTATTAAGGAAAAGACTGTGGTCTTTGATTTAAGAGGATCCTGGGGTAAACTTTAGCTATTAATCTAGCACAAAGGAATACCATTTTTGGAGAACAGGCAGAATGTTGATTCAAATCTTGGACAATTATCTCATTTAGCTTCCCCATTTGCAATGAGCCCTGTGGGATAATTGGGGTATAATTCCATTGAGAGGAAATAGGCACAGATATATGGGATGAACACCAGACCTAGAGTAAAGAGATCTCATTCCTTTTACAGATAAGGCAACAAAGGGCTTAAAAGTGACAAAATTTAGTGGCTCATAGTTTTAGAGGTGGAAAGGGCCTTCCTTAGCAGTCACCTAATTTGAGCTCCAAGGTCTCACAAGGTCCCACAGGTGGTAAACCTCGGAGGCAAGGTGCCAAAGCTCTTTCCACTCTGTCCTAGGGTGCCTCCGTAAAATGATCAGGTGTAAAGTGATCAACCTCCCACAACTGTAAAACGAGACAACGTATGCAAAGTGCTGTGCTTGCTAGCCTTAAAGGATATACAGATGCAATCTACTATTACCTATAAAATTGGAAGAACAACACTGGTATTGCCTTCCTCATAGACTTGAGGTCCCCCTTAATGCTAATGCCTTCTCTCACATTAGCCCTTTAGACTGCAAAAACCCTAGAAGAGTAGGGTTGTTTTTGTCTTTCTCTGTAGCCCCAGGGTTTGGCGTAGCGCTTACACAAAGGAGGCGCTTAGTAAATGCTTGTTGATCTGACTGTACACGTGTAGTTTTCCATCACAAGTAACCGGGAGCAAGACTCATTCGCAGAGCTGGAACACGCCTGTGCGATTATCATTACCGGGACAACAGCGATCCCACATTGGTCTTGGGCCCGTAGGGGATAAGGGCGGCTGATTGAGCCTCTACTTCGCTGTCCGGCCTGAGGTCCGGTGCAAGAAACACATCCCACAGGCTGGGACAGGCTCTCAGGCGCAGGCCCAGTCCTGACCGGAGTCTCCTCGCCCCTCCCTAACCAGTCCCACTCTCTCGATCGGGCCACGCCCCTTCCCGTCACTGACGATCCTAGGGCGCCCTCCGCAGGACACAGTACCTCGCACCCCACCGGGACGCCCCTTCTTCTCCGCGACTTTGATTGGCTCACGGGGCTAAACCTTCGCTTTCCGATTGGTCGTCCAGGTCCGGCATCGGCTGATAAGATGGCAGCTTGGCTGCCCAGCACACCTTGCAGAAAGCGTTGGGTATGCCTGGGAAAGAAGAATCGTTACCTCAATCCTCAGCAGGCAGGCGGTCCGGCTACCTGTGCCTCTCTCTGGCTATTGCCGAAAAGCTACTTCGGGGATTAAGAATCAGTAGCATGAGCTCCGAGGAAACCAGGGGCGGCAGGACGCGATGACGCAGTTGTGGCGTACGCGTTGCGACGCAGCGTGACGTGACGCAGAGTGACGCGAGGCGCTACCATTCCCTCTTTCCTCCCCCGCCGCTGTTTGGTAACTCCCTCTGGGTGGAACTGCCTTCTGAGGGCATGGCGGCTCCGGGGACCTGCGGCGACGCCGCCTGTTGCTCTCACCAGAGCGCGGTGCCCAACGTGCAGCAGACCCTGGAAGAGATGGACTTCGAGAGAGGTGGGCGGGGCAGGAGCTGGGGCGGTCCCGCTCGAGGCTGCGGGGCTCTCAGGCAGGCCCCGGATGTTTGGACGTGAGGGACTGCTCCGGTCCTTCATTCTCTCGCTGCCTCTACATCTCTGCGGTTTACTGTCTGTGGCACCAGCCCTGGATCTAGTATCCTACCAACACTAGAAAGGGATTTTTAATTACATTTTTTTTTCTGTACAGGCAGAGGAGGAAGCATAGGAATTAGAGGTAGAAGAACCTCAGGCCTCATGGACCCCCGTCCCCGCTGCCCGCGATGGCCTGAGCTCCGAGCAGTGCCCGGCAAAGGGGCAGGCTTCTGCTAAATGTATATTGGATTAAATCCATTCAGTTCAATTCATTAAACGCTTAAGCACCTACCTAATGTACCGGGCACTGTGCCCCACTCTAGGGATACAGAGACAAAAACAAGTTGTCTCCGCTTTCTAGGAGCTTGCGTGGGGGGAGGTTAATAGCTGGAGGGATTAAAAATTTACACACGCGTAGACCCATATGTACATGTCATACACACACGTGTGCAGGTGTGTATGTATATGTGTATATAGCCTGGTTCACTAACTCCGTTTGTGTTATGTATGTATAGCTTTTCTTTTCTTTTTTTTTTTTTTTTACTTTGGCTGGTGTTCTTTGAGGTGAGAGGGGTAGAGGAAGGCATTGTTCCTTCCATGTGGGCCCTAACAGGAAAAATAGCCTAGTGTGGTGGAGACAAGACTCACATGACAGCCAAGACGATTCAAGTCCTTTTTCTACCACTTTGAGACCTTGAACGAATCACTTTTCTGGACCTCAGTTTCCTCCTTTCTGAAATGAGGTGGCTAGGTTGGGGGAGCACCACATGTTTAGGTCCCTTCTAGTTTTAACCTGGTATGACACCTATTAATGCTCTGTAACAATGTCCTGGTTTTACCTTTGGGTCTCATCTGAAGGGATGGTAAAAGTGTTGTTATTGAGTTCTGACTGGCTCTTCATGACCCCTTGATCATAGATTAATCGTCCATGGGGTTTTCTTGGCAAAGATACTGGAAAGGTTTGCAATTTCCTTCTCCAGTGGGTCATCTTTTTTCAGAGCTCTCCACTGTGACTTATTCTGTCTTGGGTAACTCTACATGTTATAGCTCATAGTTTTATTAAGCTATGTAAATCCCTCTGCCGTGACAAGGCATTATCCAGGAGGGGGTGGTAAAAGTACACCTAGACTTTTTCCCTTACTAGACTATAAGTATCATAAGGACCTTGTCATATCTAAACTCCTGTATATAATAGGTATTGTTAGACTTTTGTTTTATTGCTTTTTATGAAATTTGATTATTCAGATATTAAAGTACGGAATTAAAATCACTGAGCAGAGAACTGGAACTGCTTCTCTCAGTTTCTACCTCCTTGCTCCCAGCCTCCCCCCAAGATATAATAAACAAAATACAGGGCTTAGGCATTAAATCTGGAACTTGAAGGTCGAAAGGTAACTGACCTTGGAGAGTGGCAAGAATGAAATCAGTATGCCTCATGCTCTGAAACTCTTTTCACAGGGATTTGGTCAGCAGCACTGAATGGAGACCTAGGACGGGTGAAACATTTCATTCAGAAGGAAACAGACCCCAGTCAACCTGATCCTTCCGGATACACTGCCTTGGTAAATTTGACATCTTAAAGAATTTCAGGAGAAATAATCCCTTTGGGGTCTAGATTTGGACAAGGCAGGAGGGAAGGCTTGATTTGAGGGAAGAGAAGCAACTCTAGGGTAGGAACATTAAATCAGAACAAAAGGACTCACTGGAAGGGAGTTGTTTAAAAATAATTCAAGGAGACAGAGTCAAGATAGTGGAGTAAGAGGAAGCAATTGAGCCTAGCTTGCCACTGTCCCTTCTCTACAATGATCTTGAAAACACAACAGTCCACATTATGATTGAGAAAGCTAAGAAAAAGTCACAGTGAGTAATTTTTACAGCCCAGGGCAGTTTTGGAGAGGTGTGTAGACACTAGGAATGGGGGGCTGGCCAGGAGCTTGCATGGTGGTGGCTGGGAGCATTCTGAGATCCAGGGACAGAAAGATTTTAGGAGATCTCAGAATTAGTACTAAGTGCAGAAATAGCTGCCATCTGGCAGCTGTGTCACCCATTACCTGGGTTCTGGTCTTAGATCCAGGACAGGGAATATCTGTCTAGAGCATGTTCCCTGCTTGTATACTGAATAAGGAACAAGTTCTGGAAACCCAGCCGTATGTCTCTGATCCCAAAAGCATAGAAGAAATCCAGGTGTAGTCTTTAGCTTAGCATCTAAACCTGCACTGAAATAACTAGGGCCGGAGTCCCAGATGGAAAGGGAGCTGGCAATTTAGTTGCTCCATACCTGCAGAATTCCCTAGTGGGTTAATAGTGACTGAGTTTGGTAATAGTCTGCTGAAACTCTTAACCATACACAAGTCAACAGATTCAGATGTGGGTCAGAAAATTTAAGAGCTCAGACTATGATGGCAGTGAATAGATCTCCCCCCAGATTATACCACTATGGGAGTACTGAAAACTTTCAGGTCCCCAGACTGAGCTGTGAAAGCAATGAAGGATTTAAAAGGATAGAAGCACAGGCCAGATATCCTTAGGAATGTAGAGTCCAGCACTATCATAAAACCTGAAATCAAGAAATAGACTAGAAGAATGAGTAAATAAAAAGCCCTACATCATAAAGACCTACTATTGTAACAGGAAGTTCAAAACACATAAAAGAAAAAGAATTGCTTGAAAATATCTGCAAGCAAAGCTTCCAATAAAAATGTAGCTTACAAACAAGTCCAACAAGAATTCCTAGAAGAGGATCAGCTAGGTGGTACAGTGAATAGGGTCTTCACTCCACCAGCCCTGGAGTCAGGAGAACTTGAGTTCAAATTTGGCCTCAGACACTTAACACTAGCCATGTGACCTTGGACAAATCACTTAACCCCAATTGCTGTGCCTTCCCCTTCCAAAAAGAAAAAAAAATAATTCCTAGGAGAATTAAAGTTAAAAAAAAAAAAAGAGCTAAAGATTATTTTTTAAAAAACAAATGAGAACTGTGGAAGAAGAAACCCAACAGCTTGAAAAATATATTTCAACAAAACCTTACCAAAGAATATAATTCCTTGAAAATTAGAACTGGCCAAATAGAAGCTGACACCATGCTGTATCAAGATATAAAACAAAGTCAAAAGTCTGAAAAAATAGAAGAAAATGTGAAATTATCTCATTAGAAAAACAACTTGGGAAAGAGATCAAGGAGAGTTAATTTAAGAATGGACTCTGGGGGTGGCCAGGTAGCACAGCGAGTAAGAGCACTGGCTCCAGTGTCGAGATGACCTGGGGATCAAATCTGGGCTCCAATACTTAGCACCCACCCGGAAACACCTGGCCGTGTAACCTTGAGCAAGTTACTTAACCCCAATTGCTTAAAAAAAAAAAGAATGGACTCTGAAAATCAGGAATAAAAAAAAACCAGAAACATTACATTTTAAGAAATCATGAGGGGCAGCTAGGTGGCGCAGTGAGTAAAGCACTGGCCCAGAGTCAGGAGGACCCGAGTTCGGTTGTGGCCTCAGACACTTAACACCCACACAAAAAAACTAGCCATGTAACCTTGGACAAGTTACTTAACCCCAACTGCTCTCCAAAAGGCCAAAAAAAAAAAAAGAAATCATGAAATCAAACTACCCACATATCTTAGAACCAGAGGATAGAGTGGGAATTGAAAAGAATCATGAAACTCTCAAATGAAAATTCTCAGGAATATTATAGTGAAAATCCAGAGCTCCCGAGTTAAGAAGAAAATATTGCAAGTAGACAGAAAGAAACAAATCTAGTACTGAGGAGCCACATTCAGGATCACACAAAATTTAGCATTGAAGGAACAGAGAACTTGGAATACTCTGGGGGACACTGGAAAGATTGAAGGGAGGGGTGGCGTTTGAAATGATGCAAATTTTTTTAAAAACCAACCAAAAAACTGCAAACCTTAAAGGGTTAAAGAAAGATTTCCAGGGTGAGGTACTGAATAATTTTTTTTTAAAACAGGTGATAGGCCAAATAAGTTTGGGAACCTCTGTAAGGGTAAAGGATCTAGGCTTATAACCAAAAATAACTTACCCAGCAAAACTGAGTATAATCCTACAAGGATGCTAGCAGGGAAATGGACCTTTAACAAAATAGAGGTCTTCAAAACTTTCTTGATGAAAAAATTAGAGCTGAGTAAAAAATCATATATGTAGACACAGGAGTCAAGAAAAGCATACCCCCAAAAAGATCAGAGAAGGAGGAAAATATACAAAAATATAGTAGCCCTGTTTGTTATAGCAAAGAATTATTATTGAAGGGTTGTACATCAGTAGGAGAGTGGCTGAACAAGTATGAGAATGTTATGGAATACTGTTGTGCTCTAAGAAATCATGGTGGTCATAGTTTCAGAAAAACTGGAGAAGACTTATATGAACTGATGCAAAAAAAGTGAGCAGAATCAGAGGAATAATTTAGGCAATAACAACAATATCATAAAGACAGTCATCTCTGAAAGACTTAGTAACTGTGATCAACACAGTGACCAACCACAGTTCTAAAGGACTCGTGATGAAATATTCTTTCTTCCTCTAGATGGAGAAGTGATGAACTTAAGAATGTGGATTGAAGGATATTTTTCTTTTTTTCCTTTTTATTTTTGGACATGTATGATTCAAGAATTTATTTTTCATGACCACAAACATTTGTAACGAGTTTTGTTTTTCTTTTCATTTGTTAGGGGAGGGGGAAGAAGAGAGAATTTGGACTGAAAATAAAAATAAAACTGAATAAAAACTGAAGATAATTAAAATATTTGGCCTTTTACTCTTTCCTACCTTTCTCTTCTTTCAGGGTTGGCTCTAGGTATAAAAGGGTAAGTTCCAGTTCTGATTTCCATTGACTTGATTCCCTACAGCACTATGCCAGTCGAAATGGGCACTATGCTGTATGCCAGTTCCTCTTGGAGAGTGGAGCCAAGTGTGATGCTCAAACACATGGTGGTGCAACAGCTTTGCACCGAGCCAGCTATTGTGGGCATACTGAAGTGGTTCGACTATTGCTATCCCATGGAGCTAATCCAGGTGTGGCAGATGATGATGGAATGACTAGCCTACACAAGGTATATATCAATTTTCAAACATCCTTGCTAATTAATTGGAACAAGGGAAGAAGGGATCTGTGTCATGAATAGTTAAATAAGGTAGGGATAACCGGTAGTTAGGAATTGACTTTTTTCAACAGTTCTCCCTTTGGGATAGTGACAAACAAGGTAGTAAGAAAGAAATGGCTTTAGAAGCAAGACAGGTAATCCATAAAACAGTCTACACCATTGTCAGAATTTGCATTTTATCCCTGGCTCTTTGATGAGAAAATCAAACCAGAAAGAGAATCAAATTGAAAGTCACTTTATTTCCAGAACATTAAAATAATAGTGACTGTCTTCTTTTAGGAGAGAAGGTGGTTCTGTTGGAATTTCAGGACAGAGCAATGGAGAAACCTCAGGGAAGAAATGTCAGAGCTGACTTAGTATGTCTCAGGAGAACTTTGATTCCCTCTTTCTTTTCCTGATGGTTGTTTTCCTTCACAGGCTGCTGAGAGAGGTCACTTGGATCTGTGTTGCCTCCTACTGCAACATAGCCCAGCTTTGAAAGCTGTTCGGGATCGAAAGGCTCGGTTAGCATGTGACTTACTGCCCTGCAACAGTGACCTTCGAGACCTGCTTGCTAGCTGAATGATCAGATTCCTGTCTCAGCAAGGGTTCTGGAACCTGGCTTCTCAATTACCTTCCTCTACCCCTGCATTCTGCAGAGTGGGAAACGAAAACTCGGGGCTTGTGAGACTGAACAAAAGAAATAGAACCGTCCTGAGGGAGGTCACTGCCTAGGCCAGGAAGGGAACTTGGTGCAGTTGCTCGAGCCTGACAGGTGATCATATTCTAAATTAGCACAGTGGAGATGCCTGTCAAAGCTATTTACCTAGTTGAGTGTCAGTACCAACGACCAGATAATTCTTAAAGGGGAAACAACTTCTGCCCCACATCCCAGAACAACCTTTTTTCTTGGAGTAAAATATTCTCCTCCCCTCATATCCTGATAACCCAGTGAGAATCTTGTTATGGGGTAAATAAGGAAAAAGAGTCAGACTTATTTTTGCTGGCAGTCATAAACAACTCTTCAGTGCCCTTAAAACTGAAGGCAAAAAATCACCTAAAATCTGTGAAAACTACCAGGAAGCAAAGTGTTAGTGGATTAAAGAAAATCCCAGGGCATGGGCTGCTTGGACATTCCCACAAAGCATTAAAGCACTTACAAGGAAAATAACTGATGGTGGTGTTCATTTTGGACTACTTGACTCAGGTGAGAATTCAAGAAGCAGCTTGCTGTAGTGGAAAGAGCACTGGGCATGGAGTCAGAACCTGGGTTTAAATCCTAACCCCATTACTACTTTTGTCATCTGTAGATGAACTGATTAGACAAGATGATGTCAAAATTCTTTTCCAGCTCCTTACTCAGTGAGCGTAGCCCTTTTAAACTTGATCTGAGCCCAGAAGAGTGACTGGTGCTACCACTGAATCTTTAGGAACTCTAGTTTTGTTCCTCCCTCCACGCCCCCACCTTTGCTGTCCTCTATTGTTCTGGTTATGGAATCATCTTTCTTTAGCATCTGTCTTTTCATTCATTCAAGGTCAAGATTTTAACCAGCCAGATAAAGAATCTGACTACCCCCAAGAGAAATAGGCATAGCTTATTTCAGGGGAATCAGGGAAGAGAATTATGGAATTGGATTTTGTGATTGGGAAAACATAATAGGACTGGGTTTGCTTAGCTTTACTAAGGGAAAGGACTCTTTACAAGCTATAGTTTCACTTAGTCCAATTATGAGAAAAAAGTTCCTGTTCATGGACAAAGGCAATACAAAAGACCTACTTTGAATTGATTCAAAGCTACAGATTCTTGGATTCAAAACTGATTCAAAACCTATTCCTAGGAATATAGACAACATTTTTAATAAAGGAAAACAGTGCTTATAACCTGACAGATTTACAGGGTGCTATATTTCTAGAGTTCATGTCCTTTTTGGAAATGAGTACTGTTGGTTATGGGTTAAATTTGGCTTGTGTACCTTTAGCTTAGGAAATTCAAAATTCATGATTTACTGGAAAAGAAAAGTAGGGAGATGTTGGAAAGAGTTCGAGAACCAGTAGGCAATGGGGAACAGAGAGCCTTGGTCAGCCATCAGATGCAGTTAGTCTTCTCTTAAGGTGACACTTCTGGCTTTACCAGGTCTTTCCCTATTGTATCTACATCTGGTTCATCAAAGGCATAGAATCCTGCCCCTTTCTCAGCAAATATAGTGTTATTTCCCCACCCCTTTTGGCATTTATGCAGCTGTAGAATAACATGGGGACCATTAGCGTAGACCTGACTACTCTGTTTAAATCCAGGCTTGCTGTATGATCATTTGAGATTATGACCTTGCTATACTTATACTCATACACTTGGGCTTGACTCCCCTGGGTCATCTCTGCTGAGATTGATTTGCCAGTTTTTAAAGATACCAAATAGAAGGTGTCATGGAGTAATTAGGGATATGACTGACTCAGCTCATAACAACATCATCCTGCCCTCAGCTGGGCCTTATTTCAAGGCTGTTATTTTGGTTAGAGTTACAGAACCACTGAGCCATCTTTGACCCTGTGAGCCTTGGCTTCATCCCTGGTTCCAAAGCAGGCCTTCCTGTGCCCTCTGAGGCAGCAGTACCGATATAAAAAGCAAACCGCCAATCAGCTAGCCATTGTGGGGGAGTGAAGAGCAGGGGGGACCATGGATTTCATCAGTATTCAGCAATTGGTAAGCTGAGGGCTATGGATAGTGGGAAGTTCTCAAAATTTTTTTTTACATCCTAAAGTGGTAGTTTCATGTAGGGAATTCCAGAATTTACTGTTTGTACTTTTGTCTCAGAGCAGTTTTGTTGAGCTAGAGTCCAGGTAGTAGCAGGAAGAGGAAAATATTTCACGATTCTAATGCTAAGTAAGTTGACAACTACTTTGTTCTTTCCCATTCTTTCCTTGATCTTATTTTCCAAAGTCCTCACAGGAATGTTTCTGTGTGTTGCCTGACAGCAGGCCTACATAACCTGAAATGGCTGCTTACTACCCACCAAAGGATTTCCTCTACATACAAGGATGTTTTCCTCTAAATTTTTTACAGGCTGCAGAAATCCTTTGGCATTAGTGCCCCCAGGCCACAGGTTGTGCAGGCCTGCCCTACAGCTAGCCCTCTTGACAGCCTAGATATAGCTGTATTTCATTCCAGAGAAGACTTCCTTCGTTGGTGAGGGAGTGAAGACTTTAGGAGCCATGAATTGCTCAAGTCTAGCCCCTTCCCCAAACTGTTTCTTTGTTATCATAGTTCCAGTGTTTGGAAAATAGAATGTGTTGGGGCAGCCAGGTGGCGCAGTGAGTAAGAGTGTTGGCCCCTGAGTTGGGAGACCTGGGATTGAATCTGGGCTCATATACTTAGCACCACACCCAGAAATAACTGGCTGTGTAACCTTGAGCAAGTTACTTAACCCCAATTGCTTTAAAAAAAGAAAAATAATAGGATTTGTTTGTGGTGATAGGGTTGGCAGAGTATCATGTGTATAGACCCCTTTGGGTTTTTTGGTAGTTCTGCCCGGGACCATTAGGATTGGGAGGACAGGGGTTGCCTTGGCCCTTCTGGCAAACTTGTCAAGCCAGAGCAGTGTCCTGTCTAGAGCAAGCTTCCCAGATAATGTACGAGCGCTAATAACTACCCTAGGATGTAAGGGAAGTGTTTAAGAGTAGGAAGGGACCTTAGAGATCATCTAATTGACCTCATTTTGTAGATGAACAAATTAAGCTTCAGAGAAATGAGTTGTCCACTAGCATATGTGTAACTGCAGAGATTGAGCCAAGAGTCTGCTCTCCTGTCAGTCCATTCCCACCCTACTCCTGGGCCTGCTGTGGACTGGGAGCAGTGCAAACATCTAGTCTCTCTTGGGCCACAAGGGACTTTCTTGAGAGCAGAGGACAATGGAAATAGGAGGGGGTGGGGCGAGCAGTGTTATCAGTCAGCACAAGTCTAATTACTTCTTGGCTAAAACAACTGAGTGTATAGTTAGAGTGAAAGGTCAATACAACTTGTGCATAGAAGTTTCTAAGGCAGGGGTTCTTAACTTGATGAACTTAACTTCATGAACTTGTTTTTCAATATAAGTAGTTTACTTTGCAATTTTCTGTATTTTACTTTATGCATTTTAAAACATTCTCAAGGGGTTCATAAGCTTTACCAGACTGCCAGGAACAAGGTAGAAGGTCCACAACCCAGAGTTAAAAACACCTGCTCTAAAAGTGTTCTATTTTACCCCCAGCTGGAGGCTTTAGATCTCTTCCTTCGCACTGTTCCCAGCCTCTTAGCAGGGAGTAAACAGGAATGAGTTTGTCTCCTGGAATAGTCTAGGAATCTGGACTTCTGCCCCTGGGGCAGTTTGCCCCTGACAGCAAGCTGGGGATTGGGTGATGATGGGTTACCATCTGTCCAGCATGTTGCAAGTTTTTTTCCGCCCCTTATGTGACCTACCCAACTGCAGGGACAAATGTGGTATAAATAGAGCGAAGATTATGACCCCTTGCAGTGACAGGTGCAAGTGCAGATGGCTGTCAGCCACTCCCCAAACCCTTAGGAAGCACTGCAGTTGGTGAGACATTGTCCCTTTGCTGAATTTAGCCACAAATCCAGGGGATCCTGGCTCCCTTGTTCACCAGGTTCAAGCACAAGTTCCTGAGCATTTGATTTCAGAGGACTTTTAGAAATTTCCTGACACCCTCTTCTTTCTTTTCCTCACAGATAAGTGGTGAGAGGGCTGAGGGCAAAGTTCTGGGAACGAAACATGGAGTCCTTGATCCTGGAGGCTGGAGAGGTGACCCTGGACTAGGTCCCCAAGAGACTGTGGCCCTGGAGAGGCAAAAGTTAGCAGAAGAGAAAAGGAAGAAAGTGAGTGTGTGTCAAAGAGAATGTTAGTTTGATGACTGGAGAGCTGTTAAGATAATGTTGGTGTATACAGTTGAGGGTATAATGAAAGTTTTATACCAGATGACCTTGGAGGTCATCTTTCAGGATCAGTTTTGATAACTATTTCTCTAATTGCCAGTCAGTAGTTTTTACCATCCTTATCTCATGTGTGTGATTTTTTTTTAATTTCAGCTTGAGAATTTTAACAATTCCAGGCTCAGGCTTGAGAGTCTAGCTGACTTGGAGAATTTGGTGCGGCAGCGGAAAGAAAAGCACTTGAAACGGAAGGTCCCCCCCAGGGCACCTGAGGCCCCAGTTCAGGTAAGTGGGGAAGACCAAAGAATGGGAGAAAGTACCTAATGGAGCCCTATGAGCATTTCAGTCTGGGATACAACACTAAAAGTGTTAGTCTGTTTTGAATGATCAATGGATTTTTTTTTGGGGGGGGGGAAGGGGGCAGGCAAGGCAATTGGGGCTAGGTGATTTGTCCAAGGTCACACAGCTAGTAAATGTGCCAAGTGGATTTGAACTCATCCTTCTGACTCCAGGGATGGTGCTCTATTCACTGTACCACCTAGCTGCCCCATGATCCACGATTTTATCCTGTCTACCCCAGCTACAACCTCCACCCCAGTTGCAGCCAGTGGACCTGGAGACATTTCTGAAAGCAGCTGTTGAAAACCAAGAGCTCCTGATTGACAAGTACCTGGCAGATGGTGGTGACCCTGACGCCCATGACAAGGTAGGGGAGAGAGAAGTAAGAGAACGTTAAGTTTTTGGTATATTTGATATCTAATCATTGGAGTAGTCAGAACTCCTTAGTTCTAATCCTCTTGGAAAGGTAGCCATCTCTACCCATTTCCTCTCTCCATGCCTAGTTCCACCGAACAGCCTTACACTGGGCTAGTCTGAAGGGTCACAGCTGGATTGTGAACAAACTCTTGGAGGCAGGAGCCACAGTTGATGCTCGAGACATGGTAAGCTGGAAAAGCCAGGAGACAGGGCTAGACTGGGGATCCCTTTTCTTTCAGTGGGGTTGAGTTGGGAAAGTTGGTCCTAAAGATGTACTTTCCAAGACTCTTGTGAAAACCTTAGGACTTTTTTTTTTTAAGTTGGACCGGACACCTTTGTTCTGGGCCTGCCGAGGAGGGCACCTAGACATCCTCAAACAGCTGCTCAACCAAGGGGCTAAAGTCAATGCCCAGGACAAGGTAAAAGTTCTGGCAGGGAACATAAAGGTGTTATTAACTCCAGTGTCAGTGCTGGAAAGCTGATGCTGTGCTAACGCCTACAATGATAAAGTTTCTTTGCATGGGGAAAGGCAAGATTTCTCTTAATAAACTCCTAACATGGGACTTGCCCCCATCTAGATTTGGAGTACACCCTTACATGTGGCTGTTCGAACAGGACACTGTGACTGCCTTGAACACCTTATTGCTTGTGGGGCCCAAATTGATACACAGGATAAGGTAGGAAAATCATCTTAGTGATAAGAGGGTGACCTGAGGACAAGATTAAAAAAGAATTCTCCAAGAAACTAGCTGCTCATTGGCAGCACCTGATGTCTTCATGGAGTTGTAGAATTTTTCTTTTTCTTCTCGTTATTCATGTTTGGGAACTAGGAAGGTAAAAAGGGTATGGAATTAAGGGAGGGCCCAACTCTTAATATGCTATTTTTATAGGAGGGAGATACAGCCTTACATGAGGCAGTGCGGCATGGCCGTTACAAGGCCATGAAGATGTTGCTGCTCTATGGGGCCAAGCTGAGTGTTCGTAATGCTGTAAGTATGAGTGTTGGCCAAGGGAGTTTTCACTGATGTGGGGGCTGGCTTTCAGGAGAATGAAATGTATTTGTGACCATCCTTTTCTCTCAGGGAGCAATGACACCAGTACAGCTAGCACGAGATTGGCAGAGAGGAATCCAAGAAACACTACGGGCCTATGTTGGGCACCCCCGAACTCGTTGCTGATGTTGACAGACCTTATAGAGGATACCACCATTCCATTCCATCCCATCCCCTTCCCTTTTGTGCCTTCTTGTCTACTAGTTATGGGATAGCTCAGGTGGTCAGGCCACAAAGTTGGGATTTTCCCCAAGTCCCATTGGGCTATTCTGCCTTATTGTGCAAGGTTAATTCCTTGGTCTTTTGTCTCTTCCCTCTTTCCTCCCGTCAATTCCTAGTGATCTATATAGTAGGGAATATTGGTCCAGATTATTTTCCTTACCGTTGAATTCAACCTTTCACCTACCCTGGTAGCTACCTCAATGATGAGGGGAAAAAACTCTGTTATAGAAAGCAAGGTCAGGATTTGGGATGGATATTATGTTAAGTGCACATGTAACTCTAAGGGGGTGTCCTATTTGGTTTGAGCTGGTCAGAGACAAGCTGTTCAGGTCAGTAAAGAGATTATAAATTTGTAAAGAAGGTAGGAGAGAAGAAACTCTTAAGTCTTGTGGGTGGTAGCAGTTAAGTTTTAAGATACTTCACAGAGATGAAGTTAGGGCTAGTGAAGACTGGGGAAATGGGAACTGTCTGGTAGTATCAACCATGGTCCCACAAAAAGCTATTCAGAAGCATCAGAACCAGAGAATTTTGCTCTTTAGCTTGTGGCTGACCTAAACTGTATTACAATTTTATCTAGAGACTCATGCCCATTAGCAGCAACCCTGATGGGGTATGGTGCAGGCTTTAGAAAGTTGCAGTCTCAAGGAATCTTGAGTTGGTTGTTAGGACTTGTACAGAGCTTTAGTTAAAAGTTCTGGGATTGTTCTTCTACCTGTAAAGATTGTTCTATCTGTAAAACTGTGTACCCAAGCTGTAGGTCCATAACCAACTTAATCAAACTGAGTGCTCCAGATTCCCCTAAGACTGACAGATTAGGGCTAGGACCCCCTTTCCCTAGAAAAGTCATCTCTCTCTACCCCTGGGCTTTGGTCAGAACTGTGCTTTGGTTCATTTTCTGTTTGCCAATGTATTAGTGTGTCGTCTCTTGCTCTGTGGTCGTGGCCCACCCAAGATACTTGGGGTGGTGGCCCATACTACAAGGTGTTGAGGCTGCCCTGTAACATGGAGGGAAGGACTTCAGGCCTGGGGTAGATTCCCATGGTTGTGGTGCTACCTCTCTTTCCTGCTCATCACAGAAGGAAATATGCCTGCTGTCCTACATATAGCTAGGTTTGGATTCTCAGGCTCCCTTGTTGCTGAGGCATTGGAGAAAAGACTGGCTGCTGAGAAGATAGTAGAAATGAGTATAAAATACATTCTGGATACTTTCTCCCTCTTTTTTTTATACACTGAAAATGGTTAACTGAGATCTTTTCTTTTTTTATTACCTTTCTTAGTGGATACTCGTAGATGGAATCTTAAGGCAAGTTTCTACTATCCTTACCACTAAGGTTTCTGCTTTCTACTGTTTTGCTGGTCCAGTACTGCTGGTCAGACTGAGATCTTAGCATCACCAGAGACTTTGTCTTCAAGACCTTGCTTTAGCCTCAGTGACAGAAGACAAGGGAAGACAGGAGCCCGAAGAAGGGCAGGACCCCTCCCTTAGCCTGTTAAGTGCTATGCAAGTTCTCTGGGCCAGGCCTAGGTTGAAGGCCTGGATTACTTATCCTTAACATGACAAGTGCCACTGTAGCCGCTAGCCTTCTTTTTTAGACTCCTGCTCCCCTTGAGCTTTAAGGCTAGGGGTATCTTCCGTGTAGGATGAGAGCAGACAAAACCCAGCCCTGTGGGTTGAGGGCATAAAACTTTCCACACATCAGCAACCTGGCCTTGCCTTCTAGGCTCTGCAGCCTACAGGGCAGGTGCCAGAAGGAATAAATTCTGTCACAGGATTATGGCAGTAGCTATTTCAAGCTCGAAAATGGAAAAATGCAATAAGAGCAAATGAAACATTTTTGTATGGATCCATTTTTTTGGTGGTTGTTTTTCATTAAAACTGATTCTCTTTTGTAGCCTGGTTATTTTCTATGGTGGTGTGAAAGAGGGCAGGGAAAGAAAAACTTTACAGCAATCCATTTTTCACTTTTGGTGCCTAGACTTTGAACAACTCCAAGAAGTGTTAGATGATAACTAACTTGTCATGAACCCATGTAGTGCTTCAGTAAAATTGCCAACTGAAGCTAAGAACTTCACTTACCAGCAGCACTTAGTGGGAGAGGGAGAGAGTAGTATCACTCATGGTGGAGGGTGCCCCTGCTCCAGCTCTGAGACTCTAGACTTAATGTGCACAGGTGACTGTTAAGGACTCTATCCTCTTAGAAAATATTAAGCGCTAAATCATTTTTTTCTTTTACTTGCTTCAGCTGAGAATTAATTGCTCATACAGTCCTAACTTCTTGGCAGCTCATTCCAGATGGAAAGAATACCAAGGAAAAAGGAAAATCAGTAAAAGGACCTCATATTCCCTTGACAGTATAAAAAGGGACCAACTTTTTCTAAACTAGGTCTCTAACTTTTGCTTTTTAGGCAGTGATTTCTGGTCTCAAGGCTTCTATTACTCATGTAATGGCAAACATTTTAAGGGAGGGTCCAGTGTGAAGAAAAGGAATAACCCTCTCTTCTCTCAAACCCTACACCTAAGATCAGGAATTAAGAATCTATCTTTCTTGAGAAGAGTAGCCTACAGTTCAAAAAGTTCTCCCTTTTATATGCCAGCTTCCCAAGGATGTCAGTCACATTAGTTAATTACACTCTATACAGGACCATTAGGAGCAAATGAAAGTGTGTAAGAGCCAAGAAGTTGTTATAAACAATGACCTGGGATCACAGTAAGGTAAGATTCAATTAGTAGCACACCTCCCTTGACTCCGTATGTGACCTCAAAAAAAAAAAATAACCAGGATACTATTAGTAGCAACTAGCCCTGGGGTTAGGGGAAGGGAGAAACTTGGGTCCTTCACCTGGGTGGCATGAGGGACCACATCTAATAATTTAAAGCAGCACGGCCAAGTCAGGAAGGGAAGTACAGCTTGCGGTGGACAGAGGCAGGAGTGACTTGAACCCTCAGTTCAGAGAGAGCTGGGGGTGGGAACAGCTTGCTCTTTTTATTTGGGCAAACAACAGCCTCCACAGGAGGAGTTTTGGGGAACAGACAGGCTGTGCACCTGCCACTATAGTACTTAGGGTTTGGCACATGAAAGACATAATAAAAGGGGAAGATAAAAATGTGGCACTGTGAAAGGAACTGCCTTACAGGCCAGAGTTTACTGCCACAGACAAAGCCTCTGGATCAGAGCCTTGGGCAGAGGCTGCAGTGTTCTTGGCTCACTCTCAAAGTGCTGCCAAAAGCAGGTACTTGGCAAATTAAAACGAGGTGAATGCAGGTCACAGCCACATGTTAAAAGAGTATAATTTCTGCATTCATATAGTAAATAATACTCCACTATCATAGCCTTAAGGCTATGAAGCATCCCCATTGAGGGGGGAGGTAAAGAGGGGGAAAGGGCACCTTGGGATTCCGAGATGACGGGCTTTTCTTAATTCCCTGTTGACTCCTGTCCCAGGAGCAGGGTCTGGAGAATGATGCTACAGTTGATTCCCATCCCCACAAGAGGCAGGTTTCTTATCTGCAGCAGGCTCCTAACACTGGCATTAGGCCCAGAGCCCATGTCTCTAAAAGCCACCTAAAACGTGGCCAGAAAGGGAGGGGACAGGTTGGCATGAAGCTACTCCTGGGCTCACTCAAGTTCCCCACTTGCTGGTCCATCCCCAGTGCTGGGGCTGCATGACAAGAAGTTAAACTCTCGTGTTCCTCCCAAGACTCTCTTCTGTTGGGGAGTTCGGTCTGCTGTTGGCTGTCCCTGAAAAAGATGTGAAGAAGAAAGGTCACAGTTTATCTCTTGAAGATGAACAAATTGCGGCAGCAACAAATATAGTAAACTGCTTGGGTAATACAGGGCAGAAAGAGGTCACCTCAAGGTACCTTGGAGATTTCAATTTAGTGAAGGGCTGGGATTAGGAAACAGATTTCTCTTCACAAAAAAGCAATCCATAGGGTCAGGCATTAGTATCTAGGTACATGGAAATAGTGAGTGGTTCTTTCCATGGTTAAGTAAGTTGAAACTGGAGAATAGGCTAGGAAGGTATATCTGGAGAAAAAAGAACCTAGCCCTTGACAAAGTAGCAGTCTTGACTAAAAAGGATTGGTTTTCCACAGCTCAGTGGAGATTTGGCAGGCACTTTGCCTCTCGAGAGAATGAAAAGCAGTACTAAGGACAGAAAAGTTCAAACACCACTCCTTCCCAGAACGGGGGCAAATCTGCACACCACCAGCCTTTGCAGGAGGGGACATCCTGGGAACAGAGGCAGGCTGCCCTTCTACCAGCCTTTGTCACTGGACAGAAATGTCGGCAGGTCTCCTCCAAACATCAAAGGTCTGGTAAAGCCAAAGAAAGGGGAAAAAACGGAAGGGAAGATATTTACCTTGGGTGTTTTCTAAAAAACAAAAATTCTCACTAGTCCACAGTCATCTATCAACTGCAGTTTCCAACTGTGCCAAAGAGGGAAATGTTTACTGGGAAGGCTGGAGAGAAAGGGGGGATGGGGAAGAGGAGAGAAAGGAGAGAGGAAGATACAAAATATTTAGCTAAAATGGCAGGTCAGTCAGCACATACTGTTGAGGACTAGACCAGGAGATAACTGTATTTACTCACATAATTCCCACACAATTTATGGCAAACGTTTAAAAATGAGACAGAATTTGCAGGTAAATTGTTTTCTGCTGTCTTGAAGTACACCAGGAAACCTAGAGCATGAAGTTTCTTTCTGAGATTGAGCCTGTGAATTCACTTGGTAGTGAGCATAGTGTGGATTAGCTATTTTCACTTTGAAAAACAATTTGACAAGATTCCAATATTGATGGCTTTTAAAAATAAAAATACCAGATTATCCTAGAAGTTTAAAAAAGGCCACTGATATTCTAGTTTTGATAGGGCATAGACAGATTAAAGATAATGTTAATCTGAATAAATAAACGTTAACAGGACTCTAGTCCCACTGGAAATGATTCTAATACTAGTATTTACTTCTTACATAAATGATCAGGAAGAAGTCACACACAGTAAAATTTCTTTTTATTTTTTGGTCTTTTTTGGAGGGGGAAAGGCAAGGCAATTGGGGCTAAGTGACTCGCCCAAGGTCACATAGCTAGTGTCAAGTGTCTGAGGCCAAATTTGAACTCAGGTCCTCCTGACTCCAAGGCCAGTGCTCTATTCACTGTACCACCTAGCTGCCCCTAAGTTTTCAGATGACACTAAATTCTGCATAGTAAAATACCAAGCTAACAGGGAGGCCTCACAAATCTGCATTAATGATAAAAAAAAAAAGGAGGGGTTGCTAAGATTCACTGTGGCATTTGTTGGTAATCAGGAAGAACTATTAAAAAAAAAAAAACCTCTTCAGATAGGGCAGTCAGTTAAAAGTGAGGGAAAGGAATTAAGGGGATCATGTTCTCAAATCAAAACTGTCCCAAAGGTGGTTCCTTTAGCCAGAAAGGCCAGAAAATTCTGGAAAACATTTAAAACAAGAGTAAAATTTTTTTCTAAAATTCTGTCTGCACTTGGAAAAATATCTTATGTATGGTTCTGATGGCACCTCTCTAAGAAGATATATCAGAGTAAAAGGAAAACTTAAATAGAAGGGAGATGAAGAGAGATTTTTCCTATGTGGATTAGGACTCCAGACTAGAAACATAAAAAATGACAATTAGGGACACTCTTGAAACTCAAAGGATGAAGTTTTAAGGAGGAAAAAAAAGGACTATGGTACATAATGCAGACCCAAGGGATGCCAAAGACACAAAGTATAAAATAAATGTAATAAAGTTTTGGGTTCGATTCACAGATAATACATAATGAATTAAAAGAAGCTAGTATATTTTGATAACATGGCTAATCTATAGGATTGACCTCTCTCACAAAATGTCCTGTCTTGTCAAAACAGCGAACATCATAACTGGTCAAGATCTCTCTGATATTTAAAATATACTTTTACTGTCAGTGATTCAGAATGATTGATGCAAAGAGTATAAAAGAAGTTACAGTCCTGATAATTGTGTGGGAGAATATGAGTAAAGACAGTACCTGTAAGCATTTGAAGCAGTGCTTACTTTCCCTGTACACCATCCCCAGGGGCCCCCCAGGAGAATCTATGGGGGTCCCCAAGTTATGTCTTTGGTTCCTACTTCTAAGCTTACAAAAACCCCACAATTATTCAGTTTCTTTGATTATTCCTCCAAGAAACCTAGATTTCTGTGAATGCTTAATTTTTTATGCCTTTTACCATATTCTCTCATATCATATCATCCCTACCTTTCTTTTTATAAAAGCTTGTGTCCCGTTCTCCCTTGACTACTTCCCTTCATGCAAGTGGTCTGTGTACAGTAAGGAACTTCATATTTTACCAAAAGATAAGACTATCAGATACTACCAAATTGCTGTTATTAGATTGCTTTCCTAGTACTGATGATGTGTTGTACTAACTCATTCACATCCTCACCTAGTCTCATTTGTGACTAAGTATTTTTGAGTGCATTAGAACTAAAACATACTACACAGTGATTAAACACACAACCCAGAGGCCTCAGTTTATTTTAGCAGCCAAATCCTAACCAAGTGAACCAACATAAACAGAAACTAAAAAGCTGTGACAGAACTCACATACACCCTACTGGTTGAAGAAAACTGAAATTTTTCTTACAAATAAAGGGCATAGCTAACTAAAGCTGATGAGCAAGAGGGAAAACAGAAAGGAGGAAGGAGGGGAAGGAATTGGGACAAAGAATACCAGTTAACTGGCTCCAGAGATACCCAAACAGGAAGGAAGTGACTGAGTCTGGCCAAAAGCCAGGGACCTGACTACTAGTGCCTGCTGCAGGATGGTTACCTGCTGCTGCAGCAATCTTGTCACTAAGTAGCTTGGTCTGGCTGTTGGGGACAATTCGGAGGTCTAGATTCTCAGGAGACTGTGGGGAATTCTGGGCACGTGATGCCATGAGTGCATTGAGGTACTGCAGTCGAGTTACCTAGGGAAAAGAAAGGAACATTTAGCTTCAAAAATGTAATAATGGTTAGAGATCTGTCTTACTTAACTCATCATTTGTCCTGTTTAAATACAAGATATATACTGGAGAGGAAGTAGAAAAGGACCAAGACAGGGGAAAAAAAACCATTAGAAAAACTCTCTATTGAGAAGCAGAGTTACGATGGCAGAGTAGAAACAGGACTTCCTCAGGGCTCCAGCTCCCACCTCTTCCAATTCATGTAAAAGGTGACTCTGAACAAACTTTGGAGCTACAGAACCCACAAAATGACACAGAGAAGCTAACTTCCTGCAGAGGACAGCCCGGCAGGAATTGGCCAGCGCAGCGCCCTGGGAACTGACCCCAGCCTTGTGCAAGCCCAAGGTTTTAGGCTCAGAGTAGGCCTGACCAGCCTCCGGCTGGAGGGACTTCAGTTCACCAGCACCTGTGGCGGTTTCCAGAATTATCAACCCATAGATGCTAAGGACAAAGTGAGAGGTCAGTGCATTGTGGCCTTTGGGATCCAGTAGTTTGGGAGCGCAGCTGGCCTTTGTTCCCCGGGGAGAGAAGCTGCTGAGGGACTGTGGCCATGCAGCAGCAGCCACATGGCAGCTTCAGCTCCTGGCCTGCAGATTGTAGGGGGACCAAGCGACCAGTCTGAGGGATAATTGCTCTTGCTTTACACCCTGCTTGGATCTGGATTTCGGTCTAGGGTAGAGGTCCTGGGGTGTGTGACCAGCTTGCCAGAGCATGTGGAGGCTTCAGAGAGGGCACCCAACTAATACCTTCGGCAGCTGAGAAAACCCCAGCATTTGGAACGAAGCTCCCCTGTCTGGTGGCAGAGTCCTACTGTGGCAAAAAGCCCAAAAGTCAAGTAATTGAGTGGCAACATGACCAGGCAAAGGAAGCAAAGCAAACAGAGCAACCCAACTTTACATTCCTATTTTGGGGACAAAAAGGATCAAAGCATGGAACAGGAGGAAGACAGTGAAATCAGAACTCTGGCACCAAAAGCTTCCAAGAAAAATACAAGCTGGTTACAGGCCATAGAGGACCTTAAGAAGGATTTTGAAAACCAAGTAAGAGAAGTGGAGGAAAAACTGGGAAGAGAAATGAGAACGATGCAAGAAAATTATGAAATGAGAGTTAACAACCTGACTGAAGAAAATAACACCTTAAAAAATTGACTAACTCAAATGGCAAAAGAAGCTCAAAAAGCCAATGAGGAGAAGAATGCCTTAAAAAGCCGAATTTGCCAGATGAAAAACAATCTCAAAAGCTCACTGAAGAGAATCATTCCTTCAGAATTAGATTGGAGCAAATGGAAGCTAGTGACTTTATGAAAAATCAAGATACTATTTACACAGATCCAAACAAATGAAAACATAGAAGGCAATGTGAAATATCTCACTGGGAAAACCACTGACCTGGAAAATAGATCCAGGAGAGATAATTTAAAAATTATTGGACTACCTGAAAGCCATGATCAAAAAAAAGAACCTAGAAATCACTCTTCAAGAAATTCTCAAGGAAAACTGCTCTGATGTTTTAGAACCAGAAGGCACAATAGAAGTTGAAAGAATCTGCTGATCACCTCCTAGAAAAGATCCCAAAAAGAAAACTCCTAGGAATATTATAGCCAGGTTCTGAAGTTCCCAGATCAAGGAGAGAATATTACAAGCAGCCAGGAAGAAACAATTTGAATATTGTGGAAACACAGGATAACACAGGATCTGGCAGCTTCTACACTGAGGGATCGAAGGGTTTAGAATGTGATATTCTGGAGGTCAAAGGAGCTGGGATTAAAACCAAGAGTCACCTACCCAGAAAAACTAAGTATCATGTTTCAGGGGAAAATATGGTCATTCAGTGGAATAGAGAACTTTCAAGCATTCTTGATGAAAAAAACCAGAGTTGAATAGAAAATTTGACATTCAGATACAAGAAGCAAGAGAAGCACGAGAAGGTAAACAGGGAAAAGAAATCATAAGGAACTTATCAAAGTTGAACTATTTACATCCCTACATGGAAAAACGATAATTGTAACTTATGAAACTTTCCTCAGTATGAGAATAGTTAAAGGAAATAGAAATGCATATATATATATGTATATATTATACATATATATCTATATAGGAGGGTACATGGGTGTATGAATACATATGTGAATGTATGTATATATATGTATACATAGATAGAGGATACAGGACCAATTTAATAGGAAGGGATGATACTTAAAAGGTAAAATTAAGAGGTGAGAAAGGAATATAATAAGAGGAGGTGGGGAGAGACAGAATGGGGTAAACTATCTCATATAGAAGAGGCAAGGGAAAATGGTCACAATGGAGGGGAAGAACAGGAAGGCAAAAGGCAATGGGTCAACCTTATTCTCATTGAATTTGGCTTGGGGGGGAATGAAATACACACTAGATAGGGTACCTCACCCTACAGGAGAGTAGGGGGGAAGGGGATGAGAGGGGAAATGATGGAAGGAAGGGAGGGCAGGTTGGGGGGGGGAGGGAAATTGGAAGCACCCACTTTTGAAAAGGGACAGGATCAAAGTAGAGAATGGAACAAATGGGAAGTGGGATAGGAGGGAGGGAAATATAGTCAATCTTTTATAATATATCCACTATAGAAATGTTTTGCATAGCCATACATGTACAACCTATATTGAATTGCTTTATTTTCTCAGTAAGGGTGGGTGACAAGGGAGGAAGGGAATGAATCTGCAATTCAAAGCTTTAACATCAAATGTTTAAAAAATATATATATATATATACTATTATTAATATTATTTTACACGTAACTGGGACATATGATAGATATACAGGCACTGGGGCATACAGATCCACCAAGCCTTATTGTAAAGTCAGAGAGGGTATGGGAGAAGATATGGGAGAGAGCAGCTGGGAGGAGGGGATATCCAGTGGAATCGCTATCTTGGGGTGGTGGGTAGGGGGAAAAACGGGGAGAAAATTTGTAACTCAAAAATCTTGTGGAAATGAATGATGTAAAACTAGAAGTTAATAAAGCATTTGATAAAAAAAAAAAAAGAAAAACTCTCCATTAATAAAGACTGTCTGGAGGAATCTCGAACTATTCAAAGAAATGTTATTTTAGGGCCCTCAGTGGCTACAGCTGGGATGAGGAAGACATGATAAGGAAGAGAAGAAAGAATAGAACTGGAGATAGGGTAAAATCATCATGCTAACAATTTTTAAAAATGGAGCTAAAATGCTTTTTGTGAGCAACCAAGAACCACCATTCTGGAACCTAAGACTCATTAATCAAAAGACAGATAAAATTAGAATTTTGGAAAACATTACTAGGTTGGCCTAGCCTTATTAGAGTCAACCCTTAAAACCAACACTGATGAGTTACATGGACCTTCACCTTAATGAACTGCAGGTCAGAGAGGGCCCTCACGGTGTAGTCAGGACAATACGTAGAAGAGTAGTGGGTACTCTCTGCTGGCTCGGACTGCAGGTCACGTCGGCTGGGCCGAATTGAAGACACTGGAGACTGATGAACTATCAAAAGGCAACAATCAGTAGTGTAGAATCAGTAAACTGCATCCACTTTGGAGGGGGTTACCCTGAAGTTTTTAGAAACCACTTCATTAAAAAGCACACTAGAGAAAAGGCTGACAAGAACTTTGAAGAGATGAATAAGGAATAGAGCTTTCCCCAGGGAGGTGTGTTAGGGATGAGGTAGGCAGATAGGAAAGGAATCTAGCCTTCTCAACGCACTAGGCTATCTCATCTTCATCATACATTCTTTCATATGAACTTCACAATAGTTCTGGGAGGCAGATACTATAAATGTTATTGTCTTTATTCTACAGAGAAAGAAACTTAGGCCCTAGGAAGAGACTTACCTGTGGCCACACAGCTAATAAGGATTATAGGTGACACGTTGTCTAGCACAATTCTAACAGGCACTTTGAGCTATTATCTACATTCCAGAATTTCTTCTGTTTTGGATTGTCACAATGGTAGGAGCTCCTCACTCCCTACTGCCCCCACTCCCCACAAAACTCTTTCTTTCTGCCTCAATACAATTAAGACTATTCAGTTCACAGAGAAGAGTGAGGATAAAAGGGTGGATACCAACAAATCAGCGTGCTTTTACGTCTCTGAGGACCCATATACCACGTGACACTTTGAAATATTTCTTCTCCCTCTCCCCATACATGCCAGGTATCAGAGCAAACATTAATCAACAAGCATTTATAAAGTACCTACTATGTGTTAGGCACTGTGCTAACTGCTGGGGATACAAAACAAGGTAAAAACGGCTCCTGCCTGTCCTCAAAGAGCTTGCAAATCTAATAGTGGAGCCAACATGTAAATAAATAGATATATACATAGTAGAAGAAAGGACAGAGAGGAAAGGATTAACACACCTAGGAAGTACAAAAGACTTCCTGGTGAAGGTGGCATTTTAATTCAGGAGGCCATGTAGCTGGCTAATACATAGACATTTCACTAGGTCAGAATGTTAACTCATTTCTGGTATCTCACTAGAAAGTAGATGACAATGAAGGCTGAAAGTAAAACTCCCACGGCCTGCACACTGTTAACTGGAACCAGGGCACAACATGCTGGGGGCCCCAGCCCTGGGAGTTACTAATGTCTTGGTCCTCTTACCTGAAGATGGTACTGACAGTGCAGACACACCATAGTAAGTGAAGGCTCCATTTTCAAACTTGAGGCCCTCCTTCCCAATCTCCACCTCAACCCTGCCCTGAAGGGAAAAAGAAAACACGAATGTCTTAGGGCATGACTGCCCTTTTTCATAAGGGGACCACCAAAAGGAATGATCAATTTCAGTTAGATATAAAGAAACCAGATTAAAATCTAAACAAGTATCTTTGGGGATTAGAGGTGAAGAAGAAAACAATTGTTTATTAAGCCTCTAAGTGCCAGGTACCATCGTTACCCCCATTTTACAACTGAGGAAAGTGAGGCAAACAGAGGTGCAGTGATCTGCCCAGGGGTCAGACAGCAAGAAGTAGGCGAGGTCAGATCTGAAGCTGGCCCTTGGGCCAGTGCTCTGACTCCAGGCCTAGTGCTCTACCCACTGCACCACCCAGCTGCCTCGTAGTCTCCCTATTCCCCAACTCCTGTCGCTGCTCTTGCTCTACTGTGGAAAGGAATCCAGGCCCAGGGTCTAATATGATGAGGCAGAACCTGTGGAGTTACCTGCAGGATGAGAATGAAGTAGTTAACTGGCTGATTGCGCTGATACAGGTAATGGTCTGCAGCCAGTCGATTGCATTCATCAAACTTCACTTCCTGGTTGACACTGGGATGCTTCAGCAGGTGTAGCAGGACCTTCTCTGAGATTCGTAGTGGGCTAAATAAATCCACCTCTGCCCCGTGGTGGGAAAAAGTGACAAATGTCCATGAGGTGCCATAGTCACTCAAGCTTCTACTCCCAACTGCCCCCAGGCCTACCTGAGGCACCCCCATACCAAACCAACAAGCTGAAAGCACTATAGGAGATTTGAAAAAACTGGCTCAAAGCCCATAGAATCTGTGATGCTAGAAGTGGGCCACCCAACTACAACTCTGCTAGCCTTGCTGGCCGTAAGCCTCGGGCCCTCCCATCAGCTGGCCTGCCCCTGCTCTGAGCTGATACAAAGGAAAATTCCATTGTAGGTAAGAGGAAAAGGAAAACGTGTTTTTACCTCTAGGCTTCCTAGGCCTTCATGGTTTATTTGCTCAGAACACAAGGATTTCCCTGTGAATTGTGAATGGGGTTGTAGTGGGAGAGTCCCCGTACCTCTCCTTTTAAGTCTTTATGCCTCAGAAAACAGAAGGTAAGAGATTCCATATCTGGTCAGTTAACCCAAAAGGCAGTGCCTCTTCAAGCCCTTGATCAGGGGAGGAGAGCCCAGGGATGGTGAGTAAGGAGGCGAGGGTCCTCTTCCCCTCACCTCGGGAGAGGAAACGCTGGGTGGCCAGGAGCAGCTGCGGGGAGATCTTCACTTTGTGCTCATTGTCAGACCCTTTGAACAAGGAAAACTCCTCCTTCTTCCGTTCTATGGGGGTGCTCAGAGAAGTGGGTTTCTTCTTCACCTTGTTTTCTCCTGAAACAGGATTAAAGAGCACAGTCAGATATTGCAACTAGTTTTGCCAATATATTCAAGTTGCTCCATTATCATGTTTCCTTTCCTACCAAGAACTATGTATGGTTCAGAGAGGTTTGGCAGCATCAAGATACAAAGAAGGCAGCTGCTTCACTCACCACTGCAGAACAGCTGCCCTTTGGGCTGGACACACAGCTGCCATTCTAATCACCTGATAATTCTGGTATTACATAAGACGAAGAAACAGATCACAAAGGATATGCCAAAAGGCAGACCTCCCTATTTGGAACTGATCCAGGATAGTAACTTATAAAATAAAGCAACCTGGGGAATCATCATTGTGAATCTTGGGCCATTATAACTGTACTTGTTGTAAAGAGATTATGGGATTACTTATCTATCAACAGGTGTAAACATTAACATTTAAAATAATTACATCATTTGCTCTGGATCATGTTGGACTGAGACTCCAAGCATGACAAGGGACATGGAATAAAGTATTATTTCAAGACAATCACCATCAGTGAATGGTTCAAAGTTTGAAGTTCCAACTCTGTCAGGTAAATATCAGCCCTTAGCCCCAATAAATAGTTTTGTAGGATATGATAAAGAGCTCTAAGACCAGACTGCTCAGGCAGGATAGTGATAGGTATACCATAAGTATGTTTCAATAGTCATATTTTGGAATTAGGCCAAAATTCACAGAAGCAAAAAATACTGGCTCTCTGCAGAGACAAATCTAGAGTTGGGCTATAAAAGAACTAATTTATAATGACAACACAAAAGTTCAAAATAGGGCGGCTAGGTGGAGCAGTGAATAGAACACTTGCCCTGGAGTCAGGAGGACCTGAGTTCAAATTTGACCTCAGATATAACACAAAACTAGCTGTGTGATCTTGGGCAAGTCACTTAGAGCATTATCTTCCCCCCTCCAAAAAGCAAAACAAAAAACAAACAAAACAAAAACAAAAAACCCCCAAAAAACAAGAGCCTTAAAAAAAAATTCAAAATGAGGAAAACCAAAAAAGGCTCAGAAAAGATATCTCCACCTACCATCTTGATGATTACTAGGGGGGAAAAAAACAATGGTTTTGACATGAGGACACCAGATACAATGCTATCTTGGGAATTTGAAAATATTGACCATAATCACAGGAAGGTTGAAGGACTTGTTTACCACGATATTTGAAAATAGCTTGGCCAACAACAAGAGGAATTTAAGTTCATTTACAGCTAGGATACTTGAATACTCCCTACAACTTGAGAGAAATTGGATGAGAAAAAACAAAAATCAGAAAGGAGTTAACTCACCATAGTCATCAGATTCATCCAGGATCTCTGACTTAATTATCTCCTCAATGACATCCTCCAGTGTGACAAGACCCATAACCTCATAGAAAGGGTCTCCCTCGCCTTCATTGTTCACCTTCTGTACAATGGCCAGATGGGACTTCCCTGTGGAACAATATGCTGTTGTCATGGTGGCAAAGAGAAAGAAGCCTAGACATGCTGATCATACAAAGTTCTATACTACAAGTATGGGACCTATGCCATAAAACACTCTCAGGAGTGAAAGCATGGCATGGAAGCATACAACTGGGTTTGATTTCTGACTCAAAACATTCACTAGCTATGTGACCCTAGGCAAGTCATTTAATTCTGGGGCTTCAGTTCCTTCCTATCTAAACGAAGGGGCTCAACTTGATGACCATTTACAACCTTTCTGGCTCTTAAATATATAAACTTTCTGAGGATCTATTTTCTAAACTATCACTTATCAAAGAAAAGTATCTCTAACTGGATATCTATTAAGCTATTTTATTTTTTTTATTTTCCCCATTACATGTAAAAAACAATTTATAACATTCAGTTAAAAAGAAATACTGAGCTCTAAATTCTCTCCCTCCCTTCCTCCTTCCCTGAGATGGCAAGCAATTTAATACAGGTTATAATGTGTAATCATGCAAAACATATTTCTATGTTATGTCATGTTGTAAAAAAAAAAAAAAAAGACAACCCCCCCCTAAAACACACACACAGAGTAAAAAAAAAAATGTTTCAATCTGTACTGAGAATATACCAGTTCTTTCTCTACAGGTAGATTGCATTTTTCATCATGAGTCCTTCAGAACTGTCCTGGACCATATGCATTGCTAAGAAGAGTTAAGTCAGTCATAACTGATTATTTCATAATGTTACTGTTGCTGTGTAGAGTGTTCTCCTGGTTCTGTTCACTTCACTCTGCATCAGTTCATGTCTTTCCAAGTTTATAAAAATATTTTAATGTCCAGAGAAGGAAAGGCTTTTACAAAGATACATTCAAGCCTCTCAAATGCTTTCCAACTCTAAATCTATGACCCAATGATCCCTGAAAGAACTGCTGTCATACATTTTGTAATCCCTTTAGTACCTAGCATTGTGTCTTGTATCAAAAAAAAATTTTTTTAAAGCAATGGGGGTTAAGTAACTTGCTCAAGGTTACACAGCCAGTTTTATTTCTGGGTGTGGTGCTAAGTGTCTGAGCCTGGATTCATCCCGACACTGGAGCCAGTGCTCTTACTCGCTGTGCTACCTGGCCGCCCTCTTGTATCAATTTTTAAAATTTATCAAAATAACAAAATGACAAGGGAAACTGACATGGATTAAATTGACCGATTTAACTGATTTGTTCCTAACCTGTTTGAGACTGTTATGAGAACCCAATATACTGGCTTTAGTAGGCTGCAGTCTGAAAAGCTGGGACCAGACAGGATGTTGATAGATAATAGAAGCCTAAAATATAGTTTACTATAGAACACTGAAGGCTGAAAAATATCACAAAAGCAATGTTTCACAAACACACACAAATTCACTTTGTAGTACAAATTGATATGCTAATGTGGGTTGGAATAATTCAACTTCACAAATTAGTATTTTCTGTTAAACTCAAATAATCAGATGCACTGCATAAACATTTATTAAGTACCTGCTATGTGCCAGGCACTTTTCTGAGTACTAGGAATACAAAAATAACCTGCCATCAAAGAGATTAACATTCTCTCTGAAGAAATATGTATGGTGCATATATAGATAAATGCAAAATACATAGTAAAAACAAAGTAATTTTGGAGGAGGGGTACTAGAAGCTTGCAATGCAGTTGTGGCAGAAATCAAGGAAAGACTCAGGTTTGAGTTAAGCCTTGAAGGAATTCAAGACCTAAGAGGCAGAGGTGAGGAGACAGTGCGTTCCAGATATGGGAAGGGGGGAAAGGAAGAAGATAATGACTAGATAACCTCTAAAATCCACACCAACTAGAATCTATGACCCCAAGATCCCAGAGGGTGGTAACTGGTCATACATTTTTGTAATCCCTCCTAGACCTAGCACCATATTTTGTAGCAACAGCTCTTTTGTAGCATTTCTCAGCATTCAGAACAAAATAACTAGACGCAGACTAGACACAAAGGCATACAAGATAGGAGATGGAATGCCCTGTGTGAGGAATAGCAAAAAGGCTGCTTTGGCTGGACCACAGAGTGATCAAAAGAAAGTAATAAATAAGTTTGCAAAGGTGAGTCAGAGCGTTATTTCAAACAGCTTTAAATGAAAAATCACATTTGTATTTCATCCTAGAGACAAGAAGCAGAGCCACCGAAGCTTTTGCAGTGGAATGATATGATCAGACTGGTACTTTAGAATATTATTTGGCAGCTATGTTGAAGACAAATGAGAAAGGGGAAAAACTTGAGGCACACAAACAAACTAGAGGGCTATTGCAACAGCCTAAGCAAGAGACAATGAGGGTACCTGTGTGAGGCAGTACAAGAAAAGCTGACCTTGCACAGTCACAGTACCTGAGTTTGAATCTAAATTCAACCATTTACTAAACCTGTGTAATAACTGGACAAGTTACTTTACCTAGGCCTCAATTTCCTCATCTGTAATAGGAAGTTGAACTAGATGGTTTCTGAGCCCTTTTCCAGATTCATATCTATGATCTCAGGGCCTGAAGCAAGATGGGCGGAAAGAACGACATTCCATGAGTAGAGATGGTGAGTGAGTGAAGTCCAGTGAGAACCTAGACAACTGCAAGAATGGCAGTGCCCTTTACAGAAACAGAAAAGTTAGGAAAAGTGGTAAGTTTGTCAAGGAAAAATATTAAATTCTTTTTAAATGTATTGCTTTCTGACAGAACAGAATTCTTAGAAAAAATCTGTTTCTATCATCTCTACCAAAATTTTCAGACTATAACTGAGTAATGGGATTATTTGTATTTTCTTTGAAAAGCAAATCACCACCCTCTACTTTATTTCTGGTGTACATACAGATTGCTGCAGTTTCCTTAGCATGAGGTGTACTTGTATTGAGTTGGTGCCTAATAGAAGAAGTCAGAATGGCAGTAAGTAGAGCCTGGCCACAGCAGGATTCTCTCCCTTCTTTCCACCAATGGAATTATGTTTTGTACGACTGTATATGTATAATCTACATTAAACTGTTTGCCATCTCAGGTAGCAGGGAATTTGGAAAAAAATTATTAAAAAAAGATAGTCCACGATGCTTGATTATACTGCCTTAGAGAACTTTTCATGCATATTATGGACTTGCCCAGCCATGTTACTCTCTTTGTACCTTACCAAATATGTGGAATTATTTAAGAATTAAGTGACATTTTGCAGGATATGGAGAAGTGGGATGGAAGATGCCAAGGAACCTACTGGTTATGCTTCTGTCACTTTGAGACTTAGCCCTTTATTCCAAATTTAATAAGTGCCTGCTAGTGGCAAAAAGCAGAATAAACCGTGTAGCTCTTACAACATTTTTCTTGACCTTATAACATTTGTATTGGAGAAGTCCCAAGTATTTGTAGATGTTCCATCCCCAAATCACAGCTTCAAAGTGGCCCTACCACACAAAGCAAAATCTGTTTGGGAAGATGGAGAACTCTAGCATGGATTTTGAGCAACATTCTTACTGAATTTTGGGACCAGTCCAATGGACCAAAGCTCAGGGATGAAGGTAGGGTTGTAAAGAATGCTACCAAAGGGAAAGGTGCCCAAGCCAGGCCAGTCACCTCAGCATGTCAACCAGCTGCATGAAGTCAAAATGGCAACTTCTACACAAGGTCCTTCATGCAAAGTTATTCCTGTTCTCACAAAACTTTCCCGTCAGCCACTTACCCTACATGACCATGAGTAAAATATGAAGCATAAGGGCAGCTAGGTGACGCAGTGAATAGAGCATTTGCCCTGGAGTCAGAAGGACCTGAGTTCAAATCAGACCTCAGACACTTAACACTTACTAGCCGTGTGACCTTGGGCAAGTCACTTAACCCCAAATTGCCTTGCCTTCCCCCCTCCAAAAACAAACCAAAAAACCATGAGGCATAAAGAGCTTTTTAAAACAAACAAAAAACCTGTATCAATAAAAATAAACGACAAATGAAAATATTCTACTTGAGAAACCTAATGTTCAAGGTAGTCACAACCCAAGATATGAGAAGAACATTATGAAAAAGAACTTGGCTTGAATGGGCAAAAAATCCATCTTGAATGAAGTTTGACTCTTTCTCTGCACATATGGGATTATAACCAATGAAAACTTTATAGTCTGCCAGGCAGATCAACTCAATGTATTCTTTTTTTTTTTAATTTTTTTGCTTTTTTTGGAGGGGGGAGGGCAGGGCAATTGGGGTTAAGCGACTTGCCCAAGGTCACATGGCTAGTGTTAAGTGTCTGAGGTCACATTTGAACTCAGGTCCTCCTGACTTCAGGGCTGGTGCTCTACTCACTGAGCAACCTAGCTGCCCCCAACTCAAAATATTCTTATAGAATATTATATTTGTGAACTATGCATAAATGCCAATATATAATTTTTAACACGTATTACTGTTTAAAAAAATTATGTTGCTATTGTCAACCCTAATATTAAAAACAACCAAAAAGCTTTACCCTATATAATTTTGTTATAAAAAAGATTTTCAGGATTGAGAATGGAGGAAAGATCCAGACAGATGTTAGTCATCTTCTAAGTAAGGTATAGTTTCTAAGATACTTATCTAAGAACCATGCAACTGTATTTCTTGGGGGGGGGAGGGGTCGAAGAGAAGATTTAACTTATTAACATCCTTAATTGCTATCAGGCAGACCTGACTGATTTCAACTGCTGAGCAACTTTTGGACTTAAGACTGTAAGCAACTAACCCAGCGGTGGGTAACCTGTGGCCCTCTAGGTCCTTAACTGTGGCTTTTTGACGGAATCCAAACTACAGAACAAATCACCTTAATAAAAGGATTAATTCTGTAAAACTTGGATTCAGTCAAAAGGTCACATCCAAGGACATAGAAGGCCACATGTGGTCCCAAGGCCAAAGGTTCCCCACTTCTGAGGAGCAGCAAGTGAGAACACTGAAAATCAGGCTAAAATCCAAGTTACAGAAATTTAGGGTAGGTTGTTCAGCTTTAATCTCTCCTAGATCTGGTTGCCCTAGAACAATTTCATCTCCATGGCAACACGCCAAGGGCTGGATATTTTGAAGAAAGCAGGGCTTCTTTGTAGGAGAGCTCCACAAAGTGTTCATTCTTTCTGATGATCTTCATAAAAAGTAAAATTGTGCTAAGTCCACAATCTAAAGACCGTGAGGATGATCAGGAAGGATTTTCTGTCCAGGAAAGGGGCTTTCCCTTAACAAGAAAGAAAGAGACAATAATCTTCCAAAGAATGAGTCTATGATCCCTGGTCTCAGAGGAAGTTGCTGAGTCTGGCTCAGGGCATTTTTGTGCATATTCCTTTTAGGAATGCTCCCAACTTACAAGATGGTTGACAGCTATAGAACAGGTTGTTTTTTTATAACCTCATGTGAATACTGCAGAAGCAATATAATATGCTTGCTGATCAAGAACATTCTAAAAACAGGTTTAAGATTAAATGAAACAAGAGGGGAAGAGAGGAAAGAGGGATGGGAGTGAAAACAAAGATTGACAGCTACCCAGATTATATTGGCTAAGAGTAGGATGGAAGGGGTGGTAGAGAGAAGCAGGATACCAACTGGGAGACACAAATCAGCTTCTTTAAGATGGCTCACCATCGAGCTGCTGTACTGGCAGCAGGAGAGCAATCAATTTACCACATGTAAATCAACAAGAAAAAAAGAGAAGCCCTTCAGTAGGGAACTGGAGAATCTTGGGTTCATACGCATGTGTACACACACACATACACCTCCCTACATGGAAAGGAAGCACACTTTTAAAACTTTTAAGTCTCTCCATTTTGCAGTTGCCATTATAAAATCTGATCTCCCAGGTTCCTAATAAGCTGCTGCTCCAGAAGCTTAGGAGAGCAGCTTGGCTGGTACCTCAGGGAGAGTGGCCCCACCGAGTTCCTGATTCCTCACATTCCTCAAGACCAGACTTTGGGAAATTTTCTTAGTTTGAAAAATATCAGCTACCTGGCAGAATATCTCCTAGGCAATTGGTCTACTCTTAGAAAGAGGCTGGAGAGATAGCAGGTACCTTTATAAGAGGACTTACTAGACCCAACGAATAGGTTGTAATTGTGTGAAAACTGAAAAGGGGAAGGTTCCTTTCCATCATCAAACCATACTTTGGAGATAACAAATACTGACAACCAAATAACTGTTGTGATAGCTTTTTTTTTTTTAAACTTGACATTCAATTTCTCCTGTAGAGGGACTTTCCAGGGAAGAATTCCCTTTACCAGTACAGACTGGCAACTGCTCTGCAACTTACAGACTTAGTTATAGGCAACTTACAGTTTGAGGCACTGAGAGATTAAGTGCATATATAGTGCTGTGTTTAATCTTCAAAAAAAAATCTTTCCAAGTTTTAAGGGTCAATAACTTCATCACTGGGGTACTCCCTCCCTCTACCAGGGTCATAAAACCAGGCTGTCAGAGGTAGGATCTGAACTCAAGTCTTCTCAATTCTGGGGTCAGTTCTTTACCTACTACACCATGCTACCTCTTTTGTGCCATATTATATCACTAAAAACAAACCAGAAATGAAAACAAAACAAAAACAAAAACCCAATCTTTTAAAGCTTTAAGGATCTATATAATTCAGTAGTGTATTTCTTCTACCAGAAATGACCATCCTATAGTCAAAGATTCACCATGCTGCAGCCATTCTGGTGACTGGCTCAGACAAAATACTCTGCCACAGGACAACATACTCAAAAGCCTTAGCATCTTGGTGGGACCCCTCCGTGACCTACATTTCATGGAATGGCCTTTGAGAACTCATGGTCACCTTCTCACAATTAGGCATAAGAGTAGGATTTCAGGTGAGGTAAAAAAAAATGTAGCAGAGATTTAAGAAGGGGCACCACAACAAAAGATAACAGTCCTAATAAAAGCTTGATTAAATAAAAAATGATCCCAACTCTGAACCTGCAGGAAATGCCAGATAGATAGCACAACAAAATCTCCCAATCTCCTTATCTTCCTCAATTCTGCTATAACTCCCTACTGGAAACAATAATGTCCTCTAGCAATTTTGAGGGTGGGGCTGGATCCCCTAGAGCTATTCTATCATTATCTTGTATATTTTAGCTCCTGGACCCCACTGCACTACAGTAGACAACTAGTCACTGCTTGATTTCACAAACAAAGCTCATGGGGTTACTGATAACCTTAACTTAACTAGGTGTTGACAGGAATAATCTACAGCCACATATTAAAATTAGTTGGTCTTTCCCTCCAAACCCCCGAGATAGTCTAACCTTTGAACGAGAAATGAAACATAAAGGAAGAAAAATTCTCCACACCATTAGTGCTAAATCAGGTTTTAAAAAAGTAGTACAGTGACAGGTAATCTGAGGGGAAGGAATGTATCCCAGAGATAAAACATTCATGAGAGCCAAAAGGATGGAGAATTCTTATCATCTTGCTTATGAGCAAGAAAACACTTCTGCCATTATACTGGTGGAATGGCACTTACCAGGATGGCAGACAATTCATGATCCACCCCAACTACTGTATTCTGCATGAAGCTTAAAGGTAGGCAGGCTGGCTGGCTATCTAGCTCAAAGGCTCCCCAGAGAATGTTGTTCAGCAGTACAACTATAGTCTGCCACGCAAGAAAGCATCAAAAATTTTTCAAGACAAATCAATGGTTCTCATCAGTTTTATCAGAATTCTCCCACAAAATACCTCCTATAGAAATTGGGGGATACCAGACTCACTACTGACATAAGAACTATAAACTTTTCTGTTCTAACATGACATATCAAGCTACTTGATGAGTAAGAGCAATGTAATTATTGGACATAATTGCCAGATACAGAAAATCATTGTATATATCAGGATAAGAACACCTTATTCTCATAGCCTTAAGTCTTTGCTCACTCCCAGTTTTAGCTAGTTTACAGTCTGATATTACATTAGTCCTTAAGTCATAAGCCTATTCAGTGGCCTGAGGCTTAATTCTCATCCTAGATCTCAGGAATACCAGTCACCTTTTCTAAGTAAAAATAACACCCCAAAATGAGCCAGAAGCCCTAATGAATTTATTAACAGATCTCAGATCATAGATCTAGTGTTGGAAGAGGCCATAAAAGCCAAATAATCCACAGATGAAGAAACTGGGCCCAAAGAGGTTAAATGACTTGCCCAAGGAATTCAGGTAGTGTAAGGTGGGAGCCCAAGTCCTCAGTTTCCATAGCCAAGGTTATTTCCCTAGGTACTACGGCTGTCTCACCCTTTTAACTCCAAAGTGTCTTACTGATAAAATCTACAATGTTTGTAGGCAAGAGGAAACATAAGGAATCATGCACCCTGTATTTCCCAGGGATTCTGACAAGTTTATTCTCAACTCTCAAAGAAAAGCACAGGCAAATGGGGGCAGTAATCTGGAGGGAAGGGAAGATGCTGCACTAGGGCAACAGTCATACTTGAAGTTAGAAGACAAAAGCTATAGTGACATCAGTAAAGTTACTTTAAACAAAGAAAAATAAAAGTTCTTTTTTTCTATAGGAAACCTTAAGCATTGTTGCTCTATTCTCTGTAAACAAGACAGCACAGGCAGCAGAAGTGGCCAAATGGCAAGGCGCACAGAGGGCTAGACTTTCAGTAAGAAGACCTGGTTTCAGAAACAGCAGCCAGACGTAGCTGTGTGACTCAGGGCAAGTCACTTAACTTCTCTGTGCCACAGTTTTCTCACCATAAGACGGGGATAATAATAACAGCACCAATTTCCCAGGGTGGTAGAGATGAACCAATGAGAAAACATATCTAAATGCTTTGTACACATAACAAATCTTTGCTATTGTTATTATTATATGCCTTCAACTGTATCCAAAGTTCCCCTAGAATCTGAAAAGAGTCAATTTAAAGATAAACAGATAAATGGGCTCCCTCTCCTCAAGGGTGGATAGAACTTTTCGTTCTACTCTCAGCTACAATTAAGAAATCCTCAGAAATTCTGCAAAGGATACCAGAAAGAAAAAAAAAACCCTAAATCGACTAACTGGGAAAGAAGGGAATGGAATCATAACACAGCATACAAAGAATCAAGCAACCAAGAATTTAACAAAGTGAACTGAAATTAAAAAGGGTGTCCAGGAAAGAGCATCAGATTTGGAATCAGGAGGCCCAAGTTCAAATCCTAGCTTTGCCACTCATAACTGTCACTTTGGGTAAATCTCTTCACCTTTTCTGGGCCTCAAATACCTTCTCTTTAAAATAGAGAGGATGGAACAGCTTGATCTCCCAAATCTGACCATCCAGGGCTCTAAGACCATTAGATTCCTTGTTTCTGTTGATCCAGGTCTTCCATGAGTTCTTTTGATGCCAGAGATCTGGCTCTAAAGCCTATGATCCTGTGCTCATGAGACCCAGAAATGGCGACTTGCTCAAGGATCCTGCCCCCAGCTCTGAGTTTCCTACCAGATCTCTTAGCGCTTCTTTTGTTTTGGCACATCCCTGTTCCCAGACCTCGCCTTCTGCTGGATTGTTTTACTGAATTTCTTTTCAAATGAAAAGAGGTTGTGGGGCCGCTACAAGGCAGGAGGAAAACTGGGTTCAGAGATGGAGGATTTGGGTTCAAATTCCAGCTATGTCACCTGTGCGATTCAGATTCCTCCTCTGTAAATGAGGGAGGTCGAACTATACGGGACTTCTGCGGTCCCCACCAGCTCCGGAATCCAAAACTCAATGAATACACAAGTGCACTCGGACCTAGAATCATCCTCCCAAAATCACTGGCCCCACCCCACTCCCCTCTAGGTGGGTATCCCGTTCAAATGTCGGTCCGAGTGCCCACGGAGGAAGCCGCTGTTCCAGGACCGGTTACCTCGTTTGAATTCCTCCAGGACGGCATCCAGCTTGGTGTCATTGAAGACAAAGTGGAGGGGGTGATTGTAGAATCGGATAATGGTGCTGAGCGGGGTGCAGTCCTCCGGGTCCACGAAGGCTAAGTCCTTGAGGTAAAGCATGTCCACGATGTTGGAGCGTTCTTCCTCGTACACCGGGATGCGGGTGTAGCCGCTCTGCATGATGGTGGACATGACGCTGAAGTCCAGTACGACCGAGGAGTCCAGCATGAAGCAGTCCTTCAGCGGGGTGAGCACGTCCGCCACCGTTTTGCACCGCAGGGCCCCCTTGCTGAACTCTTCCCTCACGAACTCGTTGTAGGGGTCGGAGCCCCGGGCCAGATCCACCACACGCTCCCGCAGCCGCCCGCCTTCCGGGCGCAGGGCCAGCTCCAGGAGCTTGCCCACCGGCAAGGCCACGGGGAAAGTGAGCAGGACCGCCAGGCGGGTGAGCCCCAGCGCGCGCGGCGCCAGACTCAGGCCCCAGCGGCCGCTGACGGCCGCGGGCGCCACCTCGCCCACCAGGTAGACTAGGCCCGCGCTGCCCAGCACGGCGGGCACAGCTCTTTGGCCCACGGCACGATACAGAAGCACGGCGAGCGCGGCCTGGGCCAGACTGGCCAAGAGCAGTAGTGCGCACAGGGCGAAGCTGCCCCAGCGCCGCAAAGGCTCCAGGCGCTGCGCCGCCGCCCGCTCCGCCTCCGAGCCGCTCTCGCGCAGCACCTGCACCTCCGCCGGCTCCAGCGCCAAGGCGCTCAGCTGCAGTCCCCGGGCCAGTGCCGCCAGCCCCAGCAGCGCAGCCGCCAGCAGGCCCAGCGCCCAGGGCAGCAGGGGAACCTCCTCAACGGCGAGCGAGTCCCCTTCGGCAGCTGGCGTCCAGCTCCCGTGGGGTCCCCCGCGGCTGCACAAGCGGTAGCGCGCGCCCCCCGCGGGCCCGCCGGGCTCCACGCGCACCGCGAGCAACGCCGAGTGAGGCCGCACAGCCTCGGGGTTCACGCTCAGGGGCGCGCCCGCGCCCCCGCCCCCGTGCGCGCCCCCCGCCTCCGACTCCCCTCCCCCCTCCGGGCAGCCCGCGCCCGCGGGAGCGAAGGCCACCCAGGGCCACGAGCGGTTGGCGAAGCCGGAGCCAAAAAGCCGCAAGCGGAAGGCGGCCCCGGGCGCGGCCCGGACCACACGGCCCCGGGCCCACACTGGACCCTCGGCCCCGTCTCCGTCCTCTTCCAAGCAGAAGCCCAGCACCCGCGGGCCTGACGCGTCCCCCCCAGCGGCGCAGCCCAAGCACAGCGCGGCGAGCACCCAGCGTAGGCCGCCCGTCGCCGCTGCTGCCGCCGCCGCCGCCATCACCAGCCACCCCCCTCTAGGTCGCCCGCGCAACCTACTCCAAGGACCCCGCCTCCCTCCGGCCAGTCAATGCGCCCATCTGCGCCCCGCGGGCCAATAGGAAACGGAGAAGGGCGGGGCGTCAGGAGTAGTACTAGGCTGCGCCGCGTTGTAAACAAGATGGGGGCGGGGAACACGGAGGGGGGCGGGGCACTTTGTGGAGTTTGGTTTTAAAGAGGTGACAGGCTATGTCTGACCTCCAGGGAACTGGGTTCGGTAGTGGAGGCGGGGAGAAAAGTTACCGGTTTATGCTATTAATTTAAATTTTTTTCAATTTTAGGCTCGTTGTTTTAGGTTTTTTTTTTTTTTTAAATGCAGAAGCACAGCATTACACCTCCGGTCTCCAAGCCTTTGCACAGCCTGTAGATCCCTTATGCCTGAAATTCTCTCATCGCTGCTTAAGGTCCTTTCAAAGCTTAATTCAAGGGCCACTTCCTTTTGGAGACCTCTCCTGATTGCCCCAAATTGTTGTTGTTGAGTCGTTTTATTCATGTCCTACTCTTTGTGACCCCATTTAGGGTTTTCTTCGCAAAAATGGTGGAGTGGTTTGCCATTTCCTTCTCCCACTCATTATGGATTTGAACTCAAGTCTTCCTGGCCCAAGCCCCGTGCTCAGTCCACTGCACCATCTTGCTGCTCATGTTCCCATCGGAGACTTTCCCTGATTCCGCCAGTTATTAGTGCTCTCCCCTCCACAAAAAATAAACCCCAACCCTACCTTATATTTATTTGGTGTATGTATTTTATATTTATCAGTGTGTCTAGTTTGCCTCCCATAGAATGCAAGCTCCTCGAAGGCAGGGAATGTTTTTGTTTTGTCATTATTACCCACTGTGGTACTAAAAAAAAGCTTGTTGAATTGAACATCTAACGGGAAGAATATTTTTTTTAAAGGTCCAGTGACTCACAAATGGCCCAGTCATAGTTGAGTTCTAGAACTGGCAAAGCCCCATGGGTTTTTGGATACCTGAAACCCAGCACCTCCAGGAGTCCTCACTTCAAAGAACTTTAACTATCCCTAAAGGCACTAAAGTGTAAAATGTTAGTAAGCACAATAATCGAGAAGAAAAGTACTATTCATACACAATAGGGTTCTATTCAGCTCAACCATGGGCAAGCCCTGTGATCATAAGGATATAGATTTATGGCTGGAAAGGATCTTAGGGGTCATTGAGTCCAACCCAGTCGTTTTACAGATAAGGAAACTAAGGCTGACATTGTCGCTCAGTGTTATAGTTAATAAATATAGGAGGCAGAATTCAAACTCTTCTTCCTGACTCCCAATTAAATTCCAAATCACTAAATCTGTATTAACTGTCTTATGTGCAAGGCCCTGAGGATGCAAAAAAAAAATTTTTTTAATGGCTCAGTTCTTGTCCTCATGGAATTTATATTCTACTTTTCAGATGATCCTTGTCTTCTTTGCTCTCCCTTTTTGTGAAATTAGATTGGACCACACAAGCTCCAAGGTCTCTTCTGCTTCTAACGCTAGGATTCCTGTGTTTTGTTTTATTTTACGATTCAGTCCCAGAGGGAAGCAATCCCTGGAAGAGACCCTGAAAAATCAACAGACTAGAATTTGATTTTCAGGGTCCTAGATCATTACAACCTTGGACACTTCAGTACCAGATGCAAATTGTACGCTTTTTTTTTCTTCTGTTGCTTAGCAGTTATTAGTTAGGAGTCATGGAATACAAGACAGAACCCAGATTTGGAGCCAGGAAAACTGGGTTGGAATTCCCAGCTCTGTTACTTAATAGCTGTATGACTCTAGGCAAGTCACTTAGCTTCTCTGAAATCCCTCCCATGATTGCTGTGAAGAGTGGGTTTTATAAGAGTTAAAATGCCATATAAATGGGAAAGATAATGTGAAACTGCACTGGTAATGCTGCAAAAATGTTCAATGTATTTAGAGGCCCCTAGTTTAGGGTGTGTGTTCTGGGCAGGATAACCATTTAGATGAGAAATCCTCTGTGGCTTAGAAGAGTATAGTAGGAAACACAAGCTGGATAACTGTTTTACAGGAATGCACTCTGGGGAGAAAAGGTTGTTTGTTTTGTTGGAATGTTTGTTAACTGTTAAAATATAAAATGTTTTCAGAAATATGACCAAGTTGGAGAAGATAGCAAAATTTTGCTGGCCAAAAAGAACTTCAACTACCACAACTGACTGACCATTGTTAAGTGGAGACAGATTCTTGGTTTTTACTCACTGCTATGTATGTATGTAACAGAGTACATACCACAGGACATTCTCAAGAGTTATCCTTCCCGATCCTGGTCAAACAAATGAGATCTCTGGGACCAGTGCTGAAGGGATTCCTGGAAAATCCTGAATGGACCTTTGGTCCTCCTTCCCATCTCATAACAGCAAGGAGATAAGATATTGAATCAGTTCAAATTAGAAACTGCTTCCTGTCAGCTCTCCTTGCCTTGACTCTTCCTGCAGGGCAAGTAAGTGAGCTCACTCTATTAACTTCCTGTGAGGGATTGTATGGAGATGGGACATATGCTTTCCCCCTCCCCCCACATGGAGAATGGACTCAATTAGGAAACTGTGCATCTGGACCCATGGCTGATTTGTTTCCTTTTCTGAACTGGTAATTATAAACCTAAACGTGGAGGTGTAAAAGCTTGGAGTCAAATTTCAGTCCAGGAGGTCCAAAGGGACTGGGTTTATTGAGTGAAACTGCCTGCTTTCAATGTTCATCATAGATGACAAGACCACCATTGGTTCCATTTTACCCGACGTTATATTGGGAGTTGTTTGGACAATCGAGAGCTCCAGTGAAATGTAAAATGTCTAATATGAAGCCAGACCTGCAAATTACTTTATGTTGTGATGAAACTTAAGTATCAGCCTCCCAGAAGACTAATAACAGTTTACTGCAAAATACTCTTCTAAATGGCTCCATCGATGTGAGCTGTCTTTTTGTGTTTTGTCTTGTATGTAGGCATACCTGTATCTTTGATTCGTAATACACATTGAATACCTTTCTATTGCCCCTTTTTGGAGAAACATCAGACATGAGCCCAAAACCTAAGCTAAATCATTCTGTATTACTAGGATTAAGATTTGATCTAAAGAGTTTGAGAAAAGGTTGTATAGCCCCACTCTCATTAAAGGCTGAGCTCCCAGGACTGAACTTGGTCCAGACCATAATATATGGACCTCTTAATGAAGAAGGGAGTGGGCAAAGGACACTGTTTGAGCCCAGAAGCAGTTCCTTGTTAGAGAAGTCATTTTCTTCTTAGAAGAGGAGCTATAAAAAAATATTAGGTACTTAATAAATATTAATAATTAATACCTATACATTGATTTGAGATTATCTAATATTACTAGGAATTAACAAACTTGGGAAACACTTAAAATATGTCATTACCCAAAGACTTTAAAAAATCCAGCATTTTTTTTAGTGTTGGTAATGCACCAGGTCCATTGCTAACTTCTTCCTCTTACATCCCCTTCCAGACCTGACTCTTTGTCCTCTTTTTATGACCCCAGCACTAAGCCAGACATTAACCAATCCCTCGGGCCTAGAAAGTAGCCCAGGTTTCCTTCGGGATTTTCCTTAATTATAGTCTCCACCCCTTCTTAGAAGCATCTTAATAATTGTGGCCATTTATAGCCTAAGGCACTATAGGCATTATTATCCTCATTGTATAGATGGGGAAACTGAGGCCCAGAGGAAGTTAAGTGATTTACCTCAGGGATATAAAACTTGTAAAGTAAGTGTCTAAAGTAGGACTGAAAACCAGGTCTTTCTCCTGACTCCAGATACAAGGTTCCTTCCTTCTACCATAAGTCCTTATCCAAAGAGTTGTGGTCATGGAATCATACTTAGAGAGCTGGAAGGTCAAGCCTCCAAACTTTGTAGGTGAGAGAATTGAAAACCAAAGATGGAAAATGACGCAGCCAAGACCAAGCAGAGTAAAAGACAGAACCAGAGCTAAAACCCAGGTCCTCTAACTCAAAATCCAGAAAATCAAGCCACCTTGAGCTTAGTTTCATGGGCCAGCATCTTCTGTTTTGTAAACTCCTATGCCAGAAGACCAGACTGTAAAAAAAATTGGTGGAATGTTAGAACTGCAAAGGCCCTTAAAGACCTTCTGTTGTTGTTCAGTTGTGTCTGACTCATTGTGACCCTGTTTGGGGTTTTCTTGGCAAAGATACTGGACTGGTTTGCCATTTCCTCCTCCAGGTCATTTTACAGATGAGGAAATGGAGGCAAACAGGGTTAAGTGACTTGCCCAGGGTCACACAGCTAGTGTCTGAGGCCAGATTTGAACTCAGGAAAATTAGTCTTCCTGACCCCAAGCCCAGCACTCTATTCACTGTACTACCTAACTGCCCCCGATATGTTCTACCGTGTTTCCCCGATAATAAGACACTGTCTTATTAATTTTTTGGACAGAAAAACACCAGAGGGCTTATTTTCAGGGGAGGGCTTATTTTAATGAACATTGACAGCAATTTTAATAAACAGGTAAATGTGAACAAAAAAATGTACCTTTATTCAATAAGCAAATCACTGGGGAAGAACAGGATGACGCGCTCACTACTGCAGCTCTGATTGGATGCAGCTCGGAGCGTGGCGTGCGGTTCACG
>NW_027187359.1:2774126-2855586 GCF_028583685.1 Petaurus breviceps papuanus
GGGGGATCACCTTCACTACAGTAGCAATCTCAATAGGGCTTATTTTCGGGGGAGGGCTTATTTTAGAGGAATCTTACACAGTAAGGGGAGGGCTTATTTTCGGGATAGGTCTTATTATCGGGGAAACACGGTAGTACATCTTACAACTGAGGAAACTGAAGCCCCAAGAGGGGAGGTGACTTATCTGAGGTCACAGCTAGGATCTAGCAGAATGGGGACTTGAAACCAGATCTTCTGACTCTAAGTCCATGCCAGTGACACTATATTATCTGTTTCCTCTCCATCATGATTACATTCCTGTTTCCAAACATTGTGTTAATACTTAATTACTTAAGAGATCCAGTATACCTGTCCTGCCACTGGGAACAGAATTACTAAAATAATCTGTCTGCTCTTCTGAGCTTGTTTGTCCCCTGAACTTTCAGGCAGTTCAGAAGGATTTCAAACTCACTGAGATTTATACACATTTCATTTTTATTACCAATCAAAAATAAATTCCATATCTCGTTTAGCAAATATTATCAGCTTTGTGACAAAAGACACAGACTCAAAATGAAAAAGCAAAACTCCCCGAGAGTCAAACTTATAACAATGGCCAAAAAAAAAAAATCACAAAAATATACAAATTAAAATCTCGCACAAAATAAATAGGAGTTATTTGCAATGTTGGATATGACCTGTCTACTGCATTTGAATGCTATGAAGGTCGCTTTTAGTTTGTGGGAAGAAGCAGAGATAGGACAATTCCAGTATGTAATTCAGGCCCAGGAATAAAGCACATAAAGGAGGTGAGGTCAGGTCGTGGGAAGTTGGAAAGTTTCTCCTTCCTCCACTAGAAGGAGAAAGTTTTTGGACCAGAAACATTTGGGAATGCTGCCTGACCATCAGCAGGAATATATTGTGCAGAAGTTGGGAGAAGGGAGCATCTGTTGGCAGTAACCATATGTTTAAAAAGAGGTAGGTGTGGAAGTGTGTGTGATCTGCCTCATTTTATTCAACACACATCCATTTGGTTCATACCAATGAATTCTGCTTACCCTGGCTATACCATTGGATTTCCTTGTACTCTTAACAGGTCTCACAAGAATTCAAGCCTTGTCACCTCCTGGCTAAGGACAGGCACAGATGCCCCTGGAGGATGAAGGTGGAATTTCCCCACGAAGGGCCTTGTGACTGACAATCCACGAAGGCCATGACTCTAGCAGGAGAGGAGTGAACGATGCAAACTAGGGAAAAAACATGCCCCCTTCGTTTTCAGATGACCAAAAAAAGGGCAGGGATCCATAACACAAGATATTTCTTGGTCCCAAGAGATGGGATTCTTTAGACATTTGGAGAACAGAGCACCTGAGGGTAGGACTCTGTTGGTTGGGAAAAGGAATAAATAAATAAATAATACCTCAAAGAAACCATTTCTACTCTCCACATGGTTCTTGGGCCCCAGCTCTTCTTTCCTCCTGAACCACAGGCAATGAGCAATTTGGTCCCAATGCATCCCCAAGAAGAAGATCTAATGTTCTAGTATAGGGCTAAAAAGAGGAGACCTGCAGAGAGCTTCTGGGAAAGACCTAAGCTTCCAGGACTACAGTACCATTAATGACATCCACAGAATTCGAGATGACTGTCTTAGAGCAGGACTATCCAGACAGGGCAGGGAGCTTTGTAGATGGAACAGTTCCCTCCCTGAAGGGAATGTAGAAGCTGTCAGTGGAGGAAGAGTATCCTGCCTTGTGCTGCAGTGTAAGGGACAAGGGGACCTCATCTACCTCACAGTTCTCATCTCCAACCCTTGGGAGGGGAGGCAGGGGATATCTGCCCTGGTAGAAAGATAAACTGGGTTGAAAATAGAGGATATTGGAATTTGGAATGGCTCCTCCTAGATCAGGATTCTGTCTTTGACTTGGCTTCTAAAGAACTCCATTATCAGCAACCCAAATGCCCTGAACAGTCTCACTCCTGAAAGGGTTATTCCCAGAGAGGCCTCCTTCAGTTCGGATGTTCCTTCCATTTGGGCCAGGACTTTGGTTCAAGAAAGGTCAGGTGCTGTTGTTAATGACTCTGGACCCTAATACTTTCAGTTCTCATCATAAAGGGGCTGGAGCAAGGGGTAAGTACAGGGGGAACCATGTTATTAAAAGGAATGAAAGAGTTACGGCCCAGTCCACCAAATACACCATTAGAACCATTCTGCACAGTTGAAGGAGCTCTGGATTCAGGAAGATTCTGGCCCCTGGCTTTGCAGAATCTCCCCTCCATACCTCCATTTATTACATCCTTGATAAGGGCTATCAGGTACTGAATGCTGACCATTCAGAAGCACTAATCTTTCCCAGTTTTCAGGAATAATCCTTCAGTCACATGCCTAGGTAATTCTGTCTAAAGATCTTAGGTTCCTTGCCTCATGCACAGGGTACAATCCCCTTCCTCTAGGATGTGACCCATCAGGAAGGCTTGGGGAGGAGGCAGCTGGGGTCTGGAGATCCTTGAATTAGGGAAAATAAGCCTGAAGCTCAAGGCTAAAGGGAAGGGGATTATGGCTATTGCTTCCTGGGGAAGAAACCTCATACGAGGCAATACCCCAAATTTTCTTTTTAAAAAAATTTAATAAAAACTCCTAACCCCATTATCCCAACCCCATCCCACCCTCTCCCCAAAATGAAGTTTAGAAAGAGCAGCAATGAGCTTTCTTTAGAAATTCTCTCAGTTTAAAAAAAAAAATTCCTGCCTCTTCCCAACTGTTCCCGGGATCTGCCCCTGGGCAGTACTATCCAGGCAATCCTATAGAAACTCCAGGCAACTACTATTCCCTGGAAGCTCCACGAAGGCTCCCTGTGGAAGGGCAAGGTCTCCTCCCTGCCTGTGACAGGCTAGGGAACATCTGCTTGGAGAGCTAGACAGGTTATCAAGGGGGTGGCCAGGGCCATGCTCTCCTGTCTGCTCTGCTCCCTCTGTGGATGTGGGCCCACTAGGGAGGCCCCCAAGGGATTGGCAGGGGGCCCCGGGCCCCCCTGTCACATGGGGCTCTCATGGGAGTTGTGAGTGGTCTTGTTCAAGAGAGAATTTCGCTCATTGAGAAGGCTTGTCGTTTCATCAGTCATCTGTAGCTCTATATTCTCTGGTACTAAGGCTTCAGAAGTGATGTTGTCTACAGGAGTCTGGGAGCTGCTCTCCATTCTTGTGGCCATCAACCCATTCTGGTACTGTTGCCGTGTAATCTGTGAGGGGAAAGAGTCACAGTCATGGAAATCAGAGATCTCAGCCAATGGTTAGACTAGTCAAGAAGGAAGTACAGTCATTTAAAGCCAAATAGAGGGCAGGGAGCAGATCCAAGGAAGAAGATAACACCTTGAAACTAGAATCAGGCAAGATACTTGTTTCTAAGAAAGACAGAAATCCACATAGCCAGATCTAATTGGGCAGGGGAAGGAAGAAGCACATGGGGATGTACATGGGTGCTGGGATGGGCATGGTTCTTACCTTAATGTACTGCAGATCTGTGAGAGCCCGGACACTGAAGTCTGAGATGTACTGGTTTATTGAGGTGTTGGTAGCAGTGGGGGCCAACACAGGAATAAAGCTATCTGTGCGATCTTGATAGTTGAGGGTCGGTGAATGGCTGAGGCTACTTGGGTAGGACATAGAACGGTCTGTAAGCAGAGTTAGAAGCATCAAGACAAAGAATTTCCCTTACCTTCCAATCTTACTCTTAAAAGGCAAGAGAGCAATGTTAACTTTGCCTACCTCACGGAACTCAACTCTTCAGAGTGTCTGTGGAACTCACTGCCAAAGCTCTCTCATAATTACCACATACATTCATCTTCCCAAAACGAACAGATCAGAGGTTTCCAAACCAGACTAAAAGTATCTGGAAGGTCTACCTCTGCAGAACATCCCCAAGGTGTATTGGTTTATCTGTGGATTCCATGGTATGCATTCTGGCCTCTAATGATAAGTTATAGAAAGCCGACTTTTCTTTGAGCACAAAGCTCTAAGGCCAGAAAACAAAAATTGGTCTCTAAGGGTAAATCCTCAGTCCATCTAGAGAGTCACAATGAAAGAATCCAGAGGAATGAACAAATCACTTCAGCAACATGGTCTAACTAGGTGTCTTTCTGACTATCAGTCCATACTGGTACTGGTATAATCTATGAGGGGAAAATAGATATCTCAGATTTTTGGGTCTCGTATTAGATTGCTGGGGGAAGCCATTGTCTCACCAGAGCAAAACACAATGTCTAGTTATGGATGGACAGAGGTTTCAGAAATCGTCTGGTCTAACCCCCTCATTTTACATATGGGGAAAATGAAATGCATAAAGGTTGAGTGGCTTAACCAAAATCATACAAGTAACAAGTGGCAGTAACAGGATCTTTGGTATTTGGAACATAGATAAGAAAGAAAAATCATATTCTATAATATCATATAGAGTCACGGTTTATTTTTGCTCACTGTGTTTCACTAGAATGCTCTTAAAAGGACAGGCCCTTGTTTTACATGTATTACAGCACATAATGGGAGATAAGTAGCATTAACTAATCAACCTAAACCTGGTTGAACTGGTTAATTCAATCTCTACGTCTGTAGAGCCCAGCTTATAGTAACAGTTATTGGCATTTACAAAATGCTGGCTTTCAAATTTGCAAAGTGCTTTACATACATCTCATTTGAGTGTTATAGCAAGCCTTTGAATTAAGTATTATTTCCATTTTACAAATCAGGAAATTGAGGCTCAAAGGTTAATTACCTGGCCCAAGTTAGTGACAGAGATGAATATAAACCTAGTTCTTTCTGATGCCAAGTTCAGTGTTCTATCCCCTAGTCTAGTAGTTAAGATATGATTTTTTCTATGGTTATCTAGAGAGAAAACACCAGAACTTTTAGCTTTCTAGTCACTGTATGAAAAAATGAAAATTGCTTTCCCTACTAACTATTCCCACTCTTTTATCACTCCAGCTTAGTTCTACCCCTTTCCCAGGTCCTATCCCTTTATTCATTCTCTAGGAGCAGCTAGGTGGCACAGTGGATAGAGTGCTAGACCTGGAGTCAGGAAAGCCTGAGTTCAAATCCAGTCTCAGACACTTAACTATCTATGTGACCCTGGGCAAGTCACTTAACCCTGTTTGCCTCAGTTTCTTCATCTGTAAAATGAGCTGGGGAAGGAAATGATAAACCACTCCAGTATCTTTGCCAAGAAAACCCAAAATGGGGTCATGGCAGACAGGGCTTAAATGACTGAACAACAATTCATTCTCTATTATTTCTCTTACTCAGAAACTAATCTCTTCTACTATAACTCCCATGGCCTCTTTTGGAATTCACCATCCTCCTAGACATCTTCCTCTCATATGTTTTCTACCTTGAGATCAGGTACACCTGTCTTTTTCTCAAAGGCATCAGACATGTGAAAGACATCCCTGGCTCTCCCCTCCAGCACTAGCTGGAGTGCTCTCGTGGCCCCAAAGACACCAGGCATACATCCTGAAGGAGCATGGGGAGGTAGGGCACTGGTCTTGGGAGTCAGGAAGTTCTTATGAGCTGTGTGACTCTGGGTAAATCACTTAACCTCTCTGTGCTTCAGTTCCATTTTCTGTAAAATGAGGTGGTTAATACTCAGTAGCCCCTCTCTCTAAACATAAACTATAATAATCTTCATCTCAAGTATCACATCTTAGCAACTTCTTTGAAGTTCATTCTGTCAATATATGTCACCCTAGCCATATCCTTGTCATTGTCACCTACTGGACATCCTGGGCACCCTTCCTCCTCTCTCAACACATGACTCATAATCTTCCCCTGCTTACGGTAATACTGACAGATTTAGCAACATGCACACTGAATGAGCAGCCTCTCCAACACCTTCAAGCTCATCACCCCTTCAGCACCAATAAGCCTTTACTTGACTTCAGTCACTCAAAGACAGGCATTCCCCTTAACTGTGCCGTCTCCATCCATCATCTTAAGCTCTGAGATCCTATTCCCTGGTCAGCATTTCCCATATTGTCATTTCTCTCTCTACTTCACCCCTCCTAAAATGATTTTCTGTTCCACTGCTCCTGTTCTCCTGGTCCATCATAGATGCTCCAGCCTTATTCTCCTTCAGTCTTGACCTTATACTTAAAAACCACTTAAACTATGCAATGTCATTGTCCTTTGCTCTGGGCTCCCTTACACTCTCGACCTACTCCAGGTAGGTGCTGTGGAGCCTTAACCCTGGATCACTACGTGCCATCCATCTAAGTCTATCATATTTGTTTTTGGTATTCCTTTCCTTACTTCACAGTGAGCTACGCAATCCTGTGATTTAAAAACTATTGCTTTGGCAGTTGTGTGGAGTGTAGACAGGAAAGGAGTTACTTGAGGCAATTCTAAGGCTACTGTAGTAGTGCAGGTGAGAAAGGACAAGGGCCTCTTTTAGGGGGGCAATCATGTGAATGGAAAGAAGGGTGTGGATACAATAGATGCTGTAGAAGTACAATCAGTAAGACCTGGCAAGTGACAGATTTCACAGGGTGTGAGTGAGAGTGTGTAATCAATAATGACCTGTTAGTTGCAAAGCTGAATGACTGGAAGAATAGGGTATCCTTGGCAGAAACTGGGAAATTTTGGAGAGGGCTCACTTTTAGGGAAAAGACAATGAGTTCTGATTTGGACCTCTTCAGTCTCAGATACCTATGTAACAACAAAGTGTCAAAGGTACCACTATTCTTCCAGCCTCCCAGGTTCACAGGCAAAAATTAATGCCTCATACCACATCACAACTATCAGATTGGCTAACATGACAAAAGAGGAAAATGATAAATATTGGAGAAGATGTGGAAAAATTGGAACACTAATGCATTGTTGGAGCAGTTGTGAACTGATCTAGTCATTCTGGAGAGCAGTTTGGAATTATGCCCAAAGGGCTATAAAACTGCGCATACCCTTTGACCCAGGAATACCACTTCTAGGTGGTACTGTATCCCAAAGAGATCATAAAAATGGGAAAAGGACCCACATCTACAAAAATATTTATAGCAGCTCTTTTTTGTGGTGGCCAAGAAATGGAAATTGAGGGGATACCCATCAAGTGGGGAATGGCTAAACAAGTTGTGGTTATATGAATGTAATGGGATACTAAAGTGCTATAAGAAATGATGAGCAGGCAATCTTCAGAAAAACCTGGAAAGATATATATGAGCTGATACTGAGTGAAACGCGCAGAACCAGTAAAACATTGATACAGTAACAGTTACAATGTGCAATGATCAACTATGACAGACTTAGCTCTTCTCAGCAATGCAAGGATTTAAGACAATTCCAAAAAGACTCATGATGGAAAATGCTATCCACAACTATGGAGTCTGAATGCAGATCAAAGCATATTATTTGCTCTCTTTCTTCTTCTTTCTCATGGTTCCTCCCATTTGTTCTAATACTTCTTTGCAACATGACTAATGTGAAAATTAAAAAAAATTAATGCCTCAGCTACTCCTTCTTCTTCCTCTCACATAGTCAATCAGTTGCCAAATCTTATTGATATTACTTCTATAGCATCTCAACCTCTACCACATCTCACATCTGATCTTTCCTCTCTACCTCACACAACTACTCCTAAGTCCTTATCACTTTTTGCCTGAATATTGAAATGGTTTCCTAACTGGCCTCCCTGCCCCAAAACCTCACCCCATTCCAGTCTGTCCTACACACAGCTGCCAAAGTGATTCTCCTTAAAAGCAGAGCTGATCATGTTACGCCCCTGTTCCATCCATGTCAGTGTCTCCCTATTGCCTCTAACATAATCAAACATAAATTCATATTTGAATATTACAGCCCTTTACAACCTGGCACCAACTTATCTTTCCAGTCCTGGGTTATACCTAGATGTCAGTCTTTCTTTAACTATCAATTCTGAAATAGAGCCGCATACTAAGCCCTATACATTCCTCCCCTTTCTCCTCCTAAGGAGAAAACTTCTTTCTTTGAGGAAACTGAGTATAAATTCATGGAAAAACTCTAATCCCCCAGAGATCAGAATTAGGGCAAGAGGCTCTTGATTAATCCAATTAAAAGCAGTACCCAGAGGTAACAAGTAGACTAAAGGAAGGAAGAAGTCTTTGATTACTTCAGTTAATGGGAAGTATCTCTAAAAGTAACCTGTGACCAACTAAAAAATGGAGAATGCTTACAGAGAGTGCTCAAAGAGGGACAGAATTGTTTTCTGAAAATCATTCTCTACCAGGGTTTCTTAAACCTTTTCCACTGGAGACCCCTTCAACACTTTTTAAACTGTGGGTCAGTGACCCCACCCACAGTATTTAGGCCAAAAGTTAAGTGACTATGGTTGTGTTTTGATGAAAAAGACTGTTAACTGCTTAAACTCTGAACCCTTGCTCAATCTTGACTTCTGAATTCTATTATTTGAGACTATTAAAAAAAAAGTCAATTGAAAAATAGCTTTTGTTAGAGATTTTCAAAGTCAAAGGGAAACTGCTCATTCTTGGAACCTCCTCTCTAAGCAGAAGATATTTGGATTAGGGTATGATAATTTAAGTTAAAATAGTGTTTCTGGCAGCTTTGTGCCCCAAATGCAGAGAATTTTCTTTCACAATGTCAAAAGGCTTTGACATATAAGGTAGGAGAGACCTAGAAGCTTGTGGTAATAGCCTCTATTTTTTTAGTCAAGTATGAGGCAGGGTCAGATATAGAATGTGACATGATTGAAATGACTGAACAACAATAACTAATATTGGGAGGATGTCAGGGGAGAGGGAGCTGGTGGAGGCATAGGTTTGGAGCAATAACTATGGATAGTCTGATTGAGCAGTGGTTTCCAAAGAGCTGTATAGCCCCACCCAATCAAAAGATGGGCCACTGCCTCTCGTCCTTTTAATGTTAACCAACTCACAGGCATGTCTCAAGCATGATCCTACCTTCCCTCTCACCCATTGTAGTCCAACCTTCCCTTATTCTGCCCCTTCATGGTGTCGGCCTGAACAAACCCTCTTCCTTTCTTCTGTAAACTCTCAGTTCCCGACTCTCAGTGCATGACACTGGCTGTTCAGGATAGTTATGACCAAGACCCAGGGCACGCCCCCACACAGCAGCTTGGCCAAGCCTTTTGGGAAAACTTCGCTTTCCAAATTTCCAGTGTATGCACAGATCCCTTGTCACTCTCTCAGATGGCTGTGTACTCCAGGGCAGCAGTCAGTGAGTCTCTAAGCAAGAAAGAGCTTTGACTGCTCAGATTCCCTTTATAGTGGGAAGGAGTGATTTTTCAAAATTGAAATTCACCTGATTGACTAGCTATATCAATCTAATTAACTGAATGGTTAACTAACAAACAATTATTATTTACAAGTTTACTCTATCCCTCAGAACATACACATAAGATAAACATAATGATGTATATTCAATCACATTGCTCTCACTAAAAATATTATCTTCCCTTTACCAGTTATGAATAGTAATTTTATTGATAGTGTAAGTCTTGTCAAAATATTAGGAGACACCCTATTTTCCAGAGCTGAGGCCCAGAAAGCAAGCTGTGCCCTAAGCTTGGCAATAACAACAATCCTTGCACTCACCCTCTGGCAAAATCACATAATTATTATATTGCTTTGACCAGTACTCAGTGTTCTCTGAGCTTAGACAAGTACCCATGTTCTGGTCATGAAGCCCTGCTATGAATCAAACTGGTCTCATTGTTGCTGTTACCCCCTCATTGTCAGGGCTACAGCTCACTCTACAACCATTGGTATAAGTGTTGAGATTTGGCCACACTAGAGCAGGTCCCCCCATCAGGGGAGGGTCCTGGAACATGTGTCTAATCTGCCTCCTGGCTTGCAAGCCATTTCCCTCACTCTGAAATTAAATTTGTTTGATTTCTGACTCTCCTGTTTCTAGCCTGCTGTGTTTGGCTTTGGCCACCCACAAGTTAGAGGTCAGTTCTTCATCTGGTTGACAGTCTTCATCTCATTAACAAAACATTATTTTAAAAATAATCGATACTGCTTCCCTTAAGAAATTCCTATTTTGCATATATTTTATAATATATACAATCTATTTGTATAATTGTTATTGTTCAGTTTTCTTGGCAAAAATACTGAAGTGGTTTGTCATTTCCTCCTTCAACTCACTTTACAGAGGAGGAACTGAGGCAAAAAGGGTTAAGCGACTTGCTCAAGGTCATCCAGTTAGTAAGGATCTGAGGTCAAATTTGAACTCAGGTCCTCCTTACTCCAGGCCCAGCACTCTATCCAGTGTACCACTTAACTGAGTAGTACAATTGTACACATATAAATTTCATAAAGATATGTATTGGGAGTGGATATTCAAACATTTTTTTTCTGACCAAGTGTGTGTGATCAAAAATGTTTGGAGACTTTTGTGATAGATAATCAAATAGGGGCACAGTCAGGTTAGCTAACAATCGTTTGTAGCATATCCAATTCTGTCTAGGATATGTCAAGGCATGATGATGAGTGTTAAGACAAGGGAACAGGTGATCCAAGAGTAGAGAATAGTATAATGTTGAATTGGTTAACTATGGGGTCAAGATTGAGAAGGGAGGAAAGAACAAGAACAGGGGAATAATGGTTTTGAAGGGTACTGATGGTTTGAGCCTAGAGTCAACGAAAGAAGAGATACAGAAGGAGACATTCATATCCCACAACAGCTACTTCTATGGAGGAAACAGAATGTAACACAGGGAGACATGGAAGAATGTAAAGTTATGGTTAGACAGAGTCATTTCATAATTCTTGATCATGGAAGTCGGACGCTCTTGGTTGACATCAAAGCTGAAACTATCAGGGCAGCCAGGTAGCACAGCGAGTAAGAGCACTGGCCCCAGAGTAGGGATGACCTGGAGATCGAATCCGGGCTCTGACACTTAGCACCACACCCAGAAATAACTGGCCGTGTAACCTTGAGCAAGTTACTCAACCCCAGTTGCTTTAAAAAAAAAAAAAAGCTGAAACTATCTCTTTGTGAGGCTGTGAGGATTCCAGAAGCAGGTAATGGGAGGTAAAGAGATTGAAGAACTGGGAATTCAAGGAACTAGCAACATTTATGTTGTAGTCTCCTAATATCAGGACAGAATTTGGGGTGGAAAAGAAAACTCTGAGCCAGGAAATGAACTTAAGAAAGAATGACCTGAGTCAGTATATGATTGCCACATAGACTGAGATTGGATGACTTAGATAGAGTGAACCTCAGAAGAGAAGTGGCTGAATTGTGGAAAAAAAGGGAATGTCTGGAAAAAGCAATGGGAAACAAGGAGTATTAATTACAACTCCAGTTCAGGACCATTTAATTGGAGATTAGTGGAAATACTCAATTATATACTATTCTCTGTCCTTGTACCCCTTGTCTTATCAGCTACCATACATTACCAAACCACACCTTGGGTCATTCCCATCATCATCCTTCTCTGTTCTTGGTGGAAAGCTACAAAACAAAGTTGGACAAAGTTGTGTAACCATGCCAAATGGGCCTATTATAAAATTCACATTATCTAATCTCAAAGAGGTCCTATACAATAATCCTTTTTATTCTTTGCTCATTAACTCTATCCTATGTTCCCTGAAGTAGATGTGGAAATTTCTTCCCTTTGCTATTACATTATAATCTATGATGAGGGCAGCTATCTATAGAACTAATATTAACAGCAGAGAGGTCTGTTATCTTTCTGGGCATGTTTCTGGGAGGTAAGAGAACTTTCCAACACTTATCAAACCTGATAACTACCATACATTTCTGGTGATTCACCTCGTAACAAATCACATTGACATAAGTAACTTAGAATGCATCATTTCAGATTATCAAGTTCTGGAAGAAACTCAAGACCATAGGGGCACAGTTTGTATTTTAGCTGCTGTCAACTGAAGTTGGGTGCATCTAAAGAGAAAGACAGATTTCGGAAAATGAAGAGCTGGTTAAGGGGATGATATCTGAGACCTGAAAACTATATGGCCAACAATTATAAAAAAGACAAATAAATTATGGTATTTAACCACACAGAAGTATTTGTGCCATAAGGAATTAGAAATTTGAGGAATTCTAAGAAATATGAAAAGACATTATTTATTAAGAGACACATAGTAACTAGGAAAGATGAAAAGAAAAGCCACTATGCACACTAATTACAACTATGCAAATGAAGACAATGTTAAAAGGCAACAAAACTCAGCTCACTCACATTGGATAATTTTGGTACTACCTTGTGAAAGTTTAGCATATAGCCTGTCTTTCTTTAAAAAATTGTAAATTATAAAAGTGAAAAGTGGCATATATAGCAATACTGTCAAGTGCCAAGACTTGTTTAACTAGTTTTTGGGGAGGGAAACATGTCTTATTTTTATTTAAGTGCTTTATTTATGTCTATATGCAGTGTTAAAACAAAATTTATTCTTTTTTTTTTTCTTTGAGGGGGAAGGCAGGCTAATTGGGGTTAAGTGACTTGCCCAAAGTCACATGGCTAGTTTTGTGTTAAGTGTCTTAGGCTGGATTTGAACTCAGGTCCTCCTGACTCCAGGGCCGGTGCTCTATTCACTGTACCACCTAGCCACCCCCATAAAATTTATTCTTATAAAAACAAAGATGAAAAACAGGATTTGGATTTCTGGACCATAGCTTAAAATATTGGAGATAATTGTATATAAAAACATTTAGTATGAGTTGATACAAATATATTTGCCTGGAGTCTTGAAAATATAACCAAGAGGGTTTTAACAACTCTGAGGTACACCTATCAAACTGGCTTACATGACAAAACAGGAAAATGATAAATGTTGGAGAAGATGTGGGAAAACTGGAACGCTAATGCATTATTGGAGGAGTTGTGAACTGATCCAACCATTCTAGGGAACAATTTGGAAATATGCTCAAAGGGCTATAAAACTGTGCATACCCTCTTTGATCTAGCAATACCACTTCTAAGTCTGTATCCCAAAGAGATCATAAAAAATGGAAAAGGACCCACATGTATAAAATATTTATAGCAGTTCTTTTTGTAGTGGCCAAGAATTGGAAATTAAGGAGATGCCCATAAGTTAGGGAATGGCTGGACAAGTTGTGAGATATGAATGTAATGAAATAATATTGTTCCATAAGAAATGGTGAGCAGGCTGATTTCAGAAAAACATGGAAAAACTTGCATGAATTGATGCTGAGTGAAGTGAGTAGAACCAGGAGAAGACTGTACACAGTAACAGCACCACTGTATGATAACTGACTTTGTCAGACTTAGCTCTTTGAAGCAATGCAATGATCTAAGACAATTCCAAAAGTCTCATGAGATAAAATGCTATCAACATTCAGAGAAAGAACTATAGAGTCTGAATGCAGATTGAAGCATACTATTTTTTCTTTTTTTTGTTTTTTGTGTTTTCCCCTTTCTTAGTTTCCCCCTTTTGTTCTAATTCTTCTTTCACAACATGACTAATGTGGAAATATGTTTAATATGATTGTACATGTATAGCCCATACCAAACTGCGTGCTGTCTTGGGGAGGGGGAAACAGAGGAAGAGGGGAAAATTTAGAACTCAAAATCTTATAAAAGCAAATGCTGAAACCTAAAAGTAAATTAATTAATTTTTTTAAAAAGAGGGTTTTAAACTAAAAAAGAAGAGGAAGATAACTGCTTACATCTAAGTATCAAACTAGATAGATAAACATCCATAACACAATAAGAATAGTAAAAATGCTCAGTTATTTTTAAAAAAACAAAACAAAATAAGCATTTCACAGCTATGACTGGAGTAGAGTACATAATCAAACAAGGGACTGAAACAACCACAAAAAATACTTTTGATTATGATATATTGAAAAGCTTTTGCATGAACAAAACCAGTGCAACTAGAATTAGAAAATTGTCAAATAGAAAAAAAAACCAATCTTTGCATCAAATACCTCATAAGAAGGATAAGAGAAAGAGACTGATGTGGAAACTCTTCAACCAATTCAAAATTGCAAAAGCTTTGTAATATAAGATGGAAGTAAAGGAAGGTAATATAGGAGGAATACAATAGTATGATATGGTCCTATAAGAACAGCACCAGGTGTACTGAAATTCAGTATAACCTAAGCCTGTAGGTAAATGTCAAGGAAAACAAAATGTACTTTAAAAAACCTGTATTGGGAGGAAAAAAGAGGATCAAAGAAAGGATAGGATACCACTTGGAGTAGATGGATTAATGATAATAAATAAGCTACTTGAGGGGAGGGGCTATTTTATCTTAAGTCTTTGCATTCTTCCTGTCTAATACAATGCCTGGTGTATAGTAGCATATTTAGCAAATATTGTTGGACTGAATGGCAACTGATAATGATGAGAGGCTCTACTACTCAACTATTCTCTTGCTTTTGTTTTCTCTGAATAGGACAGAACAAAAATAATCAATGAGTTGGAATCCAAAATAGGCCATGAAAGCACCTAGCTGGCCTTGATGAATTTAAGTCCCAAGGTTCAAATGAACTACATTCCAGGGTGCTGACAGAATTGGTGGATGCGAGTGCTGGATCCCTATCATTAACCATTGAGTTCATGGTCCCCAGGGCTAAAATAGAAGGAATGGGTGGAAATTGCAGAGGGGCCGATTTAAGTTTAATGTAATGAGGAAAACCTTCCTAACAATAAAGAGTTCTGCCACTGTGGAATGAACTGCCTCAAGAAATAAGAGGTTCTCCTACCCTTGAGGTAAGTCTGCAAGCATATTCTGGATGATCCCTTGTTGGGGGAATTGTATGGGAATGGGGTTCTCATTCAAGTACAGGCTGGACTAGGAGTCCTCAGAGGTCCCTTCCAACTCTGAAATTCTACGACCATTTCTATAAGTCTTCATTAACTATGAAATCTGACAGGTACAAGTCTTAAAAACATTATGAACCCCATTTATTTCTCTAGTATTGTATTACATGGCATGACAAGATTTGTGAAGCTAACATTCAAAACTGGGCTACAGAAGTCCACTTTTTGATTCTCCTATAAATCTCTAATCCATATGGGTAATCCCACCACCAAAAGAGATCTCCCTGGATCACTGCAATTTGATTCTTTCTAAAGGGCCATGGTATTCCAGGATTTGTAGCCATATAATAGAACCAGAAAGACATCGCTGTTCAAAAGATGATTTTGTTTAGGAGCAGGTTGGTGTTATCACTAGAGGAGCTGTGCAATTTCCCAATGTAATTACCATCACTCTCTTTCTTGTGACTCCTCGGCCCAGTTCACTGCCAGCTGGCAGGGCCTATCCACAAAGCAGGAACAGATGGACCGATTCGAAGATTATATAGCCAACTATATGTAATTAGCTGAGGAATATGGGCTCTTTACTAACTTGGTCTTTTTTTTAATAGATTGCTAGGTTCATTTCAAAAGCCATGAATTTCACAGAAGAAATCCAAAAGTTTTTCCTGGCTTAAGGCAACCAGTACAATATCATTTGCAAATATGAGTAAATGGAACACCTGACCACGTCTCAAGAATCTCTCTTCTACTCAGAGTCTGCACAGGGTATCTTCCATTACCATAACATTAGTGAGCACTTTTCTCAGGCACACTTCTCTGTTTTATGTCTTAAGTAATGTTTATTTGTTATCAGAAGACCACTAAACAAAATTTGTTCTATGGTTGCCACTATCATGGAACCTTGTATGATTTTAATACATTTAAAGGTCAAACCCTAATGGAGGGCCTTTATAACCATATTTTCTGCTACTGAATCAAACTTTTCTGCAATCAAAAAATGATAACCATAGGGGAGGTCTTGCATTCAAAGTGGCTTATCTTAACAGAAAGGAAGTGATTGTTCACAGATGTGGGAGTCATTTCCAAATGAGTTATTCATGACTAGTCAGACCAGAAAGGTCAAAATTGATACCAATTTACAATGGCAAAAATGAAAAAACACCGTGTGCAATTACACTAACCTGACCTATTAAAATAAGGTGGGGAGTATAGAAGAGAGGAAGTGGATAAAAGACTCGATTATTGCCATTCCTATCAGAGGCTGAAATGGCATAGAAAAGTTTCCACACCAAGGTCAAAATGGCTCAGAGACTGACTCAGTGGGCATTATCTCTGTCAAGCAGAGATACAACAGCCAAGGATAACACTGGTCTAGTGTACAAATTTATTTATAAAACACTGCAGGAGATTATAGGCCATATCATCTCACAAAACAGGAAAAAGCAGTAAAAGAGAAAGCAGGACAGCACAAAGTTTGGCAGAGGACACAACTAAGCTACATTATCTTCAAGAGCATGTACAGATGAAAAGGGAATGAAGACAACACATAGAAACAAAACAGAAGAGATTTGCAAACATTTCTGTAATGACTTATTTTCAAAATCAGAAACAGCAGAACCACCACATCTGAACCTCAGGATCTGATGCAGTACATAAGGAAGCAGAAATGGAATTTAAGAAATGAAGTTAAGATGAATAGCTAGACCAAACCAATTTCACACCAAATAAATCCATGCTAGAAGGGACACAATTTTGAAAGCCCTCAGGGATTAATCAATTCTCAAAGAGAAGATTAACAAAAGAATAGAATTATTTGTGGTATCAACAAATAGAACTACTTTCTCATCTCACTGGTCCAGGCACATATTGAAGGTATCCTTGATGAAAGTATGAAAAGGGAACAGGCTTCTTACAGATCATTTTCTAAAACAGACCACATCTACAACAAAAGAATTCTTTGCATAATCATTTTTATATTAGCAGTTTTCAACCTAAATTCTCTAGTTAGCTCAAGACGGAAGCTCTGTGTACCTGACTAGTTTAGGGGATGGGAATAGAGCCAGAATAAAAAAGTGACCTAAGGATATTTGAGATTACTTTTGAACCTGACTATGTCCTGTTACCTACTGCTTCAAGTCTTTGTATCATCTGCAAATTTGATAAGTAGAAATCGTAGTTTCCTTGAAAGCTTACTTTAAACATTTCTACATGAGGCCTTTTCTGTTCCCTGCCTCTAGCTATTCCTGCATCCATCTCCACCTCCCATTACTTTGTATTCATTCTGTATAGGAACTAGACCTGTGTTTTCACTGGTATAGGGAACTCTAGGGTGAGGAAACTCCTTTACCAACGAATGTGAGCACTACTGAAAGGCTGAATGCCTGGCCAAGAGTCACAAACAGTTATTACTTGAAGTTGGATCTTCCTGGGTTGAGGGATAGCTCTCTAGCTGCTACACCATAACACATCTCTATTTACTTTGTAGAGACACATTTGTACATTTTGTCTCTCCCTAAAGAATACAAACTCCTTCAGGGCAGGGACTATTTCATTTCTGTTCTGTATCCTAGCACAATGCACAATACTCATCAGGTGCTGTGAACAACTTAGTGACCTGCAAATTTGATAAGCACGTCACTTATACATGCTTTCATCCAGTCACTAAAAAAAAAAAAAAGTTAAACAGTACAGATCCCTGTGGTACCATCACTATATATGTATCTCTTCCCAAGTTGCCATCCCAGCATTAATGAATGCTTTTTGGATATGGCCATTCAGCCTGTCCTGAATCCACCAAATTGTACAATTTCCTAGCCCATAATACTTTTCTGTGTCCACATAATTCCATGAATGGCTTTGTCAAATGTTTTCCTTAAATCTAGGTAAGCTACATCTATAGCAATATAATAAACCTGTTAAAAAAGAAAAAGAAAATGAGGTTACTCTGTCATGATCAGTTCTTAATTTTCAAAGATTACTGCCCTTGGTGATCTCTGAAAATATCATAGTGTAATGGAAATGCAAATTTAAAGATCTTCCCTGCCCCTAGGCCCCTTGATTGGCTTAAGAGACTCTGAGAACATTCCTTGATTCGAAAATATACTCTGCCTCCTAATAGGCTGAATGTGGTCACATGGAGCCTGTGGCAGGAGGCTTGGTTTTCAGGAATGCCCACACCTTGATGCTGTGTGATTGGGCAGTGGTTCTAGAGGGTGGTTACATTCTCTGAGCCAGGAGAAGGCTATATGAGTCCTGATGTGAGGCTTTGCTTTGGGGGCTCACTTTGAGAAGCGTTCTGTGATTTGATCAGATGAGACTCTGGGAAGCCGTTGTTGAGAGCCCCCCCCCCCGGCTTTGAAAAACCCAGATGTTGATTTGGTATGGATGTAATGGTTGCACAGTTTGGAAACCTGTCTGCTTGATCTGTTTCTCTGTCTCGATAATTCTGTCTGTATACTCTGAAGTTCGGGGTGCTGACCTTTTTCCCCTGAACTAGGTAAACGATATATGTTTAACTGATTAAAGTAAGCTTGTTAACCCATTTTGAGTTGCTTTCCTTTCACAAGGCAGATCCAAGAACCTGTGCTGGCAGCCACCCTGGGGACGCTGGGGTGCTTGCTGCTACACACAGGTAATGGCTCAATGAGCACATATGTTAGTTCTTTCAAGACCTAAGGATATACTTCCAGATATGGACTAGCCGGCTTGAACTCACTAAGGGCAGCTGTGTCCTCTGATTTTTTCCGTACTTATCATGGCTATCAACTCCCCATGAGCCATTTTACTTCTGTCCTCTCCTGTCCTAAGAACTTTCTCCTTGTCAGAAAATATACAAGCAAAATCATACCCAAGCAGCTCTGCTTGCAATCAGTCATCTACTCTAAAAAGCTGTCCTATCCGTTTGATCTACCACTTTTCTCCAATACTCTATCACTTAAAAAAAAAAATTCTGGGGCAGCTAGGTAGAGCAGTGAATTAGAGTACTGGCCCTCAAGTCAGGAGGACTTGAGTTCAAATCCAGCCTCAGACACATAACACTTACTAGCCATGTGACCTTGGGCAAGTAACTTAACCTCAATTGCCCTGCCCTCCCCCTTCAAAAAGGAAAAAAAAATTTCTCTTAAGTCTCAGATTTCTTTACCAATCTCAGCTCATTTTGTATTTTGGCACTCCAGAAATCTTAATAGGATCACAGTAGGCTTTTGGATTCATCCTTGATTACCAGTTCTTGGTTTCATCTTATACATCTAAGTTGGTTGATAAGTTCCTCTGCATTTATATCAGTCTCTTTTAGACCAACAATTCTTCTTCTTCCATATTAGAACTGTTTTTTTCTGGTCTTCAGAATTTCATTCTTGAGCATTTTCCATCCTTCCTGAACTGACTTTCTCTGTAGAATTTTAGGTCAAGGGAATTAAGCTATCTCTGGGAGATTTGTAATCCACTCTTCCAAAATCTAGAGTTCATGTCAGCCTGCCCAACTTTTCTCTTCTTCTGTTTCACAAACTCTTAAGATGGAGTAGTCACTTACCCCCAAGGTTCCCATCATTTCCAACCAAGAAACCAGTTCTTTCTTGTTGGTCTGAATCAGGTCCAGAATAGAAGTTTCCCTTGTTGGTATCTCCACCTTTTGAGGGATAAAAGTATCATTAAGGCAAGTCAAGAAATTATTAGTGGCTCAGCTTTTGGCAGAAGAAGAGAGTTCCAACAGACGTCCAGATAACTGAAGTCCCCTATCACCATTATATCATGTCACCATGACAGGTTTGTGATCTTTAACAATGATTCCTCATCAGTTTTCCTCCTGCTGTCTAGGTAGACTGTAGGATAAATGCTTCAATAATATCACTTCTGCTCTGCTTCCCCTGATCTTCATCCAAATGCTCTCTATTGAACTTTCCCCCTTTGATTCCTAGATTTACTCATGTAAATATATCTTCTTAATAGAGAATGCTACTCTATACTACTACCACCTTGACTACCATCTCCCTTCAGATCCTGATGATGACAGCTCAGGATCCTGAACCCAAGAGTTTTGGGAATACACCAGGCCTGCTTCTATTCCAGCCCCTGCAGACATTGAGAGAAGATAGAGCCTATCTTTCTCATTACCACAAGCAACAACTTCTGACCAACTGCTGCTAAAAGACAAGAAGGCACAAAAGTCCTTGGGAATGGCAGCACCTGTGACTGCCAGTTCTGCTTCCAAGTCAAGCCCCCACAGCCAACATTCAGGGAGGTGGCTCTTCTGCCACTCACATGTCAAGCAAGCCAGCCTAGTTGAAGCAGTAAGGCATCCTGTGGGACAGAAGGCAGCACGTACTAGGCAGGTCAAATCACCACCAACACTTGGGCCACCATTTCTAGTATCACCCTAATAGAAACAGACCAGGATCCTGAACCCAAGGGTCTTTGGAATAGCAATGCTTCTAGCTCAGCCCTACAGCTGTCACCCTGAGAAGCCACCTGGAGATAAACTGCCTGGCCACAACCCTCTTTATGCAAAACCATCTACTGAAGACCTGGAAAAGAGAGTTTCTGTTAACCCTAACCCTAAATGTGTGCACTTTCAGATGGTTCAGCATTAGGAACTGATGTCATTTTCCAATGGAAATGACATTAAAGAAGCAAACTTACCACCTGCTTTGCCTCTGAAGCCTAAGGACCATGGGCCCTTTCTATAGGAATTGTAGCTCGTCAGAATATGAACTCCTTGAGAGTAGACAGTACTACTTTTCTATTCCTAGACTCAAGTGCTCAGCAAAATACTTTACATATAATAAATGCTTCATTAATTAATTTCACCTAGCTTCTTCCTTTCCAATCAGAGAATCACACACACACACTCATACACACCCTCCCGCCCTCCCTCCTCCAGGGCCAAATTCCAGTCAGAGTCCCTATCCTACCAAATCTAAATGATTTTTTTGTATTAGGATCTCTGGTTCACCTTGTTTGTCATCCATCCTTTGTTCAACTTTATATAAATATCTGAAGCTATTGATTTTATTGCCAACTCTTTTCTTGCATTTTGTTTCCTGAGGATTTCTGGATATCTCTATTGATATAAGGAACATTTCATTCTTCCTGATATCCTAGAGCACAGAAGTCATTTTTTGAACCCTTGGCCCTCTTTTCCAGGAATCCTTAATCTAACACACCTGATAAATGGTCATCCAGCCTTTACCCAAAAACCTCCAATGAAGGGGTAATCCCCTATCTTCTAAGGCAACATATTCCCCTTTTAGATAGCTCTGTTAGTCAGTGTTTTCTTACCTAAAATCTAAGTCAGTTTCCCTTTTGCCCTAAGCTGCCCCACTCTTGGGCATTAGAGGGCAGCAATATGGCTCTAGCATCCAGTCTGGTGATTATACATATGCAATTTTCTCCTCCATTTCCTTTTTGATTTGTAAACTCTTTTGATTAGATTTTTAAGGATCTAGGCAAATATATCTTTACTAGCCCTTGTTAAGTACATTCTATCTCTGTCCAAGAACCCATCATCTCTATATTTTAAACCGTGCTCCAGAAATTCACATCTCTCACATCTCGTTCTCAGATACCACCTTCTTAAACAGCTGCTCAGTTCTCAAATCTGCCTTTATCTTCTGAAGTCATTGTCTTCAACTGCCAGATATGATGAAAACACCATCTGTACTCTTAAGGTCTTCAATTCTTTTCCTGCCATTTTATACTCCTTAGCAATGTTTATTAGATTCTTTCTGGTAGTCGTGTGCCCTTAGGAAACACTAGAAGTGCTGTCATCAGGTTTGATGAGTCTTAGGGAAGTTGTCCATCAAGCCCTGAATAAATACCAGTGGACCTCTCTTTTGTTATTTTTAGTTCAACAAATGACTGCCCCAGCAGCCCCTCCTCAGGGAGTAATCAACCAGCACTACTTGTCTCATCTTTTATACTTTTCTGGATAACCTCTTATCTCACAGAATGTATGGATTTGCAGCATCATTTGCTAGAGGACAAGGATGGAGCTGCTTTCTCCACAAAGGATTGAGCTTATTTCTTTTTGGAAAGAGGCTTGTAGATATTTCTTAGCTATAAGTGCAGTTGACCTCTAAGGTCCTTTCCAGTTGAAAACCTATGATTGTATGATCCTTTGTGTCACTATCTTACATCTTCCAGTCTCCTGGCATAAGCTAGGATTCCCTCTCTGTCCCTTCAGATACTTTTTCTTCCTTAAGACAAACTTTTCTCTCATTTTTTAAAGGAACATTCCATTCTTCCTGATAAACTAGAGAACAGAGAACCATTCTTTCAGCCCTTGGCCCTCTTTTCTAGGAGGAAGACAAACCTACACTTTGGACATAGATAGCAATCACTTAACCATTTCAAGAATTCACTGCAAGACTGTCTCTACTCTCCATACTTTCTAGGAAGCAAGATCCTTAGTCCTTAGTCAATCCTGCTAGGTCAGGATATGATGTTCCAGGTTCTGTTCCAAGATCACAAGATGACTCAAATGGCTCATCTTCTCCTTGTCCAGTTTCCCTATATAAAGATTAGAGAAGATGCAGTAGTGGAAAGAGCATTGGCCTGAGGTAAAAAAACTAAATCCTTGTTCGTGCCAGCTCTTCCACTAACTAGTTACCTGTATGATCTAGAAGTTATTTCGTTGTTCTAAGGCTAGTTTCTTCATCTGCAGAGAAAAAAACAAAGGATATTGGACTAAGTAATTTTCCAAAGTCCAGTTCTAAGACTCCTTAATTCTACGGATTGAACAATGAGGCAGAAAGGTAGAAAGGTAGAATTAGAGATCAGGGAATTTCAGAGATGGAAGTATCTTCAACAGTCATCTGATCTAACTGATTCTGGAAAAGGAATCATTAATACAATACACTTGATAAGTGGTCATCTAGACTTTTCCCAAAAACCTCCAATGAGGGGGTGATCCATTGTCTTTGAAGGCACCTCAATCCACCCTTTAGACAGCTCTGTTAGCAAGTTTCTCCTTACATCAAATCTTTTTTTAATAATATTTTATTTTTTTCCCCAGTTACATGCAAATTTTTTAACATTCATTTTTCAAAATTTTGAGTTTCAAATTTTCTCCCTCCTTCTCTTTCTTACATCCTCTCTGAGACAGTAATTTGATATAGGTTATACATGAGCAATGATGTAAAACATATTTCCATATTAGTCAACTTATATCAAATCTATGTCGATTTCCTGCTTTGCCCTAAACTGCTCCACTCTTGGGCATTAGAGGGCAGCAGAGACCCATTCCATACTGGTTCCCTGGCTTTAGATGTCTAACCTGTGATGGGAAGTTAATATAGGCTCATATTCATATAGGGCTGCTGGAATTTACAAATCCTTTTTCTCCTAAAATCCCTGTGAGTTATATAGTACAAATATTATAATCCTCACCTCTAGGTAAGCAAACTAAAACTCAAGATAAGTGGATGGTGGCGAAAAGAATCCTCAAGTAAGAAGACTTGATTTTGAATCCTATCTCTACCACTGACTCACAGTGTGGCCTAAAGCAAATCATCCCATCTTTCTGAGCCTCAGTTTCCCTGTCAGTAAAATGACAGAGTTGGACTTGATGATCCATTACATCCTTATATATTATATTATATATTATACATAATATATATATATTATAGATACATTACAGCCTTATATGCTAAAACTGAATAACTGACCCAAGGCTACCACACAGCTAGATAATAAGTCATATATCAATGGGGAAGGAACATTTTTTATTATTTTGAAAACCTGGGCCTCAATGATATGCATCCACAGCTACTTAAGAACTGGAAGAAGCTGTTGGCAAAAGCATTAGCTGTGAATTTTGAAAATTTTGATTTTGCAAATAGATAACCATGTATTAAATAAAGAAACTGACACTGTGACTGACCTTCCTTTAAGGCTGTGAAGGAGAATTAGAAGAGAGAGGATTCTGTCCCAGGCTTATAAAGATACTAGAGCACATCACTTCAGAAATATTTAGACAAGCACATGTTGGTCAAACCAACATGACTGTAACCAAATCACAGACTTTATAAATGTGGGGAAAATAATACATCTTTTTGTTATTTTGCTTTTTGGAGGGGGAAGAGTAGGGCAATTGGGGTTAAGTGACTAGCCCAAGGTCACATGGCTAGTTTTTGTGTTAAGTTCAGAGACTGGATTTGAACTCAGGTCCTCCTGACTCCAGGGCCAGTGCTCTATTCACTGCGCCACCTAGCTGCCCTTGAAAATAATACATCTAATACAAGACAGGTTTCAGTAAAGCTTCTGATTCTCATTTATAAAATTAGGTCAATTAGGTCTGGAGGACACTTCTGTTCCATATACAAAAGAGGATCCCACTCACAAACAATATTCACTTAACAGCTTGTTAAAGTCATCCCAGGGTCTGAATAGCAAAAGTATTACTCATTTCTTAAGCTAATGATTTGTTTAATGCATTTGCTTAGCAAAGTATTAATAACGGTTCAAAAGACAGCAACTGAATTTAAAATTACAACTGAGCAAAAATGGTCAGTTAAAGATAAGAGGGAAATTTAATAGAATCGAATAGGAAGTAACATATGTACACTACAGGGAGAGGCATTAATGACATCTGCATGGACCACATGGGATAAATAACTAAGCCAGCACAAGGGTAGCTAAAAAAGGTGGGAGTGAAGCTGAATGTCAAATCTCACATCTGAATTTAAAAACATCAACTTCACAAGAACAAGATCTTGAGGCAAGGCTAGATGGCTGTTTCTCTGAGAAAGATTTGAGGGCTTTACTGGGCTCTAAGCTCAAATAACAACAAAACCTGATGTGATTCTTAGCTCCATTAAATGGGGGGGCCTGGGAGGGAGGGAAAGAATAAACATTTATTAAGCACCTACTATGTGCTGGCCATTTGACATATTATGTCATTTGATCCTTATAACAACCCTGTGCTATTATTATCCCCTTTTTGCAGCTAAGGAAACTGAGACAGAGGCTAGATGACCTGCCCAAAGTCCTATACAGCTTGTATCTGAGGCTGGATTTGAATTCAGGTCTTCCTGACCCCAGGCCTAATGCTCCTTTCTTATGCCTCTGGAACCACTCCAGGAACAAAAAAGAGTTGGCAGTCTGCTCCGTCAGACTAAGTCTGAGATACTGTGTTCAATAATGGATGTCTTTTTTTTACAAACGGCAATGACAAGCCAAAGACTGCCCAGAAAAGTGCAACTAGAACGGTGAGGAAAGGCTGAAAAAGTCATGGATATCTGAAGGTGTACAATGTATTCTGTTCAGCTCGAAGGTGGAACTAGGAGCAAGAACCAGAATTTGCCAGTAGGCAGATCTAGGATTATGTCATGAAGTTCTTTATGATGACAACCAGTCCAAAAGGGGAATGGACTTCTTAGAAAGGCAACACTGGAGGTCTTCCAGCAGAGGCAACACAGGGTCTTCTGAGATATTTTTTCCATTTCAGTTGAACTGGATAGACTGAGGTCCCTTCCTATTCTATCATTTTGTCATTCTGTGAACCTCAAGGTGAATATAATTCAGCAATTTGCTGATTATTATTTGTTGTATTTAAAAAAAAAATATGGTTAGCATCATTTTTTTAAAAATACACTTTATTGGTACCTTTTGTCTTCATATCACAATCATTTCCTACCTCATCTTCCAAACTGAGCCCTCTCATAACAAAGAAAGCAAAAATAAAAATATAAAATATATTAAAAAAAAAAAAAAGATCCAGTAGGTGAAGTGACCAGTTTATGATCACAAAGCTCTGGGCCCTGAAGGACTGTTTCCAATTCTAGATTCCATGTTTTAAGAATGATGTGGATAAACTGGCAGGGATCCTAGGAAGGACAACCAAATATTATGGAAAAGCAAACCTATAAGGAAATTGGAAGGGAGGTATGAATTTCAGAAAAGGTTGATGAGGTGATTAAGAAATTTATCCAGGGGCGGCCAGGTAGCACAGCGAGTAAGAGCACCGGCTCCAGTGTCGGGATGACCTGGATCAAATCCGGGCTCAGATACTCAGCACCACACCCAGAAATAACTGGCCGTGTAACCTTGAGCAAGTTACTTAACCCCAATTGTTTTAAAAAAAAAAAGAAATTTATCCAAATGTCTACATCATTATCCTAAAGACAATACCAACCAGCTGTTCTCCATCTCCATTAGAAGCAAACAAAAGCAAGCCTACACAAACTCTGGCAGCTTAGACCTAGAAAAGAGGGAGGCTATGGCCCCTTCCTTCCCTAGAAAGGTTGAAGCCAGAAAGCAGAACCAATAAGGGGAGGGAAGGCACAGTTGGCATGTCCGCTGGGGTGGTCTGGACAGGTCAGTCAGGGTCAACAGAAAGAGGGCAACACTCTTTAACCAAAAACCATCAGCATGAAACAGGTAAGCAATAATGATGAAGATCCCAGACAACAGGTAATGAAGCCCACCTCCTTTTTTACAGCAGAGATGGAGAAATAAGATTGTCGTATACAATGTCAGCTACAGTCTCTGTACAGGATATTTTTGCTTTCTTTGTTATGAGAGGGCTCAGTTTGGAAGATGAGGTAGGAAATGATTGTGATATGAAGACAAAAGGTACCAATAAAGTGTATTTTTAAAAAAATGATGCTAACCATATTGGTTACCTTTCATGGTTATGGCTGGGAGAGAATTCTTATAAAAACAAGGCAAAGAGGTAATCACAAAAGATAAACCATATAATTTTGATTACATGAAAGGTTTGCCACAAACAAAATCAACATAAATAAGATAGGCAGGAAAAGCTGTCTATTTTTTTTGCCTTTTTCTTTTTTGGAGGGGGGAAGGCAGTGCAATTGGGGTTAAGTGACTTGCCCAAGGTCACACAGCTAGTAAGTGTTAAGTGTCTGAGGACAATTTGAACTCAGGTCCTCCTGACTCCAGGGCCAGTGTTCTATTCACTGTGCCACCTAGCTGCCCCAAGAAAAGATATCTATTGAGAAAAATATTTGCATCTCATAAACGTGTGCTATGCAAGATATATAGAGAATTAACACAAATATATTAAGATCATGAGCCACTGCCTAGTGGACAAGCAATCAAAGAATATGGACACATAATTCTAAGAATTAAAAAGTATTAATAAACATGAAATACTTCTCCAATCCGATAACAAAATATAGAAATAACAGTAGTTGGAGGGGGTTTGGAAATACAAGCATACTAAGACACTACTGGTGAAGCTGTGAATTAGTCCAAACATTCTGAAAAGCTACTTGGAATTATACTAAAAGAGTGACTAAATGACCCTTTGACCCACAGATCACAGTGCTAGTTGTATAACCCCAAAGACATCAAAGATCAAAAGAAAGGCCCTAAATACACCAAAATACTTATAGCAGCATTTTTTCGTAGTAGCAAAAAACTAGAAATCACTTAGGTTCTCAAGGATTGGGGAATAGCTAAGCACATTGTGCTACATAAATGGAATGAAATACTATTGGGCTGTAAGAAACAATGGAAATAAAGAAAACTATATGAAAATTTATATAAACTGAAGTAAAGTGAAGTAAGTAAAACCAGAAAAAGATAAAATTAAAACAACAGAAATGGAAAAAACAAAAACAACTAAACTGTATAATTATGGTAACAAAGTCTGGTACTCAAGAGATAAGAAATGGCATCTCCTTTCCTTTTTGCAGACGTGGAGGACTGTGTGGTTCATCTTGCTGAAATACTTTTTTTTTCCTTTTTGTTTTTAATTCTTTGTTACAATAGATGGCTTTATGTGATGAGAGGACATTTTAAGAGGCAGGTAATGGAAAAAACAAAATATATTAATAAAAATCTCTCAGGAGAATAACTAGGAGCAGTGTGAGTCCAGGTAGGAAGGAAGGAAACAAACATTAAGGACCTACCATGTGCCATGGTGCTAAGTGTTTTACAAATATTACCCAATTCGATCCTCACAACAAACCTGGGAGGTAGGTGCTATTATTAGCCTTATTTTACAGTTGAGGAAACTGAGACAGACGAAGATTAAATGACTTTGCCAGGGTCATACAGCTAGTAAGAACCTGGTGGCATTTAAACTCAGACTTTCCTGACTCTGGGCCCCTCTTCATCCAGTATACCACTTCATTGCCTAGTGAGGAGTGATTAATAAGATGAGGAGAAGAGGAAAGACTTCTTTTAGTCATGCATTTTTAAGAGGTATTAACTGAGATGAAAGCAGGGAAATCAGAGTTCTCCCTGGCAGGTGGTTGTCCAGGCTAAATTGAAGACACTGGCCTATGGGCCAAAAAGGTCAACGAACACTATGTTCAAAGGCCATGATGTAGAATCATTTCAGAGATGAGGATACTGAGGAGATGGTCCTCTAGAGCACTGGCAAAGCTAGGGAACTGCATACAATACTTCAGGTGCAGTATGACAAGAGAAGAGTCCAGGGAGACTTCCCCCTCCTGTGTGCTGAACACTATGCCTCTGAAGTTAATCCAAGATCACATTAACTTTTTGGACTGCCATGTTGACTCATGCTTAGCTTGAGGTCCATGAATAAGCCCAGTTCTCCTTCAGACAAATTGTGTTTTCAGCCGAGCTTTCCTTCACCATCCTTTATTAGTGAAGTTGATTTTCTTCAACTCCCTAATCTCTCCTGGGAGAACCCATCACCTATAGTTTATCAATCAACAAATAAACATTTAAGCATCTACTATTGCTAAGCAACAGAGATACAAAAAGAGGCAAACGATGCTCTGCCCTCAAGGAAGTTACATTCTAAAGATGGAGACAATAAAAATCATGCAAACAAGCTACATACAGTATACATATGAAATAATTAAGAGAGGAAAGAGTCTGGGAAAGGCCCCTTGATGAAGATGATAAAGGAAGCCAGAGAAGCTGGGGGGCAGAGATGAGGAAGAGGGGCATTCCAGGTACAGTGGAAAGGCAGAGGAAATGTCTGAAGCCTAAAGATGAAGTGTTGTTCCTAGAACCACTAGGAAGAGAATATCACTGGATAAAAGAGTACATGGCACAGACTAAGGTCTAAAAAGACAAGAAAGGTAGGAGGGGCTAGGTTATGAAGGGCTTTGCATGCCAGAGAGTCCTGGAGGTGATAAGGAGTCACAGTGGAATTTACTGAGGGTGGTGGAATGGGGTGACACACTCAGACCTGTGCTTTAGAAAAATCACTTTAGGGGGCGGCTAGGTGGCGCAGTGAATACAGCACTGGCCCTGGAGTCAGGAGGACCTGAGTTCAAATCCGGCCTCAGACACTTAACGCAAAAACTAGCCATGTGATCTTGGGAAGTCACTGAACTCCAATTGCCCTCCAAAAAGAAAAAAGAGAAGAAGAAAGAAAGAAAAAATCACTTTAGTGACTGAATGAAAGATGGAATGGAGTGGACAGAGGCTTGAGGTAGACAGACCTACCAGCAGGCTATTGCAGATAATACAGGCCTCAGGATATGAGGGCCTGCACTAGAGTGGTTGCAATGTCAGAAGAGAAGAGGGCACGTGCCAGAGATGGTATAAAGGTGGAATCAAGAGGCCTTGGCAACAGATTGGATATAGGAGGTGAAAGACAGTAAGGAGTAGAGGATGATGCTAGCTTAAGAGAATAGGAAGATGGTGCTGCACTCCACAGTAATAGGGAAGGGAGGAGGGAGAGAGAGTTTAGGGGGAAAGATAATGAATTCTGTTTTGGATATATGGAGTTTAAGGTGCTACTGGACATCCAGTTCAAGATGACTGAAAGGCAGTTGGAGTTACAAGACTGGAAGTCAGTAGAAAGGTTGGTGCGGGAGAGATAGATATGAGAATCACCAGCAGAGAGATAGTACTTCAATCTATGAGAGTTGGTGAGATCACCAAGTAAAGTAGCGTAGAGGGAAAAGAGAGAGGAAGAGGGCCCAGGAGAGAGCCCCAAGAGACACCTATGGTCAGAACGCATGATCTGGCAGAGGAGCCAGCAAAGGAGACTGAGAAGAAGCAGTGAGACAGGCAGGAGGAGAAGCAGAACAGAGGAGTGTCCTGAACATCTAGAGAAAACATCAAGAAGACAATGATTAGCAGTGTCAAAGGCTACAGAGAGGTCAAGAATGAGGACTGAGAAAAGGGCTACTAAGAGATCACTGGTAACTTTAGAGACAACAGCTGGGTGGAATGATGAGGTCAGAAACTAGATTGTAAGGGGTTAAGAAGAGAGTGGGAGGAGAGAAGGTGAAAGCATCTAGTGTAGATAGTCTTTTCAAGACTTTTTGCCACAAAAGGCAAAAAAAAGAGATATAGAACAATAGTTAGCAGGGATGGAAGGACCAAGTGAGCATTTTTAGAGGATGAGGGAGACATGGACACGTTTGTAGGCAGCAGAGAAGAAGCTAGTAGACAGAGAGAGATTGAAAATAAGTGACAGGGGCAGCCAGGTAGCACAGCGAGTAAGAGCACTGGCCCCAGAGTCGGGATGACCTGGGATGGAATCCAGGCTCTGATACTTAGCACCACACCCAGAAATAACTGGCCGTGTAACCTTGAGAAGTTACTTAACACCAAATTCTTAAAAAAAAAAAGTGACAATGGGGATGACAAGGGGCAATACTGGAGACAGAAAGGAATGGAATCGCTTATGTAGGTGGAAGGGTCAGCCTTAGTAAAGAGTGAGGCCACCTCTCCATGTGAGACAGGTAAAGAAGGAGAGAGTGGGAGAAGGCATCTGAGTGATATGAGATGAGGAAGAGGAGAGAAGAGGGAGCATTCAGTGAATGGCCTCATTTTTTTCTGTAAAATACAAGGCAGTATTCTCAGCTAAGAGGGTGGAGTGGGAGGGAAGGGAAACCACAGAAAGTTTGAGGAGGGATGAAAATGTTTAGAAGAGCTGCTTTGAAGAGGGGGACAGTGAGTTGATAATGGAGGCACAGTAGGACTGCCCGGCAGCAGTGAGGGTCCAGATGAGGTTGTGTTACATAAATTTCTAGTGGATCCAGTTGGAACTGTTGTGTGATTTTCTCCACCTTCATTCAGAAGAATGTGTGTAGGAGCAACCAATGATGGAAGTGATCCAAGGCTGAGGCTTGTCGGGGTACAACTGGCATTCTGATAAGTAGGCTAGGGATTCAAGAGAACAATATAGAGTGGAATTGGTTCACCAAGGGGTCAGGATGGGGAAAAGAGGAGGGAGTAGCTAATGCAGTGGTGATGGTCTGAGAGAGAACAGAGAGGTGGAAGGCTTGAAGCTCACAGTGTGCAGGTGAGGGAAGACAGGAAAAGGTGAAAAGCCTGCAGATAAGGGGACTTCAGAATTCTTGAACATGGAGATGGTTCTTTTATGGCTAATGGTAAGATGAAGGATATGACTATCTTTGTGTGACTGAGTTGAAATGGAAGAGCAGGTCACAGGAAGTGAATCAATTGAGGAACTGAGTGGTTAGGGTGTTTGCAGGAGTCGCTATGTATGCTGAAGTCTCCTAGTATGAGTGCAGAGAAAAACTGTGAGTCAGCTATCAAACTCATAGAGGAAGGAAGGACCTGGGAGTCTGGAGACAACTATATATAACAGGATTTTAACTGGGTGGTAGATATGAAAAGCATGGACCTCAAAGGAAAAGGAGTTACTGAGTGACAGAGGCAGGGAGAGAACCTGGACATGGCAACAGGGAGCTAGGAGTAATCCAACTCTCCACTCAACCAGTGGGTTGAGGGGAAAGAGTGAAGGAGTGGCTAGGGAGGCTGTGTTATCAGGGAAGAGCCAGGTTTCAGTAACAGCTAGAAGATGGAAGGAGTAAGACAAGAAAATATTCAGGATGAAGGGAAGTTTGTTGTCTGTGGAACAGGCATTAGAGAAGGCACAGTGGAAGGATGGCATCTGGTTGGACCTTTGGAATGGGAAGGCTAAAAAGGATGGGAATAAGGAAGCAGGTGATGGATGGGGCGGTGGTGGGGAAGGGGTGTTGGATGATGATCTACAGGGGTTCAGAATAACTGAAATTCGTAGGGTAAGAGCTGGTATAAGAATGCTCATCATCGAGGGGAAAGTGCACTCCTCTTTTCAGAGGAGGATGGCGATGGGGCTGGAGATAAATGGAACACAAGATGAAAGGCAGATGGTCAAATGGGAGGCCCTCTTTCACTACTCCTCTCCTCTCTGAAGTCTAGAGATTCAGCAGGCAACTGCTTGGCAAGAGATGGAGGGCAAACTTGCACAGCAAGAAATGGAAGTGCCCGGTCCCCATGGACTTTCCTCTCTGTCTTCCCTCAAGGGATGGGCACAGGAGGAAATGGAAGGCCTATGCACCTTTTTGCACCAAGGGTTCTTTTACATCGGGCGGACAGAGGGAGGTAAAAGTTGTCATGTGTTGACACAGATGGAAGTCACTCTGATAGCCCCTAGCAGCCTTCTCTTGGGGGACACAAGCAGCAGGAGATGGAAGGTATGTGGCTAAAGGAAGGTCTCCAGAAGGAGGTTTATCCCCCCAAAAAGGGAGCAGAAAGAACTTGGTTATATGACATGTAAATTCCCTGAGGGCAAAGACTGCTTAATTGCTGTTTTTTTTTTTACTACCTCCCTCCTCCCTCAGCACAAAGACAGTCACATATGTAGGCATTTAATAGACGCCTGTTGATTGACAAAAAGTCCCGAAAACATTGCAGTGTGTGGTTACCACCAGCAAGGGGTACCTTTGTGTGTCAAACCATAAAAATGGGTTCAATAGGACCCTAATCCTCAACTGCCCCAAAAGTTTAAACATTTCATGTTGTCAAAAGAATCAGATAGTGAGGCTTCATGTTAACCTGGGAGATCATCAGTCCAACTCCCTCAATTTTCAGGTAAGAAAACTAAGACACAGGAGAGTTAAGTGGTTTGTCCAAAGTTACATGAGTTAAGCAGATGACCCCATAGCCAGATTTTTCCATAGGCTGTCCTACACGAGGATAGTACAGACCAGATGATTAGGGCGTGGCCCCAGGGACTGCTAACAGAGACAGAAAGGAAGCCTGATGACTTGTTCTTGCTTCCAAGTTTAACCTGACACAATATTACCTAGATGTTGAACTTCTTTTCTCGAATGTCTAGTCCTTTCTTAATCCTTGACCCAATGCATCTATGCTATCACTGAGCCTTTCTAAATCCTTAGCTTTGTTTTCCACTACGAATATGCCTGACTTCTTCTTCTGAGTTTCTTCATACCATTAGAATAAAATTTTAGGCAAAAGAAATACCCAAGCCAACTGGAAAGTGGTACTTATTCATCTTCTTGTCCACCCTGAACCCCCTTCACAAACTTCTTCTCCCAATCCCCCTATCTCTGTCATCCCCACTTTCCTAGACACCCAAGGCTTGAAACTTTGGAGTTTCCTTAGCTTCCTCCCTCTCAATTCTGATCAATCAGTCAACACATATTAAGCCTTCATCTACTTATATCTGTGTCATTCCAAAAAAGATTAACTTCCTGAGTTGTTGAGTATCTCCTACCTCCTCATTCATCTTGCATATCGATGTTAAATCAATCTTCTTTAAACACTGCCTTTCTTATGTCACTTTTTCTGTTCAAAAGTCATCAGTGGCTCCCTGATTCCTTCCTCGTACATCAAGACTAATCTAAAGCCCATTTCCTGGCCTCTCTATCACATTTTGGCCCCTCTCTGCCTATCCAACCTTCCCAATTGTGACTATCATGCCCATTATCCAAAGGCCCACCTACTTTATGAGTTTTCTAGTTTTACAAGTTTTCTTGCCGACTCTTCACTTCCATGGTCTTCTTTTTCCTCTGAATTCATATCACTACTTATGGTTTATACCACTCAGCTTAGCATTTAATTATATGCCACTGTGTATTTCATGCCATTGTTTCATATGTTCTTTTTGTCTCTGAGACAACTAGAAGGAAAACTCCTTGAGAGCAGGGCCCAACTCTCGTATTTTTTCTGCATACAAATAAAAACTTGTGATCGCTTAACTTTGACATTCCCATGTTAGACCAACTCACCTATGTTAGGAGTGCTAAGTGCCATGATCCCGTAGTAGGAGAATGCCCCTGTCTCAAACTTCATGTTCTCCTTCCCAGCTTCAACTTCCACCTTTCCCTGGAAGGACATGGGTATGAGGGCTACAAACAAAGGAAAGAGGAAAACAAGACGAGAGAAAGAGGAAAGGCAGGAAGAAGGCAGGGTAATTTGGTTCCATCTAGCTGAGATGAAAAAGACTATTTTTAGAATCTTAAAAGGACAAGGATTGGGAATAGGCAGGTTTCTTAAGGAAAAGAGACAGTGGGACAAAGTATTGTGCCTTTAAGTCTTCTATGATCAGGATGACAAAGCTCAGAAGATGAAGGAGCAGAGTTCTGAGTTCCCTATGCACACAAGACATTATTGTGATGGGGATCTATGTATGCAGCCAGAGGCTAGGGAGTGAGGGAAGTAGGGTAAAAGGAGATCAGGTCAGGCAGTAGAGCCCAGAGAGAAGGCAGGAGGGAATGGGACCAGGCTGCCTATGAGATAAAAGAGGGAGCTCACCTGTAATATGAGGATGAAGAAGTCAGCAGATTTGTTTCGAACATATAGGTAATGCCGGGCACTAAGTTTATGGCGTTCATCAAACTTCAGCTCTTGAATGACATCTGGGTACTTTAGCAGGCGAAGGAGGATCTTCTCAGATATTATTGAGGGACCAAATAGGGGCAATTCTACGGAAGACAGGAGAGGATGCTGTCATAGGGGTGTGGATCCCCCTTCCCCTGGCAGCTGTTTATATATAAACCTTCAGAATGAGGCATCTAGTTAACAGTTTCTTTGTGACTACATTTGGAAAGAAGGGCACTTACCGTGTTTCCCCGATAATAAGACACTGTCTTATTATTTATTTTTGGACAGAAAAACACCAGAGAGCTTATTTTCAGGGGAGGGCTTATTTTAATGAACATTGACAGCAATTTTAATAAACAGGTAAATGTGAACAAAAAAATGTACCTTTATTCAATAAGCAAATCACTGGGGAAGAACAGGATGACGCGCTCACTGCTGCAGCTCTGATTGGATGCAGCTCGGAGCATGGCGTGTGTTTCACCCGGGGAGGGGGGGACAGTGCATACAGAGGGTACCGTAATGTAGCGCAGGGGATCACCTTCACTACAGTAGCAATCTCAATAGGGCTTATTTTCAGGGGAGGGCTTATTTTAGAGGAATCTTACACAGTAAGGGGAGGGCTTATTTTCGGGATAGGTCTTATTATCGGGGAAACACGGTAGTAAGTTCCTATACTGGAACTGGCCTCACTATTTGTTTAGATCCCTATAAGAGAAGGCTCTGACAGGAACACTACCATAGAAGGAATGCTGAGGGAATCAGTTTTGAGGCAGGGGGAATGAAACTGGGAAGAGGGATGGGAGAGAAACAGAAGCAGGAGGGAAGAAAGGCATGCCACAGGCCCTCAAGGTCTCTGGGAGATCCGGGTAAGAAGTCAGGAGATGTCTATTTTGTCAGCTCTTTTCTGAGGGAGCTGTAAGATGGAAGAAGTGTTGAGGGAAGCAAAACAAGGAGGAACACTTCCAAAATTTAAGTGAGGACCATGGGCCTGGTCACAGGTAGCAAAAGTATTGCAAACATGACTTTGTTACTTGTCATGAGTATGAGAACATATATCAAGAGGGTTATAAATGCCTTCTCTTCCCCGTTACATGTCCTTGTATAGGGCTACCCAAAGCTATGTGTCACCAAGGGACCTCCACAGATCATCCCCTGCCTGATGCCAACTTTATCTCCTCCCCAGTGAGCTGGGCATAGACTCCATTTTCATTATGGTCCCTTATGATCTTTAGCCCAACTCCAGATTTTTGCTGGGAGTGTAGAATAGATACTCATTTATAATGCAAACAACCTGGCAATCCCAGGGGAAAATCAAGCTTTATCCTCTCCAGAGGCAGATATACTATCCTTAACCCTTCACACACTCTTTACCTCATTGTGCTACTCCATAGATTGGTTAGAGGCTAAATGTTTGGGTTTTTTTTAAAATCACCATCTCTGATATCCTTGGAAACTATACATTCTATTTCACAACTGAGTACACCCTTCCCCCCCACCCCCCATCCCTTCCTTACGGCTTACCAGTTGCCAGGAATCGGTGAGCAGCCAGAAGTAGCTGGGGTGAGATTTTCACTCTCATCTCATTGTCAGGAACCTTGAAAGCTGAGAAATCACGCTTGTTCTTTTGATTGTTTACCCGTTTTCGGCTCCGGTTGTCCACTGCAAGAGAAGGGGTTTAGGTTAAGTTTGGCCTGATGATCTCATCAACCTGAATTGCCCCAAATTGGAAGGAATTTGTTTCTCCCATGTCCTGACCTTCTCAACCCAAGCATAATGAACTCTAGGTCAATTCATGGTCCCAAGCTTGTGGCTGACATGTGAAAACATAATAACGCCTTCAGCTAGTTGAACATGAGGCTATTGGCAGGGACTGAGCCTTCTTGGGAGGATTGTGCCCTTGCTGCCATGCCCTTAGTCAGGACTAGGGGGGAAGAACTTTTGATGATCTATTATGAGGTGGGTGAAAAGGGAACGGGTGAGCCTTACTATACATATCAGACTCATCCAGGATCTCCGATTTGATGATCTCCTCAATGACATCCTCCAGAGTCACCAATCCCAGGACTTCATAAAAAGGGTCACCCTCACCCTCGCTGTTCACCTTTTGCACAATGGCCAGATGTGACTTCCCTAGGGAACAAGACAATGAATCAGAGGAGAATGAAACAGGAACCAAAGGTTAAACCTACCAGTCGGGCCACAGGTTTCCCTCCAAAAGTACTAAAATCTTCTGTGAAGGAGCATTTATTTGTACAGAAGATCATGTTGGCTTAGCCAGAACAGATATAGTCGCCTAGAAGAAAAGTTTCTGTCCTGATGAATCAATTAATAATCACCAAGCAGTTATTATAGAGTATACTGAGAACCACTGAAGCAAGGTAGGCACTATGCCAAAGACCTTATTTATGCTTAGATATGCCCTGTGTACCTGTACCTATATATATATATACACAATGTACAGACATTCACTCATTCATTCAACAGCAATTTATTAAGTACCAACTAACTATATGCCTGGCACTATGCTGGGTGCTGGTGATATAAGTCACCTCTAGGAGTTTTCATTCTATTGGACTATATGCCCACAAACAGGGTACAAGGGTGACACACAGTTCCAAATATCCCTGTCTTCATTTTTCCACAAATATAATTTTCCCATGGCACATACACAGCTGCATATCTATGGCCTATGAGACAGCCCAAGGCACATTTTCTTAGTTCCCAAAGCTATTAACAAATTAGCCCAGGCTGTGATTAGACCATTCAAGGGCTGCAATTAGGGAGGGGGCTGTCCACTTCACACAAAAAGAGAAGGGTATGAACTAGAAAAGCCCACAAATGACCAGAGCTGTGGGAAGCTGCTCAGCTTCCCAGCTTGGGCTTCTGAGAGCAGGCAGAGGCTTGTCTTTGAAGGATTTCTCACTCCTTAGACCTTCATCCACAGGGCAGTGAAAGTTCATTTCTCTGACTATCCCAAAACACTGGGGAGGGAAAACAGATGATAAGGATTGGCCTAATCCACAAATGGGACCATGTAAACCCCACACATGTACAGACATATGGAAACATCACAAAGACAAAAGGAGTTGTGAAGAGCATGTCAATACCATGCTGCTACCTACCTCTTGCTAAGTATATCTGGCAAAATACTATGTTCGTAAATCTTAAAACAGCAACAACAAACTCAACACCCACTCTAATTACCAGCAAATACTCAATTCAAATGGATCTGTGATACACTGATGTGTATGCTAGTCACAACCCATCCATGCCAGCCCACTCAGTGAGAATGTCTGCGTCTTAAGTTCACCACAGGGGTCCAGCTAAAAAGCTGGAGGCCTTCTTTAATTGCCCTGACATCAGGAAGATCCCAGTGTCGAGTCTATGGTGAATATGATTTGATGACAGGAATCTAATTATGCTCATTATGAACCTTCCTAGATTTCCCAGGTCAAGAAAGCCCAACCAGACACCCCCCTCCCCTCTCCCACCTCCCCTATGTTAGAACAACTTGTCTAACACAACCTCAATATCATTTCCCTAAGACCGTCCTCTTCTCTACCCAACTCTGTCTGTCTAGAGCACCACCATTCTTCCATTCTCCTGGGTTCAAACCTCAGCATCATATTCACTGTTCACTCTTACTCTTTTCACTGACAATAGCTGTTTCTATTTGTACAACATCTCATGTCAGATCCCTTCTCTACACTCACACAAGCATTATTTTTAGTTCAGGTCCACATCCTCTCTCACTTGCAACATTAAAAAAGCTTCCCAGTAGCTCTCCCTGCTTCCAGTCTCTTCCTTCTCCAAGCCACCCTCCACACGGGAGCCAAAATCACTGCCTACACCCATATCTGACCATATTCTCTTTGGTTTTTAAAGCCCTCGGCAATTTGGCCCTAATGTTCTGTTTCATTGTACTATTACTCTACATCTCACACACTAGAATCTAAGCAAGCTGAACTCTTTTCTTTCTGATACACAGCCTTCCATCACTCAACTCTTTATGTTTCCCCAGCCATACCCCACACCTACTAGCTCCTTCCTTCTGCCTCAATGAATTCCTCTGTTCTTTCAACATGCAACCCAAACACCATCTTCCAATCTAACTGGTACTTTCCTGATCTCCCCAGCTGTTCTCCTTTCTCAGTAAGTACCCTGCATTTCTTTATTATTTACTCTGAATATACTCACACATTTAATAGTTGATGACTGGCTGATACATATTGTACTCTACAACAGAATGTAAGCCCCTGACAACAGAAATTGTTATATTTGTTTTAGCTCTGTATTCCCAAAGCCTTAAAAACACGAGAGCTGTTTAATAAAAGTTTTCTACAATGAGGGGCTGCAAAGAACAGAAAACTAAGGGAACTAAGAAATTAGAAAACTAAGGAGATGCCTAACAAATCAGGGCATTTGAATGTAACAGAACACTATTGTGCCATAAGGAGTGATGGTGAGGGTGGTTTTGAAGAAACCCAGGAAGGCTTACTGAATTAATGCAGTTGAAATGAGCAGAACCAAGAGATCAATTTATATAATAACAACTCTGTAAAAACAAACATAACAACAAAGTCACATGAATTCTGATCAAATAAATAACCAATGATGATTCCAGAAGACTGTTGGTGAAGCAGTCTCCTGAAAGAAAGGTGATAGACTTAGGGTGCAGAATGAGATATACAGTTTTTGGACTAAGGCAAGATGGAATTTTGTTATGCATATATTTGTTCCAAGGATATTTCTTTTAATGGTGAGAGTGTGATGGGGAGAGAAAACAAATACTAACTGAAAAAAAAAAAAACCACTAAAATTTTATTTTAAAAAAGGCAGGGGGTGAGGAGGGACCACTCTCTCAATTGTTGTCTTTATCAATCTATTATCATTAGCTCCTGCTAATAAGAGAAGGACCCCCAAACAGAAAGTGACAAATAACAAGGAAAACTCTAAGCAAGTCAAGGGTAGCCTGGTGGGCAGAGAAATTCAGGGCCTGAGAAACTAGGTAAGATAGAGAACAGAGTAGAACAGACAATTTCTCTTAAAATCAGCTAAATTGAGCCAATCAAATGAAAGTGAAGATCGTGAGGACCTGGGGTGGGGGCAGCTGCAGGTGTGAGGAGTCCCTCACTCCAATGGACAGCTCTATCTATGGAGCCCAGTGCGGCTGTTTTATTTTCTTTTATCATGCATATTTTACAACTGGGAGGGATCTGAGAAGATATCTAGTAATTTTATACATGAAGAAACTGGACCCAGAGAAATGAAACGATTTGCCCAAGGTCCTACAAGGCAGTTATGTGATTGAGACCCAGACTTCCAGACTCTCAGTTGGCTGTTCTTTCTTCTATAACAACACCAAATCTCTCCTTTTATTTCTGGTTTTGACTTTGGTGACAGTTTCTCCCTTCCCAAACTCACTCTTTTCCCTCAGGAAGGGGGCTTCCAACTTAGTAACGTGTCTCTTTAGGGGAGGGAGTGCTCCTTCTTATGGAGAGACTTGATCCCAGGGCCTCAATAATCTGAGAATACTTCATCCCACCCACAAAACCCTCAGTCCCCACAAACCCACCCCACAGGCTCTTGGGGAGACACACATCAGGACAAACAAACAATTTAAAAGTTGAGTTGGGTCTCTCTGGCTAAAGCTATGATTTCAGATTTAATGACAATAATTATACCTTATGCAGTTGAAATGAGCTAATTCCTTTTGTGGGATCATTTTGCTGTCCTCAGCCATCCTGCCTTCTCTTTGCTCCATGTGGTATACTGGATGGAGTGCTGAACCGGAGTCAGAAAGACCTGGATTTGAATCATCCCTCTGACACTTACTGACTATGTGAACAAGTTCCTCCATCTCTCTCAGCTTCAGTTTCCTCAGCTGTCAATGAAAGTGGTTGGCCTAGAAGGCCTCAGAGGGCCCTGCCAGCTCTGAATCTCTGACCTTGTATATCCTCTGGGGAACTGCAATTTGGTTGGATTCACTCTTGTACACTGACCTCCCTTTTCACAAGAAAACCAAATCTCACATTTAAGTTCCAAAACACCTGGGCAATGTATCAATGCATTAAGTCCAAAAGGGAGCACATCTGAGGCACACGCATGTCAGCTTACACCCACATACACATAACTCCCCTAGGCCTGCTTCATACCATCAGATCTCATTACACTCAGTATCAGAGACCATTCGAACTGAAGGGAAATAAGCCATGTAATTCTACCTCCTTGTGTTAATAACAGCAATAGTAACCCTTGATATTAGCACGCCAGTCTTGCCGTGAGCTTCATACACATTATTTCATGTAAGCCTCACAACTGTGATGAGGGCACCACAGGTATTATTAGTCCAATTTTGCAGGTGAGAAAGCTATGTCATGCAGTGATAGAGCCCTAGCTCTAGAGTCTGGAGGACCTGAGTTAAACTTTGGCCTCAAACCTTTACTAGCTGTGTGACCCTGGACAAGTCACTTCACCCTGTTTGCCTCAGTTCCTCATCTGTAAAATGAGCTGTAGAAAGAAATGGCAAGTCACTCCAGTATCTTTGCAAAAAAAAAAAAAAAAAAACAACCCAAATGGAGTCAGGGGAGAGTCAGACACAACTGAAACCACTCAACATCAACAAACCGAAGCTCAGAGAGGTAAGGTCATTTTCCCAGTCGCACAGCAGACAAGTTTGAGAGGTGTGATTTGAACACATGTCTTCCTGACTTCCAATTCACCATGCCTATACTCACTGCTTATACTACCACATTGCCTCTAAGGTCCAAAGGCCTAGGCAGCAGTAGGAGCAGAGAAAGCCCAGGCGATCTGGACATGGCTAGTCCTCGTTCTGCTACAGAACAATTATGTCTACATTCTGTTACAAACATCTGGTCTGATAATACCCATTATGGGGGAGAAAGTGATGAACAAAATAAAACCATGCTAAGTCAAACTGTAAGAATTTAGAATTTGTACTTACTATGACACTGGTAGCTGTTATTCAGCAAAAGTATGAAATATATGGCATTACTCAGGACTTTGATGTTTATGAGACATTAATATGAAACATAATTGTTAAATTCTAATAAGAATGGTAATTTTAATGAGCTTAGCCCATCGTCATTAGCAGTCTTTTGTATGTGTTTATCGTAGTACTGGAAAACCAATTATTACCTTTCTTTAAAAATATTTTCTACAACTTAAACTCTTTTTCCATCTTCTTTTCAACAACTAAAGTGAGCTTTCACTAAACAACTTTTAAGAGCAGACTGGTAACCAGTAATGGGGCAGGGGAGAGAGATGAAGCAAGCCCCTGAGTATTAACTCCTACATTCTCAATTCAACAAATATTGATGAAACATTTACTCTTTGACAGGCAATCCCACAGAGCTGGGAGAATACCCCTGCCCCACAAGGTCCCTGGGCAAAGTATTCACAGGATCTCAGGCTAAAGAGCTGGAAGCTAGAAGTCATTTATCCAACCTAGGCACAGTGAAGGGACTAGCCCCAGGCCATACATACAACACAGTTCTCAAGAAGCAGAGATAAGATTGAAGCCCAGTTCTCCTCCGAAGCCTGGCAGCCTTCAGCCCTCCCAATTCAAATGCTTTTGAAGTGAGACTTCAGAAACCAAAGAGGGGGAAAGGGAAAGAGGAAGAAATCATGATTGATTAAGATTGTACTGCAGTTTTTTCACCTAGCTTTCCTACTACTGGCTGGAAAGGAGCTCAGAAGTCAGGTGGTCCAATCCCCTCATTTTGCAGCTGAGCAAACAGAGACCCAAGGAGGTGAAATCACTTTTCAAGGTCACCCAAGGGTGTTAAGCATCCGAGGCTTGAACTCTGCCAGGTCAGTCCTCTGTCTGAGCCCAGTCTGCTGCTCTTCTCTGGGCCTTCCTTACCCCCAACCCAGTGCCCACTTCTTGCAGTGACCCAGCCTGCTATTCTTCCATTTCTTGCTAGAATGGAGGGAATTATAAAGGGTAAGAACGGGGGACAAAATAGTAGGTTAACCTGAACTGGTCTGATGTTAGTTTGAAATATCCCCGCTTCCCTCTTAACCCATAAAATAAGATTCTACAACCTTTACCCTAGGCACTTTGGGAGGAGAGGGTGTGGAGAACCATTCCTAATGGCCCTATTTCCTGGCTAGCTAGAGTCCCAGCCCAATTTCCCATAAAAACCTTTACAAATAGTCAAAAGGTAGAGAAGAAATGATCAGATACTGGGTTTCAAAGTCCACAACATCTTTGGGAGAGTTCTACCCACTTCTGTCCATCTCTCCTCAGTATGGAAGGAGGTGTCTCAATGCTTACCATGCTCTCATTTCCCCAGAACATCCCTGCCTAGCCCTGGAGACCAGCATGGAAAAGAACTCACAAACTTCAATGGTACCAACATCACTAGACTAGACCTTTCTTCACCATTAGCATCTCAGATTCCTTTGTTCAATTTCTAACTTTGCCCCTGCCTAGCTAGGTCATCAGGGTAAATTCTCTTCAGAGAATTCAAGTTACTTCAGTAAGGGGGTTAGGGAAAAGGGGAAATGAATCCAACTTCTGGCATGTTCCATTAGGGTGTGCACTCAGAAAATTGTATTTTCTAAATTTTTATTAAAGTTGAACATTTATTGAATGATTAATCATAAAGATTATTTTTGTCAAACTAAAGAAATGTTAAAAACTAAAATTGATTTTTAAAATTAACTAAACTTTAAATATAAAAACTTTTAAATGACACACAAAATACCCATTTTTTGAAGACGTTATGTTGTGCCTCAGCACACCCAGCATATCCTGTGCCCTCATCAATGATTCCAAACCAGTCCCTGGAGGGGCTGGACCAGATCTGAGTGCTTTAATTCCAAATCCCTCAAGAAATGATGAACTAAAGGTTATTAGTCCCTATGGTATGAAGACATTGCAACAATTCTGGAATCCAAGCTCAAACAGAGAGAGTGCTCCTTCTACTTTCACAGGACTTTCCCCTCCTTTTCTCTACCTTCTCTCCAGCCCATGGGGAGGATTAAACTGGCTAACTCCCTGGCTATTAATAGGTGCTGACCTCAGCCAGCAGGAGGACAGGCAGGCTGGGGAGGGCGAGGCCTGGAGGCCCAACTCAGTAAGAGAGCCTGAGGGCGGTTTCTCCAACAGGAGATCTGAGCAGCCTAGAGGGTGGAGGAGGCCCCAAGGACAACCTTTGCTCTCCTCCTTTTCACTGCTCAGTTTCTCTACTTTTCTGCCACTCCCTGGCTCTCCAGAGCAGCTCCTCAGGTTGATTTTTATATGAAAGTCTGCAAACAAAGTGCAATCCATATTCTGCTCAGCTTTCTGGACCGGGCTCTGTTGCTAAGGGAAAGAAGTAAGTCAAGAACTGGGGCAGTAGCCCCACAGGAAAAGGGAACGAGTGATTAGAGGGTTTAATAAAGGTTTGGTGACTGAGACATAAACCCAAAGTCACTCCTCTTCCCCAGCTCCACCTTCCCCCAAAGTTCAGGAAAACCCCTTTGGGGCTTGACTTTACCTGGATACGAAGGATTCCCAACACAAGAAAAACACAAAGGTTGATCCAGAGGGTGATTACAGCGGACTCCAAGGGCAATCCCAAGCTCAGACGCTCCAAGTCGGCACATAGCGTCTATTGGGGACCCTGAGAGCTCTAATCAAAGTCCCCTTTACCCAGCAAGAGAACCAAATAGTTACCAGACCCTCCAGAAGTTTGCCAGGCAGCAAGAAAACCTGGGGGCAGGCCTCTCCCACCCCCAACCAGGGATCTGGAGGAAACATCAAGAAGCAGGTTGTTTCAAGCAGAAAGACTCTTAAGAGACAAGGAGAGGGGTGCAGAATGAAGTAACTCACTGACTAGAGCAAAGATGGGCTATTTTATTTTTATTTGTCAATTAAAGATCCAGGCTGGCTTAGGCAGCTAGGTGGTGTAATGGATAGAATGCCAGGCCTGGAGTGAGGAAGACTCATGTTATTGAATTCAAATCTGGCCTCGGATACTTACTAGCTGTGTGACCCTGGGCAAGTCATTTAACCCTGTGGATGAGGTACAGGCTCTGGGAAGCCCCCTTGAACTCTAATTAAATCATACCATTTGATGAGGCCATAAGCCTTAAGTTGTGGCTGGGCCTAAACCTCTGTTACTAGCCTAGCCCTCTACTGTCCATCTACTTCCTACCCCTGAGCCTATCAAAATATTATTCCACCCTTGAACTGGCCTAGCCAACCATTGTCTGTTGTCTTCAGGTAGCCTCGAGCAACTTCCCACCCTTAATCACTCTCTGACCTCAACTGACTTCTCCTGAAGAATCCCACCCCCCCAAACTCCTCTAGACAACCTTCTGTAAATAAGACCCCACCTCACACCATGTGGTGAGAGTGCCATAGAATTTTCTAGCACAGAGTTACTCTGGGTCCAATAGAAGCAAACTTTTAATACACTTTGCTTTTCTTTGGCTGAGAGAAGACTTGAGTTGAATTCATTTGGCAGGACCTGGGTGTTGGTATTAACCCTAACCCTAACCACATCATCCTTATCTGTACAACGAACTGGTGAAGGAAATGGCAAACCACTCAATTTTTTTTTTGTAAATAAATGTAAAAAAAATTGTCTTTACATGTAATTGAAAAAAATTGAATATTATCTTTTAAAAACTATCTTCCATAAAACAATCTATATTTTAAAATAAATACGTACTTGGTTCTCTGTTATAACCAGTTAAGGGAAAAAAAAAAACAAGAAGTTCCAAAGGCGAGAGAGATGTAGAAAGGGATAAGAAAGGAAAGACAGAAACACACTCAGATGCAGACTCAACAATAGAAAATGAGAAACAAGCATCAAGAGAGCAACATGCTGCACAACATAGAAACAGAAACACACAAATACAGAGAGAAAAACTAAGAAGAATCTAAGTCTTTTGGCCTAATGGGACTCCCAGCCTCCAGTTTCTCCCTCTCAATCAATAAGGCATTTATTAAGCACCTACTAGATGCTAGGCACTTTCCAATCCGTCCAACATCACCTTTCTGAGGCACAGATCAGAACAGTTCACTCACAAACCTGGTTCCCTCACTGCCTCCAGGCCCTTCAATGACCCCACCACCACCAGGCTGCTCCCCTTCTTCTCCAGCTTCTGTCTTCATACAACAGGCCACTTCTGAGCACTGGGCAGAAGCCCCATTGCTTGGAATGCACACCCATCTCCAACCTAGAACTCTTCCTTCAAGGTTCAGACCCAGCTGGCTCCTGAAACCTTTCCTAATCTTCCCAGTTGTTGGCTCTTTATTCCTCTTCAGATTTTTGCCCCTAGAATACTTGGATTTCTTCCTTGTCCCATTCTGTTCCTAACTTGTATGGACTGTCTCCTTCCAGAAAGTTCTTTGATGGTACATACCATTTTATTTTTGTCAATGCATCTCTAGTACAGGACTAGTTTAGAGTTGGTGCTTAGAAAATATTCGTTAAATTGAGTTGAATTTCACAAGGTAATATCTCCTTTGTTGTAGCCTTTTATTTTATTTGACCTTGGGCAAGTCACTAGAACTCTCAAAACCTCAGATTTCTCTTAGGATCCAGGATAATAATAGCATTTGCATCGCCCTCCTTCCTACTCCAGGTGGTAGCCACAAAAAGCTGGATAAACCTTACAATGCTATACAAATGTAAATTACTATCATTATTACCACCCCCAAAGGCTGTTAAAGCTCCACAGAAAGTTAGCAACTAACTACAGGGACAAGAGGAGGTACCACAACTAGTATTTAATACCAAGGTCCAAAGGAAATCAAGCCAAGGGGAAAATCCAGATGTGATCAGGTCCATATCCCATGTCTATCAACAGGGGAGCCTTTTTTTTTTTTTTCCTCAAAAGGAATCCCGGATAAGGACTCAGAAGGTCAAATCGTACTACATTTCCTAAACTAACAATTAGCTTGTATGGTCAGACAATGGATAATATTCTTCCTACAGAACCTTGTTCAAAGTAAATTTTCTTTTTTTTTAAAGGATGTATAGCAACTATAAGTATGACAGACTTTAGGGAAGAAAACTGCTTTAGGTAGCAAAAGACAGCAAAAATCCCTGGGAAAGGATGAGTTTCTTTGGGTACATCCTAAACACTTTCTATTAATGAGAATCTTAAGTAATACGAGGCCATAAGACTTTGGACTATCTGGGGAGAACCCAGGGATGGGAGCATACCCTCATTCTAAATGTTAGTCCTTCCAAGGAAACTCAGACAGATGCTGGGATTGGGGGTAGGGGAACTCCTTCCAAAAACATCCCGAGCCCAAGAGGTGAACCTCAGAAAAGCGCATGGATTCTAGGGGAAAGTGGTAAGGTGACTGACAAGGTTTATAATATGTGCAGTGAGGAACTATTTTAATTGAAATTTAGCCAGAGCCTGGGGCTCTCCAGAAGCCTGCCTGACCTTTCATTTTTTTCTTATAACCCATAAATAAACCCTTAGGGGAAAGGAAAACCAGACTAACTCCTCTGGAGGAAACCCTTAGGATGCAGAGTTCTTTTGCACTAGGTTTCCAACCATTCCCTGCACTGAAGCAAGACTGAGCCGCCCTGCTTTCCCTTCAGCTCTCTTCCCTCTCCTCATCCCCACCCTCCCAAGAAAACAAGGAGACTGCCATTCCGGGACCAAGTAGGGAAGAAAGTGTGTTCAAATGCCTGGGGGGAAAGGGGGCGCCCAGGCACCAGCCCTTGTTGCTACATTAAGCTCCTACTGTGAGACAAGCCTCTGCTTCTGTCTGTTCCCCAATGGGGTGTCTGGCCCAACTCCCAGCTACCTACCAGGAAAGTAGGAAAGGAAAAATCAGGGGAGAGTTCCCAAGAAAGTACTGCCTGAAGAATTTACAACTACAACCCCAAATCTCTGCTGGTTTCTGGAAAGAATGTAATCTCCTAAACTGCTAAAGCATATATAGCAACATAAGGAAAGTAGACACTCAGATATTTGCTGTTGATCAGCAGCAAAAACAATTATGCAGGCTAATTTATAATCATTTGAAGCCTGCAGTTTCTAACACTTGAATTTTAATCTAATTCTGGTTAGCTTCCTCAGCTGCAAAATGGATATTGCTACAAGCAACCTCTTCCTTTTGCAATAGAGGAGGTGAGCAAAATCTGAAAGTAGAGGTTGGTTGGTAAAGCGTCTGCCAGTCTGAGTAAAGTTACTATTTATGTCCTAAGTAAAATTAACTTTTCTTATTTTATGCAGAAGGAGAAACTGAATGAGGAGTCATGTAGAGAGAGTTAGGAAAAACCTGTGAACAACCAGTATGCACCACAGATATCCAAGCACTGCCCAAACATCTCCAGGAAGGGCCCCAGCAGTTTGGGTGGACTCCTTGTGGTGGATTTATGAGGAGAAAGGAGAATAGCACAAACCCGGCAGGCCTGAATGGTTGCTGCATTACTAGAAAGAGTACTCACAGAGGATCGAGTATAATCAATTTAGAACTGGAAGGGACTTCAAAGGCCATTTAGTCCAACCCCTTGTTTTACAGATATACGGAAACAGGAGGAATGTGGAAACTTCTATGGGGTCACACATACAAGTGGAAGGGCTAGGATTTGATCCCACATCCTCTGACTCAAAATCAGCACTTTCTCTTATATTAAAGAAAAAAATCAATGAGATCCATCAAATATCAAAGTACACGGAAGGGGAAGGGAAAAAAGATGCTATTGTTTTTTCTGTTCCCTCAAAAGGAGAGAGGGAATTGCTAGCTCAAAAGTGAGGTAAGCAGGTGTCAAGGTGCAGAGAAAGCACAGCCATGGGCCTAGATATCACTCACTTACCACACTCTTCCCTGGGTTTGTGATACTATATTTAACTGTGAATGTAGCCAGCACTACCGTTTTGTTTTTCTCCATTTTTCACTTGGGTTTGGGCTCCTCTATCTTAATCTTTTAGGATCTTTAAGTCTTTTCTCACATTGTAAGAGTTAGAAACACTCTTGAAAGCCACTGATCCAATCTCCCACAGCTTGAAGAAATCCCTAACAGAGGCCCCATCTGATCTCACACTAAGTACCTTTCGGTTCTGGCTTCACCGTGAACTCCTATAGTGCACAGACCAACATGATCATTCCCTATGTAATGATAAAAAAAACACAGGAAGCTGAAGCAATACAGAACAAGTCTACTTCAGTGTAATGGCTCTGAGGGTGTTTTCTTCTGTACAGAATAAGCAGGGTGGAGAGATGAACTCTAAGGTGCCTTCCTCTGGCATTCTTGCTTGGTGTGAAATATTTCAAGGTTGCTATCATTCAGTCTTCATGACACAAATATGTGTTAAGTGGATTAAATTTAACAAACATATTAAGTGCTTATCACATGCAAGGAACTGAACTAGGTATTAAGAATACAAGCGAGACAGTCCCTGCCTTTAAAGAACTTACACTCTTCTGGGGGATGAAGACATATGCATGGCTAAATACGACACAGAATAGAATGTGATGGAGGAAATGGGAAAGGGGACATCTAGACAAACTGCTCTACAAAAACTTAAGATAAATGGAAAATTCTGAGCTGGGGGTTCTCTGGAAAGGCTCCAGCAGGAATTCTTGGAGTCTCTCTGCAGGTGGTTGTACTATTTACAACCTGAACGGTCTTGGACTTCTCCAAAGAATGGGAAGAGGCAGGGCTGGACTACATGAACCCTAAGGGCCCTTCTAGGGTTGTCTATGGAGTCTATGAACTTACTATGACCAATGCCCAGTGCCCCGAGAGCTAGAAAGTTAAATAGCCCTGCGGCCCAGCACTCATTGGCATTCTCTTTTACATACTAAATATCCTCAATTCCTTCAGTTCCTCCCCCCGCCCAAGAACATGGTTTCCTGGTCCCTCCCCATTCTAGCTGCCTCACTCTGAACAAACTTTAGAGTATTTAAGGTGGTGCCCAGAATGAACACAATATTCCAATATAATATAATGCTGGCTAGTACAGCATTCACCTTTTTATTACTATATTACATCTTACCCCATCTTTATTGTTATACAACATTGTTCTTCCACTAACGTTTTTCAATGATGCCTGACTCATCAAAACAGGAAGGTGACACTGGGTTCTTGACAGCTAGGTCAGCAAAGCCAGATATCTGCTGATCCAAGGACCAACATGGCTACCTTTGCAATGGTTCATTACTATTTTGGTATCAGTGATGAATTTTTTCAGCAAAAGCAACTTTTTTTTTTTTTAAAGATTGGGTCTCCCTTTCTTGCCTAGGCTGGAAGAGAAGGCAGTATTTACTGGTCCAAACCTACTTTGACCTACTATGTTTCTGACCTGGACTGGTGTGCCCCCATAGACACAGCCTGTTGGCACCCTCACTCCAGGCGGGGGGCTCCCTATATTAGTGCCAAACTTAGTGCTGGCACCCAATCAGTATAGCCCACTATGGCTCAGAACTGAGCTCAAGAGATCTGCCAGCCTCAGCCACCCAGGGAAACAGAGATTACAGGCTGGGCCTCAAAGGCAATTGTTAAAAATAATCTATTAAATTATAAAGAAGTTGCAATCTGCATTGGTGAAAAAAGTATCCTCACTAATGAAATCACAGTTTCTGTCTGTCAACAGCTCCTATTATGCTTATAGCAACTAATAATCCCAGACCTTTTTCACATTAACTGCTGCCCCTTCCTGTACTTGTACAATTGATCTTTGAAGCTAAATGCCAAAGACATAAACCCACAAAATTTCATCTCACTAGGATCATAAATTATCATGGATTCATAGATCATAATCCGATCTATTACCATGAATCTTGCTTCTATCATCTATTATATTAGCTATCTCTCTCTACCTTGTGTTATCTGAAAATTTAATCATCAGCCAAATCAGTGATGGTGACCTGAGGGACAAGACCACAGATCTTTCAAGCTGATACTTCTTGCCATTAGATAACAAGTAGCTATAGGGCAAAGCTGTACAGTAACCAATGGAAAATCCTGCCAACAATACTAAAAAGCAAGCCAGGCTTAATCATCCCATCTGGGAAAGGTATCATAAGACCAAAGGCTTTGCTGGCTTCCAGATATTGTGTCCCTGGCACTCCCCTGATTTAACAGTAAGAACAGCAAGACCTTACACTTGTCTTCCATAAACTACTCCATCAATTCAATACTGATGCTGCCTCTAATAACACAGATAGAGGGTTTTAGAGGGGTTGCCCTCTAATACATGGTCTTCAAATGTCACTGTGGCCAAGCAAAATAATCTCCTTGTATCCACTCCAGGAAGACTCATCAAACTCTGCAAACTCAAACAAACTGTCAAACCCTGAGCCTGTATTAGAACTCTTTCTACAGAGGTCATGTTCCACTGGCCCAGCTTTTCAGTACCAAGTAGCCAAGTAAGACCCTCCTGGAGGTGAAACAGCTGGTTCAAGTAGCAGTTCCATTTTATAGATGAGGAAATGGGCTCAGAGAGGTTAAGTGGTTTGCTGATGGTCACACAGCTAAGTATCTGAGCATGTATGCAAACACTGGGACCTTCCCAACAGGCTGCATGGGGTGTTCAAGGTCTAGCACCCACCTCTGGTGGCAGGACTCACCGAAGACCTTTTCAGGGCTGCTCCTCCACTTCTAGTGTCTCCCTTTCACCCAACTCTCACATGTGGCTCTAAGGAGTTCCAGCACATACAGAGGCTACACTCTAGTAAAACTATCTGGGCAGACAGGCTAAGCCAGGCTGAGGGTAACCAATGGGCCTCAGACCCATCAGTGAGTTAGGGGAGTGTCTGCCCCAAGCAGAGTGAAATGAGCAGATGAGAACAGTTTGTTCCAAAAGCATCTGCATCCAGGACCATCACCAGTCATCCTGTCTTGTCTTGCCACTGAACTTCAGTGGCATTAAATCCTGCCTGGAAGAGACAGTGAGTCCAATGATTTTGTCCAACTCTGCCTCAACTTAAATTTAATTCATGCACAAGCCAAGATATCACCTGTGAGGTCACTGGTCCTCTTTGAAAAGGACAACACCACCTTCCTAATTCTAAGTCACCATTTAGCTCAAATCTTAGACTACATAGGAAACCAGTCACTTCTGAAGCAATGGAAAGATGTTATTACCCTTCTATTCTTCTTCTTTTGGAGGGCACTTGGGGTTAAGTGACTTGCCCAAGGTCACACGGCTAGTTTTTTGTGTGTGGGTGTTAAGTGTCTGAGGCCAGAACCGAACTCGGGTCTTCCTGACTCCAGGGCTGGCGCTTTACTCACTGCGCCACCTTGCTGCCTGAGTTATTTCTATTTCTTAAGGTGTTATTTTCTATCATTCTATTCTTCTTAAGGGCAAAGAAATTCAGTCCAGGTCCCTTTTCCTATTTTAGTCAAAGTGATAAATAACAAGCCACTGGACATTTCAGAAAGATAAAATCAGTGAATTACCAATGCAATTTACTAAATTTCAGTTCAATTACTAAAATCAGGGAACAATCCTCTGGCAAGAGGTTTTGTGCTCAGGTTGGATGCTCATCATTTTTTGGCCCCAGCCAACAGTCTGTGTTGTTAATGTGGAGTTGCTCACTTGTGACAAGTGTTTGATGAGAGGTATAGATTTAAAGAGGAAAAAGCATAAAAGAATAGGGAGAGAAGGCCATAGAGGCAAAGGAGGCACTATCATCAATCACTAGTCTTTCCTTACAGGATACAAAGTCCATTTAATCTCCCAGTATTTCATGATTTCATGAGCAATGGATCAACAGCCAGCCTTGAAGTCAGAAGGACCTGGGTTCAAGTTCTGCCTGACATATACCTAATGGCCTTGGGCAAATCATTTTACCTTTCAATGCAACTTTCTGATACTATAAATTCTACCAATTGTGAGTAATTGTGAATCTGCCCTGGTAGGGTGAGTTTTCTCAATGGGAGTCCCCTATGTGAAATCACAAGTCTGATTTGTAAAGAAATCTTTGTCTCAGTCTGAAATATTCTTCTAGAATTTCCCAAGGCAGCTGATGAAGGGTTGGGGGCTAGGCATGTTACTGCTAGTCTCCTAGTATGCAGAAAAAGCATGAGGCTCTCAGAACTTTCTATTCCATTCAGCATCTTCTCTCCCAGACAATGCTCAAGGCCCTGGCACTCTCCAGGTGCCTGGGCAGTCACAAGAAGGCTCAAGGCTGGCCAAAGGCTTTCCAGGGGAATTGGGAAACCAGTCTGACAAGTAAGCTGCCTGCCCAGGTCATGGTCTGATTGTAAACCAGGGGGACTCCTGAACCTATAAGACCTGTCATAAGACTAACTGAATCTCCAGCAAAATAGTATACCTGGCTATAAATGTTAACACTTTTTGGCCCCACTTCTTGGCTGGGATAGGCTATGGTAATAAACCACAGAAGGTCTGTAGTGCCTCTCTGAGGGATGAATGCACAGAGTTCTACAGTTCCGTAAACTCCCTACAACCTGGGAGGCTGGAAAAAGAGTCTTTCTCAGTGAAGGAGTCTGGAGAACCAATGTAAAATAAATCCACCAAGATCGCTGAAGATCCATGATGGATTGAGATGTGACTCTAGCCCAGTGCTCTACTAAGTCATGCTGATTACTATAGCATAGTCTCTTTAAAAAATGGGAGTGCTCTAACCAAAATATATTTTACAAATGAGACATCATGGCACATTTGGGCATTAAATAAAGGAAAAACTAAAGCATGATATGAGTGTCTATCAATGAGGCAAATGTGAAGAATCTCACAAATCTAAGCACACAGCTGAAAATGGTGATGGAGAGGATTCTCACTCTCCTAAAAAAAAGGAAAGGGGGAGGCTAGGTAGCATAGTGAGTAGCGCACCGGGCCGTGGAGTCAGGAGGACCTGAGTTCAAATTTGACCTCAGACACTTAACACTTACCAACCGTGTGACTTTAGGCAAGTCACTTAACCACAATTGCCCTGCCTTCCCCCCTCCAAAAAATAAAAAAAAAGCTCCTGAAGGAGAATCAGCACAGCCCTGCCTAGAGCAAATACTGAATTGAAGGGCCTAGCCTCTTGGGTAGTGACTGAGAGGCAGCCTAATAGGAGGTGGCTGCCAACTATACAACTATGACTAAAAAAGCCCAACCTCTAAAAAAGCCTTCCCTCTAAAGCAAACAAATCCTAAGGTTCAACTAGCCCATAAATCTTCCTGCAGGTCCTTCCCTCAATCTTATCCCCACCAAAGTCAATCAACTGCCAAGTCCTGTTCATTTGGCTCCACAATATCTCATATCAGCTTCCCTCTCACTACTCATATAGCCACCACCCTTTATTAACTCACCTTGAGACTCTTACAATAGCTTCCTAATGGGCTTGCCCTTCTAATCCATTTTACAGGCGCCAAAGGAATATGGCTAAAACACAGATCTGTAACCCCTCTGCTCAAAAAGCTTCAGGGGCATCCCATCGCCGTTAGAATAAAGACATGTCCTAAGACTGACTTTGAAGGCCATTCACAAATGGCTCTAAGCTCCTCTTCTGGCTTTATTTCACATTATTCATTCCAGTTAAGTTGTACTACCAGAGGAGATTTGAAATTTGAGATTCTACCTCCTCCATCTGACTATCAGCATAACCAATTAATTCCCCGTACCCAGAATGGACTCCCCCTCTTCAGCTGGAATTCTCTCAGTCCTTATCTTCTAAGGTTCAGCAACCTGAAGCCTTCTTAATCCATCCCATGACTACAAGGATTCTCTCTGTTCTCAAGATAATCTTGTGTTTACTTTCATACTTGTCTCAGCAGAATCTAAGTTGCTTGAGGGCAGCTGTGACTTTTTTTCTTTGTATTCCCAGTTCTGAGTTCAGTGCCTTACACATAAGGACATTGACTTAGACCTATGATTTCTCCTTCTCTCAGAATAAGAAATGCCCTCTTCCAGTCAAAAGCACCTTCTGTCTCCCAGTCTTAGGATGTTCCCTAGAGCCCTGAGAGACTAAGGGACTGGCTCAAAGTCAAAGTGAACTCTTATTCACTATGCCATGTGTGCTTGCAATAAATGATCCTTATCAAAATCTCCCATTTTCCTGATCTGCTGGTACGATCTTTCTTAATCTATATGCATGTCCCTAAGGCTATTTATCTCCCTCTTGACTTCTCTTCTTTTTTTTTTGCCTTTTTTATTTGGAGGGCAATTGGGGTTAAGTGACTTGCCCAAGGTCACACGGCTAGTTTTTTTGTGTGTTGTGTCTGAGGCTGGATTTGAACTCAGGTCCTCCTGATGCCAGAGCCAGTGCTCTATTCACTGTGACACCTAACCGCCCCTTGACCTCTCTCTTCTTGATGTCCATATAATCTGACTTAGCCAGAAGAAAATGTCAAATGTATGTATGCTTGAGAGAAAAGGAGAGAGAAGGCGCTAAACATCAAATACACTGTGATTTTGCTCCCACCTCTACCCTTACCTATAGAAGTTCCCAGGAAACAATAAACCTGCTATGAATAAGAGGCTTTATCTCCAACCTATCCACCATTCAGCCATCAAAATGACTTTCTTAAAGGGCCTGTCTAACTAGGTCATCCCCCAACTCAATAAACTGCAGTAGCTCCCTATCACTACTAGGATCAAATAAAAAATGCTCCATTTGACTAGCAAAGCCTTGCCTAAACCTAGTCCCCTCAGGCCTTTCCAGTCTTACACCTTACTCTCCATCACATCTCTTTGATAGAGTGCCTCACTAGCCTCCTCAAGGATTCCAGAGTTCTGTTCTACCTCTCAGCTCCAAGCATTCTTTTTGTATGTCCCACATAACTGCAATGTTCTCCCCCAAAGCCACTGAGTGCCAGGCTTGGAGTCAGGAAGATTCCTCTTCCTGAGTTCAATTCTGACCTTAGACACTTACTGTGTGACTCTGGGCAAGTCACTTAACCCTGTTTGCCTCAGTTTCCTCCTCCGCAAAATGAGCTAGAGGAAGAAATGGTAGGCCACTCCATTATCTTTGCCAAGAAAACCCCAAATGGGGGTCACAAAGAGTCAGACCCAACTGAACCAAAGAAACAAAAAAACCCATCTTTGACAGGAAGCCTTTCCTAACTCCCCTTAATTCTAGTGGTTTCCTTTTGTCAAATATTTCCTATTTATCTTACATAAAGCTTGCTTCATCTATATTTGTTTGCATGGTGTCTTCCTCATTAGATTGTAAACTCCTTGGGGGCAGAGACTATCATTTGTCTCTTTTTGTATTCCCAGAATTTAGCACAGTGATAAGCTACATGATGGAAATTAAAGTACCTTTCTAGGGGCAGCTAGGTGGCGAAGCGAATTGGCCCAGGAGTCAGGAGGACCTGAGTTCAAATCCAGCCTTAGACACCTAACACTTACTAGCTGTGTGACCTTGGGCAAGTCACTTAACCCCTATTGCCCTACCTTCCCCCCTCAAAAAAAAAAAGGCAAAAAAAATACTTTGCTCTTCCCAAGGACTCAGAGAGGAAATAGGTAGGAAATATCCTGAGACTGGACTCCTGTTCTTTACAAGAAAGCTGCTACAGTAAAAAACATAGGAAAGTATCATATTTATTTCTTATTTTTATTTTACAAAAGAACAAGATGTACTCAATTTCATAATGGAAAACGTGAATTTTCAGGATTACAAAGATAGCTACAAGGGACGTTGCTGGAAGTCATCTAGTACAACCCTCTCATTTTACAAACGACGAAACTGAGACCCAGAGAAGTTAAGTGACTTGTCCAAAGTCAGACAGGTAAGGTAAGGGTCAGAGGCAAAATTTAAGGGTCAGAGGACATTCTCAAGTCCATAGTACCAAGAAGATTCTCTAGGTGGGACTCTGAGTATGCCTCTGATAAAGGCATCCAGTCTTAAACCCAACAGAATTTTAGTATAGGAGAAGTATAGAAGATTTTCTACAGTTTCTGTCCTTAGGAGTTCCAAAGCAAACTCTATGTGACAATAATAATAACAGCCAGCATTTCTATACTTACTTTGTGCCTGGGTTAAGCACTTCACAAACATGACTTCACTTGATCCTCAGTGAAGCAGGTGCTATTCTTGTGACCATTTTACATTTGAGGAAATTGAGGCAGAGGTTAAGTGACCTTCACAGAATCAGACAGCTAGTAAATGTCTGAGGATGGATTTGAATTCAGGACTTCCTGACTCCAGACTCAGCACTCTATGCACTGCACCAACAAGTTACCTCTCAAAGTAACAGTGCCACAGAAAAAATGGCACTTATTAAATTATTAGTGCCGCTGCTGCTGCTACAACAAGTAGTATTAGGCATTTCTAGTACATATCCCCATTTTGGAACTCCTTTTACCAATACAGATCAGCAGCTCTGCAGTTTCTAGCTAGTCTTCAAAAGTTGCCAGGGGAGCACCACAATCCCATAGCTAGGATGGGTCACAGGGAGTGCCCGAACCCAGCTGGGCCTCATATGTCTCCTCAGCTCCCTTTCACAGCTACAATAAACAGTATCCTCTTCAAATGTGAAAGGCACGTACAGCACCCATGAAGGTGTAAGACCTCAAGTCAGATAAACTGAGTTCAAAACCCACTGCTGCTATGACTTGTATGAAACACACACACACACACGCCCCTCTAATATTCCTAGAAAAGAATAATTAGCAAAATTTTTGTTGTTTTGCAGATCTAGTGCTGGAAAGAACCTTAAGAACCTTTAAGCCCAACTCCTTCCTTGAAGAAACCGAGGCCCCAAGATGAAGCAATCTGACCAAGATCCCAACAGGGAATAAGAGACAAAAGCTGAGGTTTGATTCCAGCTTCTCTGACTTCAAATTCAGCATCCTTCCCACTGCATCATAATGCTTTTCATTTCAAAGGTAATTATATAAGGTCTTTTACCTTAATCAGAAGTATTATTTATTACCTGAAAAAAAAATTGTGATTAGTTTCTTGATGTGAAAGCATAAAGCTCATAAAGTTCAATTATCTTTGTAAAATATAAAAAGAAAAAAAATCAATTACTAAAGGTTTATAATCTAGGACAAAATCCTTTACTTAAATAATAGATTGAGACCAAAATGTAAAATTAAAGATTCACACATCTGCTAACTATTCTTCCTTGCCCTGGACATGCTAATAAAGCAAACTGTTTCTGATTCCCAATTATCCAGGGAGGCTGACGTATTACTTTCATACTTCAAAGTGCCTATCTGGCTACTCCACCCCCACTCCCATCCCCACCACTGTCCCATAGCCATGATGCTAAAAAAGAGGACACTTATTGGACACATCGACTGCTCAGAACTGCAGCCTGTGCCCTGTGTTCCAGGAGAATTATCTAAGAGGGAGTGGGTCCTATCACCTCCTCAGATAAATCTGCTTCAAAGCAACTTCTCCTAGAGACCAAATCATAGACCACTGAAGAATGTTACAGAGTTGTATGACAGCTCCAGTACAGGGCTGCACAAAATATCTATACAGAAAAAGCCAGCTAGTGGAAGAAAAGTCAGGGGACAAGATCCAAAGCAAATGGGAAAATGAAGGTGAAAGTGACTAATGAAGAGATAAGAGTATGTATTTATAATATTTGTAGGCATTTTTTTCCATTCGACCTACTCTGACTTTTACTAGAAGGGGAGGCTGAGCTTGAGAAGCAAAGACAAGTCCAAGGTCACATTGTGAGTCAATGGCACAGCTGGGCAGAGGACACAAAGTTTATACCCAACACTGGACTAGATAGGTGGGTGGAGGCAGATAAGAAGGTCAAAAGACGGGCTTAGTGTCAGGGAGGGGCAGTAGTAAATTGGAAGAAGAGTAGAGGAGACTTTGCTAAAAGCTGAAATGTGGATTTTAAAGAGAATCTAGAACTTTAGATATCTCCCTCTAAACCTTCCTCAAGAGGGGGAGGTTCATTCCACTGGGGTGCCCTCAGGGGCCAGGACCAGGTATCTGGGGTAGGAAAAAAACCCTGCAATTAGGGCTGTGGCAGTTAAATCTTCCTAATCTACAACACTGAAGGCAAGACTAGGAGCTGGTGACTGATGAACTCAGCTAGGCTCTAGAAAGAAAGATTAGCTATGTCCTCTTTTAAGCTCCTTGGGGGCAGCACCTAGCCCTTTAAATGGTTTGTCAGTCAATCAGTCAGTGCGCAAAATACTGGGGATGCAGAAAGAGGGAAAAAAGAGCCTTTGCCCTCAAGAAGCTCACAATGTAATGGGGGGGGGCGGCGCAAAAAGTAAGCAAGTATATACAAACAAGCTATATTCAGGATAAAGAAGAACCAAAAGAGGGAAGGCTCGAGGGCACTAGAATTAACGGCGATCAGAAAAGGAAGCAAGGAAGCAGGCAGATGAGGGTGAGGGGGCAAAGCATGGGGGGGGGGGGGGGGGGGGGGGGGGGGGGGGGGAGAGCAGCCACGGCCAGAGACTATGCCCAGTGACCAGAGCCAGGAGATGGAGTATCTTGTTTGTGGAATAGCCAGGCCAGCATCACTGGATCAGAGTACATGGCAGGCAGTAAGGAGTAATAAGACTAGAAAAAACTGGTGGGGATAGATTATGAAGGGCTTTGAATGCCACAAAGAGCATTTTGTATTTGATACTCAAAACAACAGGGAGCTGCTGGAGTTTATGGGGGGGGGGGGGATTGATATGGCTGCACCTGTACTTTAGGAAAACCACTTTGGTGGCTGGTTGGAGTGGAGAGACTTGAGGAAGGCAGACTCACAAGCAGGCTATTACAATAATCCAGGTGTGAGATTCGGGCCTGTACTAGGATGATGATAGTGCCAGAGGAGAGAAGAGAACATATTTGAGAGATGCTGCAAAGGTGAAATCGACAGTCTTGCGCTTAATACAAGTTTGCTGATGGTGACTGCTTCTGTCCCAGAGTCTGCAGAGGTGCTCCCCCATGCCTGCCTCACCTATCACAGGCCTTTCATACAATCCCTAGTTTCCTTCAAAACTCAGTCCAAGTGCCATCGCCTACCCAAGGCCCTTTTCTATTCCTCCCTGCTTCTAGAGCCTCCCCCACAGACTGGCCTTCCATTTATTTCACATATTTATGTGTACATGTTGTTTCCTGCAATAGACTGTAAGGGAAGGGAATGCTTCATTTCTGTCTCAGTATTCCTAGCATGTAGTACAATGCCAGGCACATAAATGTTTGCCGAATGACTTGGGAGAATGGAGGCTCTTCCAGCCTGTTCAAAACAGTTTCTAGGACACAGTTCAAAATCTACACTGTACTCTCCCAGGTTACACCTCAGCCCCTTAATTACTAATTGGTAAAGCCTTTAAAAAAAAAAAAAAACTGCTTGCTGGGGCTTCTTTTACACCCTGTTAAGAGAAACAAAGGCACAAAGAAGACAAATCCAAGGACCAACGCCTTTGTCCTGCTGGTCCATCCCTGGCCCTAAACATCTCTCTATATTTCTTCCTAATAGTTTCTCTTCTTCTCTTACAGCCTGGCTAGGTATTTTTAGCTCCTGGCAGTTACATGAAAAATCTGCTATAAGCTTCTTCAGCACAATAAATTTCCAGAATACTTGGAGAGACCTCCCAACTTTGATGTTACAGCCTTTCCCTGGGGCTACATCCTCCCTTCTGGTCCCTTCAATCTTCCCATCTCAGGGCCACTTTGTTGTATATAGGGTTCCTATCCCTTATTTTGGCTGCTGATGAAAAAAGCCTAGTTCGCTCAATATCCTCACTGTGTTGAAAGAGTTCCAGAAGGCTACAAGAGTTTCTGAAGTGAAGGTGATTGATTGCCTTCTCTGTGTACATGACAGCATCATGTTTTACTAGGACAGAGATGGCCTTTCTAGTGCTTGGTACAGTGGAAAGGAGACTGAGGTAAAAGAACTTACTCCCCTGTGACTATAGGCAAGTTACTTAACCAGTCTGGGTCTCAGTTTCCTCAACTGGAAGACCTGGAGGTTGGACGAGACCACCTCTAAGATCTCTTTCAGCTTTAGATCTATGATCTGGTCATTCTTTTTACTATGGTACTATGCTACCATCTCCCTTCAGGGCTGTGCCTGCAACACTGTAGATCCTAAGGAAGGAGGGATGGGGAAAGATAATGAGTGCTCCGGAGAGCCCAAATCTGGCTTATTTTTGGCTTTATAGCTACTGAGATTATTTCCCTGGGGGGCAGAGTGGGGGAGGGAGAACAATGGCTAGAAAAGTTATTCCACGTTAGAGTTTAAAGCTATTTGCTATTTTTCTCACTAACCAAACTGGGCTTGAGTTAAGTATCCAAATTCAGTACCTCTTGAATCTAGGGGCCAGAGAGACTATGACAAGAGCCAATCAATCTGGTTAAATCTTCATCTAGAATGTAAAGAGGTGAAAAGGATGTTTTGTGAATGACTCTAGGTGGTCCCAGAATTTAATGAATGACGGATAGGCATGGGGAAAAGAAACACTCAGGATCATTTTCCAGCAAACAATTTAGAGAAAGTTTAATCCTGTGAGACTGCGGGACATGGTGCATTGTAGCACACACAGGCTACTCAGTGTAAGGAAAACTTGGGCTCAGGTTCCAGCTCAGATACATGATGGCTACATAACCTTGGGCAGGCAGCTCTCTAACATGGACTGTTTCATGATCAGAAGTGATGCTATCTCAGACCTTAACACAATGTCAGAGATTATGGAAAGTGGGTCCAGAAAAGTCCTAAACTTCATCCTTAAGAATTTTCCTTACTCAGAGTTCGTATATCAATGAAATCATAGGTCCAGTCGAAAAAATAGATCAGCAGAAAAGGCAAGAAAACCACACACTATCCCAAAATTTTTAAGGTCACTGGCCTGACATGACATTTGGTTGGGTCTGGGGTGGGGAGGTTATTATCACAAAAAGGTATCTTGGGGCTTGTTGACTGACTAGTGATTTAATTGTAATAACACTAGACTACTGTTCTAGTCCTGGCTCTGTTACCTATTAGCTGTGGGACACCAGGGAAGTTAGTTGATCTCTCCAGCCATTTCATCTACATAAAACTGTACTAGGTCAGTTCTAAATCCTGATAAGCTTGGGAACCTGAGCAAGACTGAGTTATCAAGCTTATGTACCCCCTTCTCCCCAAAGTCCCTCCTCAGGCTATTAGTGAATTGAAGCACCAGAGTATGGGCTGGTTTCTTTCTGATGAATTTCACCACCCCCCCCCCCTCCTACTTCCCAGTGAGAAGTCCTCTAGGAAGGTAATGCCCCATTTTACAGTGGGTGGGTCCTAGCCAGTTTCTTCATAGTTCCTCATCTTTTAAACTGCCAAACCTATGGGATTATAGATTACAAATAAAAGATCCACAGAGGTCATCTAGTCCAGGGCTGGGCAAACTATAGCCCAAGGACCAGATCTAGCCCTTGGCCTGTGAGCTGAGAATAGTTTTTATATTTTTAAATGCAATAACTTTACTTGAAACTTTATTTCAAAATGTAAAAATGGTTCATAGGCCATACAAAAAAGCTTGCCCACCCCTCATCTAGTCCAGCCCTCTCATTTTTTAGAAATTCATGGAAATGAAGTGGACTGTCAGGTCACACAGTCAGTGGCAGAATCAAAATTGGAACTCAGATCCTCTTGCCTCCAAACCCAATGCTCTTTCCGCTGTACTACGGCACCTCTATCCCAATGTGTAGGTTTAATCTGACTAACTCTATAAAAGAACATCCTCGGAGTCAGAAAGACCTAGTTAGCTGGGTTCAAGTGTCACCTAAAATGCATCCTAGCTCTTAAAGCTCTTCATAACCTGATCCCTTTCCTACCTTTCTAGTCTTCTTACACTTCCATCTCCTACACATACTCTAAGATCCAGTGTTACTGGTCTCCTTGCTGTTCCTGGAAAAAAAAATCAAAACATTCTATCTCCCTCCCCACTCCATGCCTTTTTCTTGGCTGTCCCCCAAGACTGAAATGCATTCTCAATGCTAGGAAACTGGGAGACTAAAGATATTACTATATACCTGTGGTCTCCTTTAGAATGTAAGCTCCTTGAGGACAAAGCCGGTTGGCCCTATCTTTGAATCCAGAGGCATTACAGGGGGTTTGGTAAACAGTAATCACTTAATAAAAGCTTGCAGACTGACTGACCAGGGGGTGGAGGGTGGGAAATCATTTAACCAGTTTAGAGTCAAACTGATAAATCACAGTGGGGAGCAGCAGGAGGGAGGGGTGTCACCCTTCAGAAACAGAACAAAATAATCTAGAGTACTACCCACCACTCCAGCTCCAGCTCCCAAAAGCCATCTTATTTCCCTGTCATGTTCAGCTCCTGCTATTCCCCTTTTTAGCCCGACACAAGCAATCTAGTCAGTTCCCCAACTTGACTCCACTCCATGTTCCAGAAATAACTTCCTGGGTCCTACCTCCTTCCCAGTCCCAAACTAAGGTTCAGAAGTCATTCCAAGGATAATGGGTGCAATTCAATCTCCCTATGGCTACCTTGACTGGAAAGAGAATGAGTCCAAAAGGAGGTGTCTCTAAACTATCAAAAATGAGACCTGGAACGAGAGACAACTGTGGTTTGCAAAAGGAAGCCTCAGAAAAAGCCTGCCTGGTTCAAGTGAAAATTTTGTTTTCAACTCTTCAAAAAATGCCAGTTTTCCTCCCTTTCAACCCCCTTGCTGCTGAAACCCAAGGACATGTTCTAGTTCATAAATGACTTCTTGACAGTGTGGCTTGATCCTGGATAAAAGCTTTGATGGAAGGAAGGTGATGTGTGTACATTAGGTTTGGGACTGATGAGTAAAACTCTCCTACTGCCTTTCTAGTCAGCCTCTTGAGAGGTAGCCAAGAACTGATGAGTCGGAAAAGTACAGAGCAAGAGAAGGCCCATTAAATATGCCTAAAAGACCAATGAAGAGAGGCTGATGTCTTCAGTCTAGGAAGCTATGACACTACTATTGCAAACACTGAATAATCTGCCTGCATTCCATTGAATTTTTAAAGCCCTCAAAATGTTATTTGGAACTCTCCCCATTCCACCACCTGAAGTAATGAAACAAGGGTTAGATTCTCTTAAATGCTTTTGTTCACCCCATAGGCAGTCTCTCAGAATAACAGGAGGTGATGGAGAAGAGAGCACAGGCTATATACAAACAGAATCTGTCACAGCAGGCTTAACAAGATTCCACAAATAGACTTAACAGACCACTAGGCCTTACCCTTCTTGAACTCTTCTAGCATGGCATCCAGTTTGGTGTCATGGAAGACAAAGTGAATTGGATGGTTATAGAAACGGGTGATGGTTTTCAGAGGAGTGCAGTCATCAGGGTCCACAAAGGCCAGATCCTTGACATAGAGGATATCTACAATATTGGACTGTTCCTCCTCAAACACTGGGATGCGAGTGTATCCACTTTCCATAATCTCTGACATAGTGTTAAAGTCCAGGATAGCGTCGCTTCTGATCATGAAACAGTCGTGGAGCTGGGTCATGATATTCTCCACCGTTTTGGTCCTTAGTTCCAGGGCACCCTGGATCATATTGAGCTCCTCCTTCACCAGATCATTGTATGGCTCGGTCACCTTCAGCATCTCCATCAGCTTTTCCCTGTTGTAGACTGTACCAATCTCCTGACCAAGAACATAATCCAAAACCTTGCTGATGGGAAAACTTAAGGGAAAGGTGAGTAGCATAAACAATTTAGTGACACCGATTGTGCTGGCCCCCACAGCCAGGCCGTGCCTGGAACATAGTGCCTGGGGTACAATCTCTCCAAAGATGACAATGCCAAGGGTGGAGGAGGCCACAGCTACCACTCCAGATCCAAGGAGGTTATCCAGAAGGATTGTGAGGGAAGTGTTGACCAGCACATTGCCCAGAAGCAGGGAACAGAGAAGGTAGTTGCCCTTCCTTCGAATAGGCTCAATCTTTCGGGCATACCTTCTCTCTTTCTCCTTGCCACAATTCTGTATGATCCTCAGCTCCATAGGATCCAAGGCCATGAGACCTAGATTGAGGCCAGAGAAGATGCCAGAGAGCACCAGCAGCACCATAACAATTACAATGTGCAGCCACAGGGGCAGGAACCTATGCTCTTCCTCCATGAGGAAGACCAAGGAGTCCTCCCCGGGCCACCTTTGCCATCTTCCCCCACTCCAGGTGCACAGGCCATAAAGCCTCGAATTCTCACTCCTCCTTAGGTACTTGGTTTCCAGGATCAGCAACGCGTTCGAGTTGTCTCTGCTCAGGTTGCCCAGTTGGTGGATGATCAGGTCCTTGGTGATCCCGATGCAGAAGTTGGATCGGTGGACATCCTGCATGGTCTCCACTTCGGTGAAGGTGATTTGGCTATGGCTTAAGGAGTCCAGGTTGAGGCCATACAGCCTCAGGCTCACCTGGCTGCCCTCGGAGACGAAGAGGATGCCCTCGGAGTTGGTCCCGCACGTCTTGTTGCAGTCTATCAGCCTCATGCCCAAGATTTTGGGCTCTTCCTGGCCCCAGGTACCCCGGACCCATAGCAGCAGTCCCAGCGCCGCCAGGAGGAGGCGCCCTCGGGCCCGTCCTCCCGCCGGGCCCGGGCCCAGGCCCCCGCCCCCGCTGCCCGGCGCCATGTTGCTCCTGCCGCCGCCGCCGCGCCCCAGGGCCCCCAGCCCCCTGCCGCGCGGCCCCGCTCAGCGCCGCCGCTCCTGCTGCTCCGCTGCCGCCGAGCCAACTGCCCGGGCCGCGGGCCTGACGTCACACCGGCGGCCCGCCCCCCCAGGCCACAGACACACACCCGGCCCACGCCCCCTCCGCCTGGAGTCACGCCCATTTTATTTGCATGTCACCGCCTACTCAAACCCCTTCCTCCTTCCTCCTTCCCTTCCCTCCCTTTGGAGATGCCGGCACCTATTGCCCTGGTTTAAGGGGGTCTGGGCTTTTAAGGTGGAACTGGAAAGGTCAGGGATCGTACTATTTTTGAAGTTGAGAGGTGAAAGGGACATTAAAGGTCATCTGGTCCAGCCTCCTTGTTGTACAGATAAAGAAAGTGAGGAAGGCCCAGAGAGAAGTGCCCAAGGTCACGAAGGGTGTAAGTGACAAATCGAGGATTTGAGCCTGGGACAGGTTGGCGCTCCGCCCTCCCCCGTGCTTTAATTTGCCCCATAGAATCAATCCATCCCAAGATCACAGCACTCTAGAACTGGGAGACCTTAGAAGTCATGAGGTCCAATCCCGGACCCGAGAGTCTGCTGGCTAGTTTCGCTGCCTCAAGTCTCTCCCCCTCCAGCCCATCCCCCACTTGGCTGCTCAATTGAGCATCCTAAAACACAGGTCTGACCAGGTCACACACAACCTCCCCCCCAAAGCAAACAAACCCAAAAAACTCCCGGGGCTCCGTTATCTCCAAGATCAAATATAAAATCCTATGTTTGGTGTTCAAAGTCTTCATAAGCTGCCCTCTCTTTCAGACCTTATACTTCATAACCTCCTCTCTCACCACCTCCAGCCCCCCAACAGTCTTCAATCCAGTGTCACGGACTTCCCTGTTGTTCCTGGAACTTGACAATGTCATGTCCCCACTCGGGACATTTTCACTGGTGATGGATTTCTCTCCCTCCTCCATCTCTGTCTCCTGGGTCTCCTGACTTCCTCCAAGTCCCAGCTAAAATCTCACCTTCTTACAGGGATGCCTTTTCCAGTCCCCTTTAATTCTATTGCCTTCTCTCCGTTTTTTATCTCCAGTGTATTGTCTGTGTCTTGTTTGTGGATAGTTATTTGTATGTTCATGAGTTCAAATCTCGACTCAGACTCTTATTAGCTGTGTGACCCTGGGCAAGTCACTTACCCCTATTTGCCTCAATTTCCTTATCTGTGAAATAAGCTGGAGAAGGAAATGGCAAACCACTCCTGTATTTTAGCCAAGAAAACCCCAAAATGGGGTCACAGGGTCACACCTGACTGAAAATGATTGAACAGCAACATTTACTGTTGTCTCCCCCATTAGATTATGAGAGCCTTGAAATCAGGGACAGTTTTTTTTTTTTGCCTGTTTTTAAGTCCATGGTACTTAACACAGTATCTGGCATGTAGTAAGTAGGTACTTAATAAATTCTAGTTGACTGACAGATGAGGAAACTGAGGCCCAGGGTATACAAGTAAGCCAGAGGAGCAGCAGGACTTGAAATCAGGTCCTCTGACTCTACAACACCTCTCTTGGATCCCAAAAGGGACACCTCTAAATCTATGATCCTACACTACTTCTTGATAAGCCTCAGTTTCCTCATCTGTAAAATGAGGCAACTGATGATCTCTAAGGACTTTTCTACTTCCCATACATGCCTGCATGTGCCCAAACTCAACAGCCACATTAGAGAGGAAAGAATGCTGAACCTGGAGAGCAGCTGCCTTCAAATCCTAGCTGTTACCTCCTGGGTGACTCTGGACAATTCACTTTACCTCTCTAGGAGGAATAGAGGAGTGAACTAGAAGACCTATAAAGTCCTTCTTTTACAGCTAAGAGAAAGAAGAAAAGACAGATTAAATTTCAGGCCTCCTGACATTCAGTCCAGCACTCTTTCCATAACATTGCAATGTTTTCTTTTGAGTTTCCTCATTCTTCTCATTACATTCAACAAATATCTATTAAGCATCTGCTGTGAATAGAGAACTGAGTTAGGAGCTGGGGTAGATAAAAAATTTGATAATGCCTGGTCACTACCCTCTTAGAGATTAGGATTTTTTTTCCTCAGCTTACCCAAAATTCCAATGTATTTTCCTCTCCAACATAATGTATGCTTGCAATATTAATATGAACAAGTACTCCTAGAAAGGGCCAAGAGTCAGGGAGACTAAAGTATCTACTAAATACTAAAGTATTACCTCGAGTATCCCACTTATCAAGGTTCTCTTACAGCTCATCTCTAGGACTGGTCAAATTTCCACACAATTGTAGCTTACCCCCTTTTCTTTCAAGGTTAATAGTTCACTTTTATGTTGCTTATGTCCATCAAAAGATACATACATTTAAGGAATAATTGATAAAAGGCTTTCATTTTCTACTTTTTCCTCTCCCTGTCAAGAAAACTCCAGGAAGGCTTCACTCGGTCAAGCTTAGGGGAGAATATGTACAAATCTCACTGAATCAAGAAGTATGAATGGGTTGGTCACCTGTTTGGGTAGAGGAATGGACCACATCAGTGAGACCAGCCATTCTTTGGAGTAGCAAAGCTGGAGCTGGTCTCCTTGGTTAGGTAATGTCAGAATTAGGAAAACTAAACTCATTTCACTAGGCTAATCCAGGATCAAGAGGCGCTTCCCCCATGGGTGTGTTACTATTAGGATCATGGAATCAGACCTAGAGCCAGAAGAGGCCTTAAAGGCCATCTTGTCCAAATCACTGACCACTCCCATTCTATCCGGTGAGGAAACTGGGGTGTAGAGAGTTTAAGGGATTTGCTTGAGGTCACACAGGTGCAAGGTGCTAAGTGGCCAAACCTCCACGTGAACTCAGACAGTCAACAAGTATTTATTAAGCATTTACCAGGCCCAGTGCTAAAGCTGGGATTACAAAGAAAGATTCCCTGCCTTTAAAGAGTCAGCTCACATTCATCTGTGCAATGGGGATTTCATTCCTGGATTACTTGGGCTTAAAGTACTTTGTAGTTTGCAAAGTGTTTCATCAATAGAAGGCATTCATACTATTCCCAGTGCTTTGAGGAAAGGAGTGTGGCCTACCATTGCCAGCACCCTAATATCTCTCTCTCTCTCTCTCTTCCCTTCTTTCCCCCTTTCTCTCCCTCTCCTTCTTCCTTCTCCTTCTTCTCCTCCTCCTTTTCTTCTTCTCTCTCTCTCCCTCTCCCCAAATTCCATGGGGCAGCTGAAGAGCTGTGACACATTGCAGTGAGTGGGCAGACAGGATGAAGGATGAGAGGTAGTGGTTTAGAGCATGGTTTAGAGCAGAAAAGTCACTTCTCTGAACTGCCCAGACTAAACCTATGCCCTCATGGTCACTGTGTAATTATTTATTGATTACTAGGCACTTGAAGTGTGAATTAAAAATGGATCTGCCCTGATAAAATCAGTCCAGAGGAGCTCCAATACACATAAATGCACTAATTTCAGGGAGGAACTCAGACTCTTTGTCTTAAGGGCCCCCATACCAGAGGATTTTTCCAGCCTCTATAGGCACAAAATCTATTCTATCTCCCCCACTCCACCCCCAGAATGCTGGCACTTCTGTTTATTTTGCTTATCTAATTAGACATTAAGATTAGTGAGGAGGAAGAGAGAGGAAGAACTCTCTTCTTCTCAGAGGATGGACTGGGAGCTGAGCCTCCTGGGTTTCATGCCCACCTCTGCATGTGGTAGGGCATTATTGGATGGCCCAGAAAATAGGACAACAGTAGTACTTGTCCTTAGTGGCAGGGCCTGACCTGAGAAAGTCTGTTTGACGACACTTGCCCCAGTTCTTGTTGAGCAAGATGATGATATCTAACTTGAGGAATGCTCACAGAGCAGACCCTGATTGGGGGAGAAATATGAAGGAAACAGCTGGAGTAGACAGGTACAACCTCTGACCCTCAAAGTAATCACTCCCTTCCTGTACAATAGACCCTAACCCTGGGCCCCACAAGGGCATTTGAAGTACTATATTCTGGGGTTAAATCCTATTTCAAAGGGCCAGGCTCAACACTAAGAGAAAGTCCTCCAAGCCCCCCCATTCTGAGCTATTTTGAGCAGACTTTATACAAATACTCTGTTCTTTTCTTCTCTCACTATACTTAGAAGTTCTCTGATTCCCATGATTATTGACAGTTTGGTTAAATATATAATTGCCCTTTTCAAACATGTACTATCCTGAGAAGCTCCCAGATATCAGCATTGTTTGTAGGAACAAAGAGAGAAGAGCATTTTTTTCAGATTCTAAGGTTAAAAAAAAAGTTGTCATTCACAGGTAGAAGATAAATTAATTCCTGTCCCCTCATCACGATAGAGCTATGTAGGGTCTGATAAAGAAAATTCAGTTTATACTAAAGCTCAGTATAACAGCATCCATCTCCAAACGGAAACAAATAAGTGGGTGTATCCCATCACACCATCAACAAACACTTATTGAGGGCCCATTCTTGAGGAATTTGGAAAAAAAAGAGTTTGAAAAATCATAGAAGGGGGGAAAGTTAGGTGGCACAGTGAATAGAGCACCAGCCCTGGAGTCAGGAGGACCTGAGTTCAAATTTGACCTCAGACACTTGACAGACTTACTAGCTGTGTGACTTTGGGCAAGTCACTTAGTCCCAACTGCCCTTCAAAAAGCAAAAAAAAAAAAAATCGCAGAAGGTCAAAGCTGGGAGGAAACTAATTCAACACTTTATTTTATAAAAGGGAAAGCTGAAATTCAGAGGTTTAGTGACTTGCCTTGAGTCATGCAGCAAGTAAGTGGTAAAGTCAATGGTGAACCCTCAGTACTCCTTGGCACATTCCCTAGGTCAAGAAAATTTGCTTCTAGCATACTACATATCCAAACTGGGGATAGGGTAAGGGGTGGAATATAGACAAAAGTCTCACAGCATCCAGAGATGTGAATGAGCTGGGAATACTGGTCAGTCAAAAATAATCATTTATGTAAATCATAAGTTAATAAAGCATTTTTTAAGTAAAAAAAATCATTTATTAAGTGCCTACTATGTACCAAAGGCATCTAGGTGGTACAATGGATATAGCACTGGGCTTGGAATCAGGAAGACTCATCTTCCTGAGTTCAAATCTGGCCTCAGACACTTACTAGCTATGTGGCCCTGGGCAAATCACTTAACCCTGTTTGCCTCCATTCCTTATCTGTGAGCTGGAACTGGAGAAGGAAATGGCAAAGCACTCCCGTATCTTTGCCAAGAAAACCCCAAAATGGGGTCACAAAGAGTCAGTAACAACTGAAAGGATTCATCAATAACAACTATGTGCCAGGCACTATACTAAGAACTCTTAGGCTAAGACTTAGGTAGTCTTAGACCATCATTCCCTCTACAATTTTATAATACAGTTTGAAGAGAAACTATATATAAATTTTAAAAGACAAATAACAATACAATAGAATAATTTCCAGATGAATGCCAAAGATAATATGCATTATAGGAGTCCCAGAGAAAATGATCATAGGCCTGGTATATATTGTTGACACTTTCCATCTGGCTGTCAGTGATAAAGGAGCAGATATTGGAACCTTGTCTCCATTCCATTTAACAAGTTTATTGAGTACTTACTATGTCCAAGCCACTATGCTTGGTACCAGGAATGCAAAAACAAAGATTACAATAGTCTCTGCCCACAAAGAACTTCCATTCTCCTAGAGGTACTGGAGCTTATGCAGGACATGTACATGTAGACACAGGGTCTACAGTTTCTTTTTAACTAGGTGGTGACCATAATAGGGACAACAAATCCTTTAAAGAAAGAAGGGGATCTCAATAGGGGAGGATGAGGAGGGAATGCACTAAAATGGGAAATGGGAGTGTCAAGTTTGGGGACCTAATAGTCTCATCTGACTAGAATATTTAATTCATGAAGGGGAGTAGTATGAAATAAGGCTAGAAGCACAGGTAGATCACACTCTGTGGAGGGCCTCAGATGCTAGACTAAGGACATTTAGATACTTCAGTGGCTCCATGATGTAGATATTTCCTCCAGAAGTATAGATCGCAGCCTGATTCAGAATACACTTTTTCATCCTACGTGGCTCTTGCTCATATCTTCCAGTAAATCTTACATAGTACATCCATCCAACAAGCTGGGGCCTTCCTCTAGGTCTCCTGACATTGTTGTTCAGTCATGTCCAACTCTTCATTACCCCATTTGGGGTTTTCTTAGCAAAGACTCAAGAGTGGTTTTGCAATTTCCTTCTCCAGATCATTTTACAGAGGAGGAAACTGAGGTAAACAGGGGTGAGTGACTTGCCCAGGGTCACACGGTCAGTAAGTATCTGAAGTTTAATTTGAACTCAGGTCTTCCTGACTCTGCGCCAGGTGCCCTATCCACTGTGCCACCTGGTTGCCTTCCTGACATCACAATCAGGTTATCCATTACTCTCTGTGCTGCTGTACCTCTCTGATCATACCTTTTTATTCAGCATCTCCTGGGCAATTTTTTTTTTTATCCTACAGCCTACTCATACTCACCACACACCTCCTTTTGGGTAATCAGCAGAGAGCTACTCCATGATAACACTGTAGCTGGATTTAGAACTGAACCCAGGAGAGGAGAGCAGACTAGACTGCATTTGGTAAATTGTACAGGGCTTTTAATACTGCTGTGCTTCTCACTAAAACAAAGGTTCATCTTTTTTTAACATCAAGATTCCTTTAGTGCATGTTTTATGAACATGAGTCATGGACTATTGCAGTCTTTGGAGAACTGGAAGTTGCAGACTGAGGAGTTCATATTTTATCCTAGAGGTAAAAGGGAGTCACTGAAGGTTATTAAGCAGACAAATGTCATTATCAGATCTTTGCCTTTAGAATATTTTTCAGAGGTACGGGGGCGGCATATCTGAGTAGAGAATGGATGCTTCACTCTGCCCCTGTCAGACCACCTGAGAAGTAAAAAGTTCAATTCTACATTTTAGGAAAGACAGTGACAGAGCAAGGATCAGCAAACTTTTGCATGGCTGCAGCTAAGAATGGTTTTTACATTTTTAATACAGATTGTAATATATTTAAAAATGTAAAAAATTATCTAAGCTATCTGGCTATACAAAAACAGGGGACAGGCCAAGTTAAGCTGTTGGACCATAGTTTACTGACCCATGGAAGGACATTGAAGAGACCTGAAAGCATGCTATATAGGGTCAGTAGAAGGTAATAGGGATATTTAGCCCGGAGAAGAGAAAACTGGTGAGATAGCTGTTTTCAGTTATTTAAAAGATCGTTATTTGGAAGAGGTACTAGATTTCTGCTTGGCCGCAGAAGGCATAATGACTAGGATCGATGGTCAGATGTTGTAGAGGTAGATTTAGGGTTGATGTAAGGAAAAATGACTAACAGAGATATCCAAAACTGGCATAGGTTGGCTGGGCAAGGGGTGTTTTCCTCTCACCAGAGATCCTCCCAAACAGCGGACCATGATCCTGAGATTCTTTCCCACACTGAGATTCTACGGCAGCAGTGAGACCACTTCAGAGGTCTCCCATTGCAATAATCCAGGTGAGAGGTGCTGAGAGCCTGAACCAAGAAGGTGGCAGAGATAGAATGGACCCATTTAAGGGTTAAATACTGGGGGTGAGGGAGAGACAAGGGGCAGGGTTGACTCTAAGTTTATAAACACGAATAACTGGAATGACCATGCACCTTCAGTAGAGATAAGGAAGTTTGGATGAGGGGAGGGCTTTAAGAAGATGAGTAGTCTCAGACATGTTGAGTTTAAGATACCTACAGGACATCCAAAGTGAACATGTCCTGCGTAAAGCTGAAAATGCAGTACTGGAGCACAAGAACAACATTGATGTCAGATATGTAGATATGGAAATCATTAGTTTAGAGTTAAGACCTGAAACAATAGCAGCAAATGAAATCACCGAGAGAGAAGAGCTCTGAGTTCAGTGTCTTTTTTTTTTTGGAAGGGGAAAGGCAGGGCAATTGGGATTAAGTGACTTGCCCAAGGTCACAAGGCTAGTAAGTGTTAAGTGTCTGAGGCTGGATTTGAACTCAGGTCCTCCTGACTCCAGGGTGGGTACTCTATTTACTGTGCAACCTAGCCACCCCTGAGTTCAGTGTCTTAGGGGACATTCTGACTTAGGGAGGGGGAGATGGATGATTATCCTATAAAGGGGACTAGGAAGGAGCAGTCAGTCAGGTACAAAGGGAACCAAGAGAAGCCAGTGCCACAAAAGCAAGAGAGGAGAGAGGATGCATCCGTATAAAAAACTAGAGAGAGGTGGAGAAGGAGGTACAAGAAAAGGCCAGAGGATATAGCAGCTAAGAAATCCTTGGAACCAAAGTTTCCATGGAATGATAAAATAAGAAATCAAATTGCAAAGGGTTCAAATTTTGAATGGGGGATAAGGTGGTAGAGGTATTGAATGTAAATGATTCTTTCTAGGATTTTGGTGATGAAAGGAAGAAAAAAAGCAGGATATGTGACTTTTCAAGTCATAAAACTTGGAAAGTAATATTTGGTTAAGGTCCTGTAAAGACTAAAGGGCAGAATTGGTCCCTTTGCAAACTCCAAAGTACCCCCCCCCATACTCCACACACCCATATACACCCACACCCCACATTTTAATTACTGCTTGTTTTGTTGTATCTTGTTATATTCTCTTGGATAGAACATAAATTCCTTAAGGGAAGGAACTTTTTCACTTTTGTATTTATTTCCCCTAGTGGCTGGCACATAATAGGCATTTCATAAACAAGTCTTAGAAATCTGTATTGCAAGCTTGTTAATTGATTGATTGGTACAACTTGGGTTTGGGATGGAAGTCTGCGTCCCCAGAAACCAAGAAGACTTCAAGCTTGGTACCTGTTCTTTAGCTATATCCCAAGTTGGTGGGGAATGTAGCACACCCCTCTACTCCTCAACAAGTTTTTGTTAAGCACCTATAATGTGCCAGGTGCTGGGAATAAAAAGAAAAAAAATTGAACAGTTCCTGCCCTCAAGGAGCTTACTTTCATTCAAGGAAGACAACATGTACATATCTAGATATATCTAGAACAAATATAAAATAAATACAAGGTACTTTAAGGAGAGGGTGGCTAGGTGCTGTAATGGATAGAGTGCTGGGCCTGGAGTCAGAAAGACTTCTTTTCCTGAGTTCCAATCTGGCCTCAGACTGAGCTGTGTGACCCTGGCCAAGTCACTTAATCCTGTTTGCCTCAGTTCCTCATTTGTAAAATGAGCTGGAGAAGGAAATGGCAATCCAATCCAGTATCTCTGCCAAGAAAATTCCAAATGGGGTCACAAAGAGTCAGACATGACTGAAAATCAACTAAACACAGCAAGAACAGTTTAGGAAGGAAACCCTAATCACTGGAGCTTATGTAGGACATGTACATGACTTTACCCTAGGCCTGGTGTCTGAAGCCTTTCTGGGTTTGGCATTAGAGCTCTGTCTTACACTCCAGTCAGCTGAGCACCAAGAGTGATGTCTGAGGCTGATCCATTGTGTTCTTCTCCTGTAGTAGTCTAGTTCCTGACAGAACTAGAAATATAATGCGTTTACTTAAGAGATCAGTGGCAGCACTTACAGTTGCCATTTCCTTCTCCAGCTCATTTTTACAGATGAAGAAACTAAGGCAAACAGGGTTAAGTGACTTGCCCAGAGTCACACTGCTAGTAAGTGTCTGAGACTGGATTTGAACTCAGGTCTTCCTGACTCCAGGCCAGGTGCTCTATCCACTATGCCACCCAGCTGCCCTCACTACCTGTATAACCTTGGTCAAATCACTGAACCTCCTTGGCCTTCAGTTTCCCCATATGTAAATTGACTATGTTGTGCTAGATGGCCTCAGTCACCCCTTCCACCTCTAGCTCTATGATATTTTGAAATTAATTGAAGTATGTGCCAACTCAAGTATTATCCTGATTACTTCATCTAAAGGTCTTTCCATTCATAAATTCTTTAGCTCTTACTACTAGCTGCCTGAGGCCTCTCTGGCTTAGCACCTAAACCTCCTTCCCACTTCACCTCATGTGTCCCTAATTTGAGATTCTTTCCATAGTTGAGCTCTGACCATTCTGATCCTAAGGAGGGAAAATAGTCTGGAATACATCTGCCTACTAGATAAATGATCTTTTCTTCCTTCCCCTCCATAACCATGGTGTTCTTTGCCATCCCATCTCACCCTCCAGACTTCCTGGCTTGCCTGACCCAGTGATGAAGGGAAGACTCAGATATGGCTCTGAGTTCACTCTCTGTCAACATGAATTGGTCTGCTCCTCAGTAAATAACGTAATGGGATGTAATTCTAGGAGGTAGAGAAAGACAAGTACAGTAGCATGGGGTGCCCAAAAAACTAGGATTAAACACTGGCTTAATTTGGGGGTTGCAGACTCAAGAGGCAATGAGATTTAAGAAAAAGCATGCTGTACCTGGATCTGGAAGAATCTCAGTTGGAATGAGAATAAGTAACTTATGAATGAAAACATTTATAAGTTGCATGACCAGGGGCATAAAAATGCTTCAGAAAACTGGAGGTGCTTCACAAATGTCAGTTATTAGGATTCATCATGAAATGTCTCTTCTCCTGGGGTAGAAAAGGGAGAGCAGGAGAGGAAGTCAAGAGAGAACTCCTTGTAGGATCTATTTCTGAAGTTTTCCTCTCAGTTAGGTTTGACCTGCCCAGAAGAAGAAATTAAATTACAAATAGAGTTACCAACAGCAAAACAAACAAAAAGCTGATGATAATAAAACAGGACCACCTCTTTTTTGTGATAGAATACAAATCAAACGAACCAAATACTGTCTATGCCTATTTGTCAACCCTAGGCACAGATATTGCCCATAGCTCCCCTGCCCCCAAGATCTCTGGGCTCACAGGGACCTGATTCCATCCTGGGCTCCTATCAACAAATGGTCAGTTCTTTCTTTGGCTCAATGTCCACATGCATGAGTAAAATGGAAATACAGTTTAAAAAATAAAATAGATCAAGTAAAATCCAAATAAAAGTGAGTTATTTCTCATGTCTAGCTTTTCCTAAACTTAGGCCGCAGGTTTCCTACTCCTGCACTGGTATTCTGTACAGTATAGGGATTATATATTGTATAGTCTTTATTTCCTCCATCACAGAAAATGCTTAAGATGCAGAGCACACTCAAATAGCATATTAGACTTCCTCCAATCCAGAAAGTCAATATACTTTGTGTGACTGATGAACAATTATTCCTTATCCATCTTAGACCCACAACATTTGAACAATTCATTGCAATATCATGGTGGTTTGACCAGGCTTGTGAATTTTCTGGCCCCTTGTGGCATGGCTCTAGTCCAGGGGTGGAGAACCTGAAGCCTCAAGGTCACACATGGCCCTCTAGGTCCTCAAGTATGACCCTCTGAATCCAGACTTCACAGAATAAATTCTGTTCATAGAAGGATGTGTTCTGTAAAACTTAGACTCAGTCAAAAGGCTGTACCCAAGGACCTAGAAGGCCACATGTGGCCTGGAAGCTTCAGGTTCCCCACCCCTAGCTGAAAAATTCTCTAAGCACAATTTGGAAGATCTTCTCCCTCTGAGAGGCTCCCAAACTCAGGAATACTAGAACTCAGGATTATCCATGAAGTAATGCCCAAGGTTGAAAACATCCTTTCTCAAGATCTCTAGTCTCTGACTTATGCTCAAAAAAAAGCAGAAATCAGTAAGGAATTGAGGTTCAGGAACTCCCCTTTTAGGCACACCTGGGCAACCACAGGCTGACAATCCCATGCTTCTCTCATAAATTGCCATTTTCTGTTCCTTGGGGCTAGAAAACTTTAGAAGAGAAAATGGCTGAGTTGTATCACACCTTCCTCTTATCAGGGAAAGGATAGCTCCTTTGATGGGAGTTTGTTTCCCCTGACACTCATTTACCAATTCTTTTTTAAAATTTAATTTAACTTTTTTTTTAATACTCATTTTACAATTTTGAGTTTCAAATTCTTTCCCTCCTTCTAGCCTCTCCCGTACACACTGAGAAAGCAAACAATTGTAGGCGATTCACAAATCAACTTGGAGGCAATGCCAATCACGGGGACCAATCAGAGTAGTTCCTTCTATCCTCTCTGCAAAGAGCTATGGCATGTATCGCCCTCCATAAGAGATGCTCTTTTAACCAAGTTTCAAGCCCTGTACTCTTGTCAAGTGGGTTGGGGTACTTAAATTCACTAAGGGCTCCCCTTTTTTACCCCAGTCACACAGATAAAACACCAATCTGTAAAGCTATGATCAAATTATTTTATATTCGGTTAACTCCTTCAAGCCCAGATTTGGTAATATCTTTATGGGGGTATGTGAAATCTCCTATTACAGGAGATTGTATCCCAAGAGAAAACTAAATATCCTAGACCACCAAGACTACCATTCCATTTTACCGGAATGCTTAAGAATCCATAAACATCTCTCATGAAATTAGCTGAGTGTTGAATTATCAGGGACCATATGCCAATCTCAAAGAAAAAACAGTATCCTGGATGGAATGTTGGACATTCAGGAAGACCTCGGTTATAGGTCATGCCACAGATACTTACAGACTCTGTAATCCCAGACAAGTCACTATCTTTTTGTCTCTTTCCTCATCTAGGAAAAAAAAAGGGATAATATTAATGATAGTACTTATTTGGTAGGGTTATTATGAAGATCAAGTGAGATAGCATTCATAAAATACTTTGTAGACCTCAGCATTTCATGTAAATGCCAGTTAACTAATAATTATAATAAGAATCATATGATATTCACTCTGGAAGAGATGTTAGAGGTTGTCTGATTACAGATGAAGAAATTGATACCCATGAAGAGAAGTAAAGACCCAAACCCACACAGGAAGCTGCTAACAGAACTGGGAAGAGACATAGGGAACCCATTCTAGCATTCACCACTTTATATCATGCTATTTCTCATTTTATGTCTGAGATGTGATTATTCCATCCACCATTCCATGGTGGTTTCTCAGTTCCTTTGAAACCTCTGGGTACTCAAAGCCTCAGAGGGGGTTGTTTGGGCAGTATCTCCCCATATCTTTGTAGACATCTGGGATTAAGGTAATGCATCCTATGTCCAGTTGGACACAGTCCCCATAGAAATACCATTAGCCTTAGAGCCCTGAGGGCTGGGTAGAATTCTTGGGATATATTTGTTGGATAGAAGGATGAGACCATGATCAAGTAATGTGACATGTTTACTGGCTGAGAGGATGTAATCCTCAGCATTTACAGATTTCACCCTTGTCATTAAGTTGTCAGAGGGAGGAAAGGCTGGTTGGCTGGTTATGACTTCATGGGTCAAAGGAGGAGAATGACCTGCTTGAGGTCATCTGAGAGAGAGAGAGAGAGAGAGAGAGAGAGAGAGAGAGAGAGAGAGAGAGAGTATAAGCATAGGAATGGAGTTAGAGAGAATGGTTCTTTGGCTCAAATTCCACCTCCAGTCATTCCAGGGATTTGGGGAGTCTCTCTTCCAAGCTTCCAGGAGCGATGACTGATATCATCAATGCTGTAATTAATTAATATGGAGGATCAACTGCAGTAAGTCTCAGGTGTGTGAGAGAAGTCATGTCCTTGTTAGAGACTTCAGTTAAAGAAAATGAAAACCTTAACCTTACTGTAGGGGAAAAGATATATCCTCTCAGGAATTTACCTCCTTTGAACTAGAATGATCTTCAGTCCCACTCTGTAAACTCCAATTATCCTCAGAATCAACTTCAATGAAACAATTCCATAAACATTTATTGAGTATTTACTATGTGCCAGGTAACTGGGGAGAGAAGCACAAAAATTAAAGCAGTTCCTGTCCTCAAAGAGCTTACACTTTACTGGGGAAAAACAACATGTACACAGATACATAGATGCATATGTTTTATTTATGTTATATATATGTACATATACACAGTGTGTATATATGTAAACACATATAATACATGTGTGTTCATAGATGCATGCATATAGATGTGGGGATAGAGAAATATTTCTAAATGTGAGCATGTATGTATATACATGTGTGTATAGTACACATACATATATGTATATGTACATGCATATACATACATACAGGCATATAGGTAACAACAAATCATTACTAGCCCAAGAGGGCTGGGGATACCCGATACCAATAAGGTGTCCAAATTCTGACCTCAGTCATACAGACCTAATATCTTTTTTCAAGTTTCAATCCTAGGGGAACCTGTCCTCTAAAGAGAGGGTCAGGTTCTTTCTTGCACTCTCTGGCTCTTTATGCCCTCGCCCCTCCCCCCCCCCCCCAGACCCAGAGAAAAATCACTTAAAGTTTAGGTTTAACTCATGTCTAGGATCTCCCCAAAGGGAAGCAGAAAGGACATTCGAATGACTCAAAAATGTACATTGACAAAGACTTAAAAGGCTGATACAGCAGCCTAACTGCTATTATAATATCTTGTGAGGTTGACATTTATAACATTAAAATGTGAGACAGTAGGGGGTGGCTAGGTGGCTCAGTGAATAGAGCACCAGTCCTGGAATCAGGAGGACCTGAGTTCAAATCCGGCCTCAGACACAACACAAAAACTAGCTGTGTGACCTTAGGCAAATCACTTAACCCCAATTGCCCTATCTTCTCCCTCCAAAAAGCAAAAAAAAAAAAAAAAAAGTGAGACAGTTAGTGAGATTATTAAATAGTTTACCTTTCCTTTGGTTCTTCACTGTCTGAGCAACTACTTCAGGGTGAACCCATCTGCATAACCAAGTGGTCCCATCCTATCCTGTCTTCTCTAGCAGATTTCTGCCTCTGTTGCTCCACTATCTCTCCTGGCCTGCTGGCTGCCTCCCTACAGCCTATGAACATGCCTAGGCCTCCCTTATCCTCAAAAACTCTTCACATGATCCATCCATTCCCAATCGCTATTATCCCATATCTCTCTTCTCTTTTGTGGCTAAATTCCTTGAGATGATCTTCTACAATAGCTACCTTTACTTCTTTTTCTGCAATTTGCCTTCTTAGTTCATTATTGAACTGAATTTTATATTTGATCCTGGAGGTGATAAGGGAGCCACTGGAGCTTATTGTGTGTGTGTGTGTGTGTGTGGTGTGGCATGATCAATGACCTATGCTTTTAGTAAGATCACTTTGACAGCTGAGTAATAGATGGAGTGAAGAGAACTTTGTGGCAGGGAGACTGACCAAAGACTGTTGCAAGTCTAGTTGTGAAGTGATGAGGGCCTGTGCCACAGTCTTCCGGCAAGCCAGCCTAGGGTTTGGGCTCACCCTGCCTTGGGAGGTCATCTTCACCTAGAAAGATTGTAGAAGCTGCAGGAAGCACCTTCCAATTTCTCAATTTACTCATTTCCCATGCTCTCTTCCTCCACCTACCTGAGCAACACAGAGGCCATACCCTTGTTCTTGCCATTACCCATAAATATGCCACTTTCATGTTTATGGGCTCTGAAAATCCTTTATGTCATCACAATCTGTGGTCATTTTACTTCTCCCTCTGTTTTGCACCTCCAAATCCTATTCTTTGTCCTCACCATCACCTTCAATCGCTCTCTCTCAGTTATTTCCCTGGCCATCACCCCTGCACAGGCCGTACTCTTTCCTTCCCCATCTTAACCTCTTGGTAAATCACCTTTACACTGTCTTCTTCTCTTGAGTCCCTTGCCCTCTGTCCTATCGAAGATCTCACCCCAACATACCTCAGTCTTGTATTACTTCTACTGCCTGCTGCCTTTTCTCCTAGACTGCTGCCAAATGAGGGCTGAAGCCAGAGAAATCACAAAATCATTCTACCTGGGTCCACTGCAATTTTATGTTACACTACCTCAGCTGAGCCCTTACTGCTACAAGGCTGATGACTGCACAACTTGGCCTCACTCAAATACAATTCATTTGCAAGTCAAGACATCCCCCTCCTGAAGTCATTCCTCTTCCAGAAGGAAGGATGAATGAAAACCACAGATGCAAGGCAGTCCTTTTACACCCTTCCTAATCAATTCAGTATCCCAGTTACCACATCAACTTTCCCAAACCTTTTTATCCCTCCTAAATCTTCCCCCTCTTCTTTCTGTCCTCTCAGCTGAGAACTGGCCTCATGTTTCACAGAAAAAACTGAGTCTATTTGCTGAGTTCTCTCTTGTCCCCTCCTCCTCTCATACCACCCAGATGCTTCCTGAGATAATTCCACTTATCCCACAAGAAGTGGTAACCCCTCTCCTGCCCAAGGTGAATGCATCTACCTGTTCTCCAGCAGATTGTACCTCTATCACTCCATTGTCTCCCTGATCTTCAGTCTCTTCTAGTCTACTAGCTGCTTCCAGACTGCCTGCAAATATTCCCAGGTCTCCCCTATTCTCAAAAAATCCTCACTTAATCCACCCATTTCCAATAGCTATCATCCCATAGCCCACCTCCCTTTTGTGGCAAAACTTCTTGAGAAGACCTTTTACAACAGGCCTTCACTTTCTTTTCTCTTACTCCCTTTTTAATTCTCCACAATCTGGCTTCTTTCTTTCTTTCTTCCTTTCTTTTTTTATTCTTTCCTTCCTTTCCTTCTTTCTTTCTTTTTCCTTCCTTCCTTTCTTTTTTATTCTTTCCTTCCTTTCCTTCCTTCCTTTCTCTCTCTTTCTTTTCTTTCTTTGTTTCTCTCTCTCTTTTCTTTCTTTCTTTTTTCCTTCCTTCCTTCCTTTCTTTCTTTCTTTCTTTCTTTCTTTCTTTCTTTCTTTCTTTCTT
>NW_027187359.1:2855596-2870099 GCF_028583685.1 Petaurus breviceps papuanus
CTTTCTTTCTTTCTTTCTTTCTTTCTTTCTTTCTTTCTTTCTTTCTTTCTTTCTTTCTTTCTTTCTTTCTTTCTTTCTTTCTTTCTTTCTTTCTTTCTTCCTTCCTTTCTTCCTTCCTTTGCATTTGGGGTTAAGTGACTTAACCAGGGTCACACGGCTAGTAAGTGTCTAAGGCCAGATTTGAACTCAGGTTTTCCTGACTCTAGTGCTGGTGGTCCAGCAGTCTGGCTTCTTAACTCATCATTGAATTAAAACTACTCTTTCTAAAGTTTTCAGTCATCTCCTAATTGCCAAATCTAATGACCCTTTCTCAATCCTTACTCTTCTGGACCTTTCTTCAGCTCTTGATGCTGTCAATCACCCTACTGTTGATACCTTCTCTACAAGTTTTCCTGACATAGCTCTGTCCTGAGCTCTCTTTTCCTCTCCCTCTATACTATTTCACTTGGTGATCTCATCAGCTCTCGGCTTCAGCTCTCATTTCTACATAGGTGACTCTCAGATCTATTTGTTCAAATCTAACCTCTCTCCTGACCTTCAGTCTTGCATCACCAACTGCTTATCAAACATCTCAAATAGCTCATAGACATCTCAAACGAAACATGTCCAAATGGAATTCATTATCTTCTGCCCTGTCCCAAACCTTCCCTTCTACCTAACTCTCCTCTTACTGGGAAGGGTGCCACCATCTTACTAGTTAACCAAGCTCACAACCTAGGGGTCATGCTCCACTCCTTACTTTCTCCAATATCTTCAATATCTACTGAGGGCAATTATTTTCCTAGTTCAGTGACTAGTCCTATATTGATGCACTCTCATTCCCTCTGGGACCAAGGGATTGCTGAGTCTTTGCAAAGCACCAAATTTTTCAGCACTGAGCATGTATATTCCCTAAAGTGGCTGGGGAGCTCAATGCTTACTCTATACAAAGGCTTCTACAGACCCATCCCACATATGCTTCATGGGGTGAACTTCAATTCAATCCCTGCTACATTTACAAAATATATACAAAGTTTATTGTTTATTACAAGCCACAAAGGGGTGGAGAAGCAGGAAAGGCCTCTTGTGGGAGGTGACATGAGCTGAGTCTTGAAGGGAGCTATGCATTTCAAGAGGAGGGAGAGCATTCCAGGCATGGGGAACAGCCTGTGCAAAGGTATGATGATGGGAGATGGAATGTACAGTATGGGGAACTACAAATAGGCCAGTTTCATCAGAACTTACAGTACATAAGAGGGAGTAATATGTCATCATACTGGACAGAGAGATTGGAATCTGATTATGAAAGGCTTTAAAGCATCAAAAAAGAGGAGTTTTTATTTTAGCCCAGAGGCACTAGGGAGCCACTGAAGCTTCTTAGGGGAAGGAAAAGGGGAAGAAAGGGAAGAAACATGTATTAAGCACTTTATATGTAAGAGGTACCTTGCTAAGCACTTTACAGATATTATCTCATTTGATCCCTATAACAACCCTATAAGTTAGGAGCCATTATTATTCCCATTTTACAGTTGAGAAAACTGAGGTAGACAGAGATTAAGTGACTTGCCTAGGGTTAAATAGCCAGGGAGTGTCTGGGACTGTATTTGAATTCAGGTCTTTCTGACTCCAGGCCTAGTGCTCCATTCACTATGCATGAATTTAAACCTGGACCCTTAGAATTCATCTAGTCCTACCCCTCATTCTTGTTATTAATATGGTTGATTGTGTTTATAGTTTTCCTAATATTGAACTAGCCCTGCATTTCTGGTCTAAATACATCCTGGTCATAGTATATAATCTTTGTGATATGTGGTTGTAGTTTCCTTGTTAATGTTTTATTAAAAATTTTTTTTGCATCAATAGTCATGCTTATAATTTTCTTTTTTTCTGTTTTGACTGTCCCTGGTTTACTTATCATGACCATATGTTAAACACACACCCCCCCTCGCCTCCTTATTTTAAGGATGAGGAAATTGAGTCCTGGAGAAGTGAAGTGACTTCCCTGAGTCCTTGAGGTCACACACAGGTAATAAGTGACAGAGGCAGGATCTGGATCCAAGTCCCTTGACTCCTAATCCAGCCTTCTTTCTACTGTACCATTTCTCCTGTTATCTGACCAGAGCTTTACTTGAAAGATGATTCTCTTCCTGTAGAGCCATTTTTTATATAGAAAGGATTGGAAAGGAAGTGTAGCATAATGGAAATAGCAAGACATAACATTGTTAGATGGGGCTCTAGTTGCTATGAATTTGTGGCTTTGGACCACTTTAGTGAAACCTCTCTGGGCCTCACTTGGCCCATGTGTAAAGTAAAGGAGTTTTGAAGCAGATAATCTCTAGGGCCCTATCTAGTTGATGGATGAGGGTAGAATTAGGGATGTAAAGGGGAAAGACAATCACTTGTAGAATTGGAAGGGCCCTTCAAGAGACAATAGTGAAATCCTAGACTCAAAAGTAGTGAGAACTAGTTAGGAGAAAAGATATAAAACCAATATAGTCTCTGAAGGGCAAGGGTCCTCCTAGAGTAAATGAGAAGAGAAAAACAGACAGTACTGGAAGGGAAGGAGAGAGACTAATCAGTTCTTGAAGAGGAAGTTAGCCTCCAGGTAGAGTTGTAAGAAGTAGAAGGGGAGGGAGCTTTAGAGATTAGATCTCTAAATAGATAATATTATAATAGATAATAATAATAGATAGATATCTAAATAGATAGAGATCTCTAGACCAATTCGTTTTCTGGCCAGGAAAATGAGGCCCAGAGAACACATCTGTCAGCCAGTCAATCAATAAACATTTATTAAGCTCATCCTATGTGGCAGATACTGACAGTCCCTGCCCTCAAGGAGCTTATAGTCTTAAAGGGGCAGGGCAACTTAGAACAACTATGTACAAACAACATAGAACAACTATGTACAAACAAGCTATATGCAGGATAAAATGGAAATAATCAACAGAAGGAAGGCAGTAGAATTAAGGGGCCAGGAAAAACTTCCTATAGAAGGTGGGATTTTAGTTGGGACTTGAAGGAAGCCAGGGAAGTCAAGAGGCAGAGATGAAGAAGGTGAACATTCCAGGCTAGGTGCAATAGCCAATGAAGGTGCCAGAGTCAGGAAAGGAGTTTCTTTTTTTTTTTTTTTTGGCTTTTTTTGGAGGGGGGAGGGGCAGGGTAACTGGGGTTAAGTGACTTGTCCAAGGTCTGAGGCTGTATTTGAATTCAGGTCCTCCTGATTCCAGGACCGGTGGTCTATTCCCTTTACCACCTAGCCGCCCCTAGGAGAGGAGTTTCTTGTTCAAAGAAGAGCAAGAAGACACCAGTGTCATTGGGTCAGAGTATGTAGTGGGACAGGGTGTAAAGTGTAAGAAGACTTAGAAAAGTAGGGAGGTGGCAGGTTAGGAATGACTTTGAACACTAAACAGGATTTTATCCTGGAGGTGTTTGGGAGCCACACTGGAGTTTATTTTTTTATTTTTTTCTGTCACAGGCATTTTTATTAACAGACCATTAGAAAAATAATCATGGTGTAGAGATCTTTAGTTCATTCTTCTAATAAGCCTGTTGATCTGGTCTTCCCTGTTACCAGCATCTCCACCTTCCACAAAATGTGTAGTCTTTTTCTTCATTCCGCCTCATGGAGAAGATAATTTGAAGGGCCACAGGAGGTTGTTGGCAGCTTTGAAGTGCTTGCCAATAGTGTAGCTCTTATGGATCAAGTCCTCCATGCAGATAATTCCATATTTGCCATAATTCTAGCCGGAAAAAGAGGAAGTCCACACTGGAGTTTATTAAGTGGGAAGGGTGATACTATCATTGATCTGTTCTTTAGTAAGATCACTTTGACAGCTGACTAGAAAATGGAGTGGGGAGAGACTTGTGGCAGGGAAATCAACCAAAGGTTACTGCAATAGTCTAGTTGTGAGGTGATGAGGTGCTGCACCATAGTAGCTTGGTTGTTGTCCTTCATTCTCAAAGAGGATCCAAGTGACATCACCGTGTTAGAGTCAAGGTGTGTTTAACTGTGGCTGATCAGACCAATACAAGCTCAGATGATTCTACCACAGGTTGGGTACAAATAATGCATGTGAATATTTAAGGTGGATTCTCCAAATCTGCACATCCTGAATTTCTTTTGGGATCCTTCAATTCTGCCTTGCTCATAGAGTACAGCACCTTCTTTGATGAGGGCCTTTGGAAATGTCTCTCACCTAAGATATTTTGAGGTAACATTTATAAGGAATCTTGAACCAGGAAAAGGGTTATAATATATTGAAAATAGAGTTTGGGTCTGACCTTCCAGAACAATAATCCCTACTATATCATTAAAGTGAAGCCTCCTGGTTCATTCCCTGAAGGAGGAGGAGTAATCTTCCAGAGTAATCAAAGGGTTTCCTTCCTCCAATCAATATCTTAATCCTTTCTGAATGGAGAAGAGGGCAAAGTCACTCTGAGAATTGAAGCCTAATCTCTTCTGGGGATAGAGAAGCCCAGGACCATAGGGAAAATAGAGGTATTCCTTGTTAAAGATGTGGTTTCAATCAATCAACCAATATTTATTGAGCCAGGTCTTATACTAAAGGCTGGGAATTTAAAAAGAGGCAAAAGACAGTCTCTGTCCTCAAGGAACTCACAATTTAACAAGGGAGACAAAACACAAATAAATATAGACAAAGTAAGCTACATACAGGATAATTAGGGAATAATTATAAGAGGGGAAACACTGAAATTAAGAGGAGTTAGGGAAAACTCATTGTAAAAGGTGGGATTTTAGTTGGGATTTAAAGGAAGTCAGGAGGCCAGTAGTGGGAGTGAATGAGGTAGAGAATTCCAGGAATGGGAGCTTGTCAGAGAGAATGCCCGGAACAAAGAGATGGAGTTTCTTGTGTAGACTACTAGCCAGGAGGCCAGTGTCGCTAGATCATATAGTATATGTTGGGTGTAAAGGTAGGAGAGGTCCAGGTTATGAAGAGCTTTAAATGCCAAACAGAATTTTGTATTTGCTCCTGGAAGCAATAGGGAGCCAGTGGTTGGGTGGAGGGGATAGAGAAGGGCAACATGATTGGACCTGCATTTTAGGAAAATCTCTTTAGTGGTTGAATGGAGAATGGATTGGAGTGGAGAGAGACTTGAGGCAAGCACACCCAGTAGTAGGCTATTGCAATAATCAAGGCATCACATGAGGGCCGGCCAGCTCTAGAGTGATAGTGGTGCCAGAGGGGAGAAGAGGGCATATTTAAGAGATGCTGCAAAGGTTTCTACCCTTAATCCTTTTCTATAAGAAAGTATTCCTTTCCTCCCTCCCCTTGGCCTTCTACACCCTTTCAAACAGGGAAATATATGGAAAGAGTATTTTGACCCCAGAAATATGATTAAGGTCAGATGAACCAAAAATGAGGTTTTTAATACTTCTACAAAGGGAATACCCACATCAATTACATCACAAATACATGGTTGTATTGGAATACAACTTGGCACTTGTGTAAAGGTTGGATTGGAGAGCACAGGTCTGTCCATGTCAGTGTTCTATTCAATAAATTCTAGTCTCTCTAATACCTCCAGGATCAATCAGTTAGCATTTATTGAGGATCTATGTCATGCTCCAGAGTCTGAAGGCAGGTGGAAGCATGCTGTTTTCACTTTCTTTACCTTTTCCATGTTTTTTTCCCCTTCTGGTCTGTTTTTTCTTTCAACACAGGACTAATACAGAAATATGCTTTACATGATTGCATATATATAACCGATTTTATATTCTTACTTTTTAGGGAGTGGAGAGGAAAAGGAGGGAGGGAGAAAATTTGGAATTCAAAAATTTTTTAAATGAATGTTTAAAAATTGTCTTTACATGTAAATGGAAAAAGAATAAAAAGTATAAATAAATATATTCAATATAAATATAACCAAATATATCCTAATATAGCATATGTCATGTAGTATAAAAATTATAAAATATAAATTATTAAAAATAATAGAAAATTTTAAAAGAATCTACTGTGTACAAGGCATTGTATTAAGCACTAGGGTTACAAAGAAAGGCAAAAACAAATTAAATGAATGAAAGAACAAACCAGTAAATAAATAAAGCAAGCCACTTGAATTATCCCTGCTCTTAAGAAGTTCACAGTCTAATGGGGGAGAAAATATGCAAACAACTATGTTAGACAAGGTATGGACAGGATAAATTGGAGATAATCAGCAGAAAGAAGGAACTATCACTATGGGAGACAAGGAAAAGCTTTTTGTAGAAGGTGGGATTTCAGCTGAGTCTTAAAGGAAGCCAGAAGGTAGAGAAGAGGAGGGAGAGCATTCCAGGCATGACTGACAGCCAGGGAAAATTTCTGGATGGAGTATCTAAAGCAAGAAACAGCAAGTAGACCAAATTCGGAATAAAGTAACATTTAAGAAGACTGAAAATGTAGGAAGGTTCTAAGTTATAAAGAACTTTAAGAACCAAAAAGAAGGTGGATAGGGCACACACCCTGGAGTCAGGAGGACCTGGTTTAAATCCAGCCTCTGATCCTAGTTATGTGACCCAGGGCAAGTCACTTAACCTCGATTATCCTCGATTAACCTCGATTATATTATTATTAATATCGATTATTATTAAAAAGCAAATAAAACAAAACCAGAGGATCTTATATTTGATTCTGGAGATAGTATGGTGAGGCTCTGCAGTTGATTGAATGAGAAAAGGTGCACAGATATGGGCAGATCATTGCTCTAAGAAGATTAGTTAGATAACTGAGTAGTGGATAGAATAGAGTGGGGAGAGCCAGGGAGACCAACTAGCAGGATATATTGCAATAGACCAGGACTAAGGTAATAAGGAACTTCTCCATGTCGGTTGCAGTGTCAGAAGGGAGAATAAAGTATATAGGAGAGAAGTTATAAAGGCAGAAACTACAGGACTTGACAGCTCATTGGATAAAGGTGGATGGGGGGTTTCAGAGAGAATGAAAAGTTGAGGATAACATTCCTAAGTTGTGAATTGAGTAACTGGGAGGATGGTAGCACCTGCAACAGTAATGGGCAAGTTGGAAAAAGGGAAGGTTAGGGAAGGTGGGAAGATGATAATGATTTCAGATTTGGTATTGAATTTAAGATGTCTACAGAATATTGCATCATCCCTGGAGTCAGGAGGACCTGAGTTCAGATTCGGCCTCAGACTCGTAGTAGTTGTGTGAACCTGGGCAAGTCACTTAACCCTGACTGCCTCCAGAAAAATTGTCTACAGAATATTCAGTTTGATATTATATCAGGAAGTTGGATATGTGAACTGGAGGTCATCAGAGGAGTTAGGTTTGGATAAATATATTTGAAAATCATCTGAATCAAGATGATAGTTGAATCCAAGGGAGCTGATGAGAACATCAAGTGAAATAGCATAGAGTGAGAAGAGAAGGTGAGGACAGAGTCTTGGAGATCTCCCTTGTGAGCTTATATGACCTGGATGAAGATCCAGCTAAGGAGAGAGAGGAGTCATTAGACAGGCAGGAGGAGAAGCAGTGAGTAGCAATGTCCTGGAAACCTAGAAAGAAAAAACCTTCAAAGAAAGGAGGGAAGTCAACAGTGTCAAAGGCTGCAGAGAGGCTGAGAGAAGGATTGGGAAAAGGCTATTTGGCAATGAAAAAGCTAATCTAGCAATTAAGAGATAAGTGGCAACTTTGGAGAGAGGAGTTTGGGTTGGATGATGAGGCCGGAAGCCAGACTTCAAAGACCCAAGAAGAATTAGAGGAAAGGAGGTAGAAAAATCTGTTACAGAAGACCTCAAGGAGTCCAGCTGCAAAAAGAATCAGAAATTGAAGACAACAGTATCAAATATAAACTCTTCTGTTTGGCTTTTTAAGCCCTTTGCGACCTGAACTCTTCCTACCTTTCATGCTTTCTTATACTTTATTCCCCTCCGGGGATTTCTTGGTGTTCTTGGCACAGGCTACTCCATCTCCTGACTCATCATTTTTTTTTTTTTGGAGGAGCGAAGGCAACACAGTTGAGGTTAAGTGATTTGCCCAAGGTCACCCAGCTAGTAAGTGTCAAGTGTCTTAGTCCAGATTTGAATTCAGGTTCTCCTGATTGCAAGAGCAGGAGGCTCTATTCACTGCACCACCTAGCTGCCCCTTTACTCATCATTTTCATTGGCTGTCCCTCATGCCTGGAACTCTCTTCCTCCTCATCTCTACTTCTTAGCTTTCCTGGCTTCCTCCAAATCTCAGCTAAAGTCTTATCTTCTACAAGAAGCCTTTCCCTGTCCTCTTTAATGCTAGTCCCTACCCTCTGTGATTATTTCCAAATTTCCTGTATATATCTTGTGTGTATGTTGCTGTTTGCACATTGTCTCTCCCATTAGACTATGACTGTCTGGAGAATAAGGTCTGTTCTTTGTCTTTCTTTGTATTTCCAATGTTTAACACAATGCTTGGCAATTAGTAGATGCTTAATAAATGCTTCTTCAAGAATTGAGAGATAATGGAAGGTTAAAAACCAGCCTACCCATCCAGGTAAAGGCATAAAAGCAGGGGCAGTTAGGTGGTGCAGTGAATAGAGCCCCGGCCCTGGAGTCAGGAGGACCTGAGTTCAAATTCAGCCTCAGACACTTGACATTTACTAGCTGGATGACCTTGGGCAAGTCACTTAACCTCAATTGCCTTGCCTTCTCCCCTCAAAAAAGGGGTGGTGGTGGTGGTATAAAAGTCCAGGTTGGAGGCAGTGGAAAAGAAAAAGAAGTGATGAATATAAGAGATGTTATAAATGTCTCTGTGGTGTTTCATTTCACTTTATAGGTTTGTGTTACCCAGGATAGTACTTCTGAAGCTGTTTATTAACTATTAGTCCCTTGAGCAGCAATTAGGGTAAGTTGCCACCAGGTGGATGATGTCCTTTGGTTATTTATGACCTAATAGCCTAAATAGCTTGGCTTCCCATAGTTGTGGTTACCTCAGTTGAAGAGTCTCATCTACCATGCTTTTCCTTCCAACTGTACTTACAAAACCCCAAACAAACCACCCCTTTAACTATTTATTAAAACAACCAGTCATAAACATTTAAAGTATTATTTTTATAAAATTAATACTATATGATGAAACAAGACTTAATAAAAAATACAAGCTCTTGCTGTAGTAGAGTGGATTTGTTATTTTTGTTTAGATGTTTCAGTCATGTCCAAATTTTCGTGACCCCATTTAGGGTTTTCTTGGCAAAGACCCTGGAATGATCTGGAATGACACTAGATCATTTTACAGACAAAGGAACCGAAGCAAACAGAGTTAAGTGATTTGTCCAGGGTCACACAGCTGGTAAATATCTGAGGCCAGATCTGAACTCTCTATTCACTGAACCACCTAGTTGCCTCCCTACTGATTTGCAGTGTTTCCCTGTCTCCACGGTGTAAATGCTCATACAGAAATGTTAACCATTATAGCCAGAATGAGCTGACTCCACATACTACTGAGTCTAACTAGTTTTCCATTAGATTTGAGCAGAATGACAGTTCTGTCTTTTTCTTGGAGAACTTTTTTTTAGAAGGACTCTGATATTTTAGGGCAATTGGCTTCAAAACATTTATTCAACAATATATTTATTAAATTCCTACATAGGTGGTGTTTCTATATCATCTTTTCATCTTGTTGGCAATCAGAAGTATCCTAGAAGCTTGCTTACAAAGGGAGAACAGAATCTGTGAGACATTATGAGAAGTCAAGCTGTCCCAACATTCTTTAGTAGAAAGTAAGGACTAGGAAGTAAAACTTCACCAAGCATACTCTTAAAATGGTAAAGAAGTCATGTGAGAATAAGGGAAATTACAAGATCTATACAGAGGCATACAGGTCTGGAGTCCTCTTCTCCACTTAACCCTGGAGTTTCAGAACATTCCAGTCACTAAGTAGGGCATGGAGATCAGCAGTCATTGCAATGGGATTGGGACTATTAGCTATCATGGCCTTAGATTCAATCTGCTAATGACCAGAACCAGAAAAGGAAGAGGAGCCAAGACAATAACCAGCATTCCCCTGAAATGGAAGCACCCAGATACCAAGCTAATCATAGATCAGTACAGTGGGAGGCCAGAGTGCAGTGGTTGGGAGTGGCAGCTATTCAAATTTTCTTAGGCTGAAACAGGAAGGAAGGTTCCTCTTTATGTGTTTTCTTCCTCCATTATAATGTAAGGTCATTCAAGGCAAAGACTATCTTGCACAACTGTAGGGTATTCCTACTGCTTAACACAGTGGCTCATATATAGTAAAGGCTTAACAAATGTTTCTCTCTGTCTCTCTCTCTCCCCATCTCTTCTTTTTCTCCCCGTCTCTCTCTCTGTCTGCCTGTCTCCTCTTTCTCTCCCTGTCATCACACCTTGCTTTCTCTCAGTCCCAGTTGGTGACATAGTGGAAATGGAACCTGACCTCAGATACTTATTAGGTGTGTGACCCTAACCAAATCAATTAATCTTTGTTTGCCTTAGTTTCCTCAACTGTAAAATGAGGATAAAAACAGCTCATACCTTGCAGGGTTTTTGTGAGGATCAAATGAAAAAAATATTTGTAAAAAAGGCTTACCATAGTGCCTGACACATATTAAGTGCTCCATATTTATTTCCTTCCCTTATCTCTCTATCATCTATCTTATACCACGTTTTCTCTGCTTTATCTTGTTTATAGTTCCTGACCCTGTGATAGTATTTTTTATGATAACCTTTTTCCTTTAATCTTTTCAATCTTTTCCATGACCTATGGGGTACTGGCAGCAGTGAGTTTGGTTTGAACTGACTCCGGAAAGCCAATTGTTAAATTTTTGGTGTAAGCATTTCCAGTTTGGAAATTGGCAAACTCTACAAATAAGGGCTTTGATTTATTGTTTTGTTGATTGTCTAGACTTAAGAAAATGATGGAGAAAATGCTAATAATGCAGATTAAGCTTAAAAGTATACCCTGGGGGGGGCAGCCAGGTAGGCCCCAGATGACCTGGGGATCAAATCCAGGCTCAGACACTTAGCACCCACCCAGAAACACCTGGCCATGCAACCTTGAGCAAGTTACTTAACCCCAATTGCTTTAAAAAATATATATATATCCTGGGCACATTTCCTCACCCCACCCCCAGTCAATAATTAAACATTTAACAGCACACTCCTGAGTATAGATAGTTCTGTCCTGTCCTATTGGCATCTCAAAGGTCTTGGTGGGCTAACAAGAGTATTTTAGGAACATGGTAAGAGGTGGGTTACCCCATGTAGGAGTGTATACACTTTCCTTATTTTTTGGTAAAAGCAAACAAAACCGTAGTCAAAAGAGGTTGTATGAATAAGAAGGGATTATTTCCTGAGAATAAGAGATTCCAGAGATAGGGTAGGAGCACATGAGCAGTAGTACTTAAAATGTGGTGTAAATACCCCACCGAGGCCCCTGAGACCATTTCAGGAGGATCTGAACTATTTTTACAATAATAATGAGACATTTCAACTTATAATATAGCAAATACTGATAGATATAAGCCACATAAGTTCTTTGGGGGACTCTAAGAGTATAAAAGGGTGTTGAGATAAAAAAGTTTGAGAATTGCTGTTCTTAAAGACTACAGTTACGTAACAATCACAGATTTCTTTTTTAAAAAGATACTTGGAGCAATATTGCCGATCATTTCTTAACCAAATTCTGAAGTTAGCCAGCAGCATCCAGAGAGAGCAGAATAGGTTGTAGGTGTTGGTATATGTCTAAGGGTTAAAAAATAAATTTAAGTATCTACTCACTTAAGGAGAGTGCCACCTAGTGGACAACTCAGGTTACACTCCCTCACTGGATAATTACTACAGTGACACACTGCCTTTCTATAGTCTTAAGAAAGGTTTTTGGTTGCCTCAGCTATAAAAGGAGGGAGTTGAACTAGAGGATCTCAAAGAATCCTGATAATTCTAATATTCTGGGATTCTATGGTGTTATGGGAATGGAATCTGAAGATCTTCCCTGACCCTAGGCCCTTGATAGGCTTAAGTGACTCTGAGAACCTTCTTTGATTTGAAAATATACTCTGATTAGTATAGGCTGAATGTTATCACATGGAGCCTGTGGCAGGAGGCTTGTTTTTCAGGAATGCCTTGTTGCTTCTTGCTTGGTCAAGAGGGCTGTGACATTCTCTGATCCAGGAGAAGGCTATATATACTCTGATGTGAGGTTTTGTTTTAGGGCTCACTTTGAGGAGAGTTTTGTGATTTGACCAGATGAGACTCTGGGCAGCCGTTGAGCCCCCTGGCTTTGAAAACCCAGATGTTGGTGCTTCCCTCCCTGGTAACTGACTAGGTATGGATGTAAAGGTCAGACAGTTGGAAGCCTGTCTGCTGATATTTCTCTGTATTTTTTCTCTGCTTGTAACTTGTTTGTAGTCTCTGAAGCTCAGGGTGCTGACCTTTTTCCCCTGAACTAGTTAAATGACATATGTTTGATTAAAGCAGGATTGTTAAACCATTTTGAGTTGCTTTCCTTTAGAAAAGCAGATCTAAGAACTTGTATTGGCAGCCACACTGGGTATGCTAAAAATTCATTGCCCTCCAAAGCAAAAAGATATTGGAAGTTATGTGGCACAGTGGATAGAATGCCAGGCTTGGGGTAAGGAAGACTCATCTTCCTGAGTTCAAATCTGGCCTCAGACACTTACTAACTATGGTGACCCCAGACAAGTAACTTAACCCTGTTTGCTTCAGTTTCCTCTTCTATAAAATGAACTGAGGAAGGAAATGGAGAACCACTCCAGTATCTTTGCCAAGAAAACTCCAATGGAGTCACAAAGAGTTGGACATGACTGAAATGACTAAACAACAACATAGTACTTGTGATGATGAAAGGAGGGGGGTGGACAAGTTCATTAATCAAGATATGTTGAGAGAGAACCAAATTCAGAGTCAGAAAGAATCTCAGTGGCATTTTTTTATTAGGTCATACCTGATGAAGAATGCCCATTACAGCGTGTTTGGCAAGTGATCATTTAGCTTTTGCTTGAAAAACCTGCTATGAGAGGAAACTCAGTATTTTCAGAGATACTACATTCCACTTTGGGATTTTTGTTTGTTGTTTGGTCATTTTTCAGTGCCCAGGGTCACACAGTTAGTAAGTGTCTGAGGCCAAATTTAAACTCAGGACAAGATGTCTCCCTGACTCCAGATCTGGCATTTTATCCACTGTGCCATCTAGCTGCCCCCATTTTGGGATAGACTTAAAAAAAAAAAACTTCTGTCGTGTCATTTAGCCTAAATTTTCAACTTCTATTCATTATTTTCAGTTTTGTCCTTCTGGGCCAAATATAACAAGTTTGATCTCCTGAGGTCCAAAAGGTAACAATTTAACACGAACTCTGGAGAGAGGTTAGCACTGGATATATAGATTTGGAAATCATCTGCATATGGATGATAATTGAACTCCTAGGAACTATCGTGATCACCAAGGTCCTGAGTGCCTGTGTGTGGATGCTCTCTACCTTTCTTTCTTCTTTTTTTTTGGAGGGGGGAAGGCAAGGCAATTCGGGTTAAGTGACTTGCCCAAAGTCACACAACTAGTAAATGTCAAGTGTCTGAGGCCGAATTTGAACTCAGGTCCTCCTGACTCCAGGACCAGTGCTCTATTTACTGTGTCATGTAGCTGCCTCTCTCTACTTTTCTGAGTATCTTTCTTAAACTCTGGTGTACAGAGTTGAATATAGTTCCTGAACCAAGCAGAGTCCAGTGGTATTGTCACCATCCTTGTCTTGGGATCCTGTAACTTTCTTAATGTTTCCTAAGATTGCATTAGCTTTTTTTTTTTGATAGTCAAACTATACTCTAGACTCATTGAGATTGTGGTTTACTAAAATCTCCAGATCTTGTTCAGACACACTGCTGTCTAACCATGGCCCCCTTCTTCCATCTTGTACTTTGGAAGTCAATTTTTTAAACCTACTTATAACCCTTACAATTTATCTTTATTAAATTTTCTTTTTTTTCAATTTGACCCACAATTTGATAAGATCTTTTTGGATCCTCCTTGATATCCAGTGTGTTAGTTGTAACCCTAAGCTTTTTACCATCTACAAATTTAATTATGCCATTTTAATCTTTGTTAATTTATTTATAATAAATAAATATTTATTATAATATAAATATAATTATTCATATGAGTAATTAATAAAGCTGTTTGACAGCATGTTGCAGCAAGCACCCCAAGCGTCCTCAGGGTTTGCAGCTACCACAGGTTCTTGGATCTGCTTTGTTAAAGGAAAGCAACTCAAAATGGATTAACAAGCTTACTTTAATCAGTCAGACATATATCGTTTACCTTGTTCAGGAGAAAAGGTCAGCACCCTGAACCTCAAAGTATACAAGCATAATTATCAAGACAGAAACATCAAGTAGACAGATTTCCAAACTGTCCAACCATTACATCCATACCCAGTCAACATCTGGGTTTCCACATTCTGGGTTTTTCAAAGCCGGGGGACTCTCAACAACGGCTTCCCAGAATTCATATCAAATCACAGAACATTTCTCAAAGTGAGTCCCAAAAACAAAGCTACACATCAG